>NC_134353.1:657193887-657502459 GCF_048569485.1 Anomaloglossus baeobatrachus
TCCGCACAGGACCCCCTTCAGGGCCCGGAAGGAGTCCTCGGCCTGCGGAGTCCAGCGCACCATGACGGACTTCTTGCCTTTGAGAAGGTCCGTCAAGGGGGCTGATAGTCCCGCAAAATTTTTTACAAACCTCCTGTAGTACCCCACGATACCCAGGAAGGCCCTAACCTGCTTCGTGGACAGGGGTCTAGGCCACTTCTGGATCGCCTCAACTTTGTTAATTTGGGGCTTAATCACTCCTTGGCCTATTACGTAGCCCAAGTAGCGGGCTTCCGTGAGCCCCAACGCACATTTTTTGGGATTGGCTGTCAATCCGGCTGTTCGGAGCGCGTTCACCACCGCTTGTACCTGTTCCAAGTGGGTCTGCCACTCAGAGCTGTAAATAATGATGTCATCAAGGTACGCTGATGCATACGCCTGGTGGGGTTCCAGCACTAAGTCCATCAACCTCTGGAACGTGGCCGGAGCGCCATGTAACCCAAAAGGCAAGACAACATAGTGGAAGAGACCCTCCGGCGTAACAAAAGCGGTTTTCTCCTTGGCGGACTCCGTTAGTGGCACCTGCCAGTACCCCTTGGTCAGGTCGAGCGTGGTGAAATATCGCGCCTGTCCCAGCCTATCAATCAGCTCATCCACCCGGGGCATGGGGTAGAGATCGAACTTGGATATTTCGTTCAATCTCCTAAAGTCATTGCAGAACCTTAAGGAGCCATCGGGTTTTGGTATCAGGACAATGGGACTAGCCCATTCACTCCGGGATTTTTCGATGACCCCCCAGGCGTAGCATTGTCTTTACTTCCTCTGATATGGCTTGTCTTCGAGCCTCCGGTACCCGGTATGGCTTCAGGCGTACCTTCAGGTGAGGCTCGGTGACAATGTCATGTCGTATCAGACTGGTCCTACCAGGCAGCTCGGAGAAGACATCGGGGTTCTGCTGAACCAGCCGTCTGGCCTCTCGCCTCTGTTGCTTGCTGAGGGCTTCTCCAATCCTTACTTCCGGTTCGTCCTCTCCGGAGGTCGCTGGAGCCGGGTTTGAACGACCCGAAGAGGAGGGAGAGGGAGATGGGGATAAATCACCCATCAGGCCTTCCCGTTCCTGCCAAAGTTTTAACAGGTTGACATGGTATATTTGTTCAGGTTTCCGCCTACTGGGCTGCAATACCTTATAGTTGACCACCCCGATTCTTTCCTTTATCTCGTAGGGGCCTTGCCACTGAGCCAGGAATTTACTCTCCGCCGTGGGGATCAATACCAACACCCGATCCCCGGGTTTAAAGGTCCGCACGGTGGCTTGTCTATTGTAGCGGCCACTTTGCGCGGCCTGAGCCTCCTGTAAATGCTCCTTCACAATTGGCATGACCGCGCTTATGCGGTTCTGCATTCCTAAAATGTGTTCAAGTCACACTTTTATGGGGGGTGGGCTCCTGCTCCCATGTTTCCTTTGCCAGGTCCAAGAATCCCCGGGGATGTCGCCCGTATAACAACTCAAAAGGCGAAAACCCCGTGGATGCCTGTGGCACCTCTCGGATGGCAAACATCAAATAGGGAAGCATCATATCCCAGTCTTTCCCGTCTTTGGAAATCACCCTTTTGAGCATGGTTTTATTGAATCGCTCCACTAAACCGTCCGTTTGAGGATGATACACAGACGTTCGCAACTGCTTGATCTGGAGTAGCCGGCATAGCTCTTTGGTCACTTTAGACATGAATGGGGTCCCCTGATCCGTAAGGATCTCCTTGGGCAACCCCACCCGGCAGAACACAGCAAACAACTCCCGAGCTATAAGCTTCGCCGCAGTATGTCTGAGAGGTATCGCCTCTGGATACCGGGTGGCATAGTCAACGATCACTAGGATGTGTTGGTGCCCTCGAGCGGACTTTACGAGGGGCCCCACCAGATCCATCCCTATCCGTTCAAAAGGGACTTCTATAATGGGTAACGGTACCAACGGACTGCGAAAATGGGTCAGGGGTGCAGTAAGCTGACACTCCGGGCAGGTTTCGCAGAACCGTTTTACCTCCCCAAAGACCCCGGGCCAATAGAACCTTTGCAATATTCGCTCCTGCGTTTTCTTGACCCCTAGGTGGCCACTCATCAGGTGTTTATGAGCCAAGTCGAGGACCCGCCGGCGATATGGCTGGGGCACCACCAACTGCTCTACCCCCACGCCCCGTATTTCATCTACCCGGTAGAGTAAATCCTGTTTAAGAGCGAAATGGGGGTACCTTTCCTGGGCACCGGGCAGCTGTGCCACCCCGTCAACCACTGTCACCCGACTCCGGGCATGTATTAATGTAGGGTCCTGGAGTTGGGCTGTCCCAAACGTATCCGGGGACGCCTCCAACTCCGGGAGGGGCTCGACCATCTCAGCCTCTCCTGCCAATACCTCTAGGGGCGACCTATCGGGTTCACATTCTGTCCCTATCATGGGGACCCCTACGGCAGGTGTCCCGGATTCGGGATTGTCGGGCTCAGGTCCCGGACTGTCCAATACCTGAGGGGACTTAGGAGGCCCCTTCCATAGAGTCCAAAAATACGGCAGATCCCTTCCTAATATCACGTCATAGGGAAGAGTGTTAATAAGTCCCACCTCATGTTGCACCTGACCGCAGGGTGCTGTGATGGTGACAATCCCCGTGGGATAATCTCGGCGGTCCCCATGTATGCAAACCACCCCCACGGTACGTCCTGTGGCCTTTACTTCAGCCCTTAGGGTTGATCGCACAAGGGTCACTAAGCTTCCGGAATCCAACAAGCCTGTAACCGGACATCCATTCACCTGTATTTGGCACAAGTGGGGCTCAGTCTCCGGGGAGACAAGGTCCACGGTACACACCGCCTGAGCATACATTGAACCCCGCCGGGTAACCCCACAATCCATGGGCTCCGTGGTGAGTGGACACTGGGCTTCCATATGTCCCACCCGCTGGCACCGCCAACATCTAATAGGGAAGGAAACTCCCTTGACGAGTTGTCGTTTAGGGTACATAACCTTCCGGACCTCAGGGACGGCGGGCGCGGCCTCAGACGGGACGGTAGCGGACTCCCGCACCGTTGTCCGCGGTGGGTCCTTGGCCCGAGGTTTGGAGGGGCTGGACCGATGGGCGGCACGCAAAGTCTCAGTGTCCCGTATCAAGTCCTGCGTAGCCACATGCCGCTCCACCAGGCACACTAATTGGTCCAGGGTACTTGGGTCGCCCTGTCCTACCCACCGTTGAATGGTGACTGGTAAAGTGCGCACAAAGCGATCAACCACTACCCTTTCCACCATTTGCGCAGGGCTCAGAGTGTCAGGCTGCAACCACTTCTTTACCAGATGCAACAAGTCATAGGCCTGGGAGCGTACGGGTTTGACTTCCTCATAGAACTACTGATTTACCCGCTGAGCCCGTACATAGGTATTCACCCCCAACCGAGCAAGTATTTCGGCTTTCAGGGTCTCATATTCTATGGCGTCCTCGGTACAGAGGTCCAGGTATGCTTTTTGGGGCTCCCCCGTCAGATAGGGCGACAATACCTCAGCCCACTGGGGGGTCGGCAGCTTTTCCCGCTCGGCCACCCGCTCAAACACCGCCAGGAACGCTTCCACATCATCCCCCGGGGTCATCTTTTGCAACGCTTGTCTCGCCGTTTTCCGGACGCTGCCGTCGTCACCCTGTCCCGGGGTTGTTGCTGCCGGTCCGGCACGGATCGACTTGGCCAGGAGAACCATCTGCTCTTGGTGCCTTTGTTCCTGCAATTGCAAGGATTGCTGCTGACGTTCCAACGACCGGAGCAGGTGTGCATTGGTCTGTTGTTGCTGTGCATTAGCCTGAGCCAGCTGCTTTAGTATGTCCTCCATGGCGTCGCCGGGTTTGGGCTGTAGTATAGCCGCTCGAATCCAGGACATGCGCTGCTGGGTCACCAGGGATGGATGCTACACCTCACCGGGCTGGCATGCCCGCATTCTCCACCATCTGTGAGGTAGCGTGGTCGGCTGCGCGGCAGAAGACACGGGATCCAGGCACCAATGGTCACAGCACACGGTTTATTGCACAAACAAAAGTCCAACACAGCACACACATGTGTGTCTCTGGCAGAAACTCAGGGAGTTGTGTTCACTCCCTCACACTAGGGACCCACGCCCATGTTCCTGTTTCCTTTTAACCCTCCTTTCAGCCTGCAGGGAAACTGCATTAACCCTGGAGTGGAGTTGCTTTCTATACATGGAGGGAGCACAACCGGGGCGTGACATACCGGCCGTCATAGATATATATATATATATATATATATATATATATATATATATATATATATATATATATATATATATATATATATATATATATATATATATATATATATATATATATATATATATATATATATATATATATATATATATATATATATACATATCTCAGAATATATTATGCAACAATTGTACATAATTATTCTTATGTATAATACAAATATGTATTAGTGTTGGGTTGTGTTATTGGTGTATTTTTATGATTGACCATATAGCCAATATAATGCATTTATTGGTGCATGCTGGCCTTGCTTTCAGAATCTGCGCTTTTTATATTGGATTTGCTCAGCAGTGTGTTTCGCAGGTTTCCAGTTGACACGGCTTGAGAATGCCAATTTTTGACTCCAGGAGTTTTCAGACTTTATGGTTGTTAAATGAATAGCAATTGAAGAGCAATTGGTTACAGTCTAGATGGCAGAGTACAACTGAAGACACAAAAATAAATCATGGCTCCCATTGTTCTTGGCAGCGATGACTATCAATCGGGCAAAATGGAAACATTCAGCTAAAATGTCCCCAAATAATCTTTATTACGAACTTCTCCGCCAATTCCAGAGTTTCCTCTTTAAGAAGTAAAAGCATTTCCCGCTTCTTGTGCCTTTTTAAACAGTGAATTGTCAATCGGGTGCCGTCCTACCTATAAACCCGCACTGTAAAGTATTCGCTGCTCTGTGGCCCGTGGCCAGTCTAAGATTCGCACAGATTGAAATATGTCCGTGCAGTTGTCGCATATCTGTCTTTCCCTATGATTTTCTTTGACAGCGGTTCTGTAAAGTGCCGTTGTGTGATTGATTCATTGAGTCACAAATGCAGGTATTTGACACGCTGGATAAAGAGCTGCAGGCCTAACATGCATATGTAATCCATGGATATATAAAGCGGCTGCTTCCAGTTTTCAACTGATATCAATGCTTATGAATATTTTTGAAGTCGCAGGGACGGAGTGCAGTTACATTTTTTTTTTTTTTTTTCTCGGTTTCAGCTCAGCATGAATTTCTGTGCTAGTTTCTCTATAGATGGTAAAATTTTAGTGTTTGTTCACTGAAGTTCAGGTGCAAATAATAAAAATGTATATAATTTATATATACAGTGTGCGTGTATAAAATATACTGTATTTTTTGCTTTATAAGACGCACTTTTCTTCCCCCAAATTGTGGTGGAAAGTAGGGGGTGCGGCTTATAAACCGAATATACGGGTGGGTGTGTGTATGTGTGTATGTGTGAACAACGACAAGGCAGAGTCCAGCAATAACGTGAGCAATCCAGGATGCTGTTTCAAAATTTTTTTCTTTCTTTTTACTCATAAATTCATTAAAATATAATGGTCCAAGAATGTGATTCTGGACCGTGAAGAAGGCGGATTTTACCGCTTAAACGCGTAGTCCTATCTGCGCTATTTTCCTGCGATAATGCTGTTCTAAATTGCTTGGACCATATATTTTAATGAATTTATGAATAAAAAGAATTTTTTTTTTTAACAGCATCCTGGATTGCTCACGCTATTGCTGGACTCTGCCTTGTCGTTGTTCACATTTGTATGGATGGACTCCTACGTCCTGATCCAGGCACAACGGAGTTAACCAGGTCAGCTGAGGTTCCAGGTGATTCACAGGAGTGAGCTGGTCTACATTGTTGGACATATATATAATATATATATATATATATATATATATATATATATATATATATATATATATATATATATATATATATATATATATATATATATATATATATATATAATATAAAAAATTAATTATAATATTATGCACTGCGGTGCTGGAGGCAGGTGACAGCTGCGGGCAGCAGCGTTAGATCTCCTGCTCCTGCTCATATAATATGCACAGCCGCTGTCCAGCAGTGTGGTGCTGAAACTGCATCACGCTGGGGGGCTGGGGTATATTATATCTGCCTGTGCCCTCCTTTGATCGCACATGATTCCCCCCCCCCCTGTGTTAGATATGTCCCCCGTGCTGCTGCCCATAGTAAAATAAAAAAAAAAGCTTTACTCACCTCCTCCAGCGCTGATCTCCGGTCTCCTGCTGCTGTTGTCTGTGATAACGCACGCAGAGATGATATCACTCTGCCCCCAGTGCGCTCTGTGCCCCCAACGTTCCCCAGTGCTGTGCCCCCTGCATTTACCTATGCTCTGTGCCGAGCATAGTGCTAACCGGAAGAACTGCCGAGGTGAGAACTGGCTGCGGCCAACAGTGATCTGCCGCCTGAGCCTGGTATTGTACTATAGTTGTCACGCTGCGATCACAGCTACTATCCTCCCTTGCACAGGAGCGGTTATTGCAGCATGACATCTGTAGTACAATACCAGGCTGCAGATCACCGCTGACCCCATCCTCAGGGGGAAAGTGGAGCGCACAGTACACGCTGTAGGCTCCACAAAGATGGTGGCAGTCTCCTCCCAGAGCTGTGATCTGGACAGCCCAGGGAGAGTGTCCAGGTCACAGCAGCCACAGTGCAGGAGATGGGGTCGGATACCAACTAATCTCTCTCTGCATAGGGAGCTGAAGTATTTGTGGTGTGAAACTGTGATTATAAACTGCAAATCCAAGATAGCAGCTCTGTCTTTGTGTCTTTGAGAAAAATAAAATTAAATAAAAACGAAGTAAACCAATTTAATATTGAAAATAATTAATTTCATAACAAAAACTATAAAAAAAAAACTCCAATCTCGGCATCTTCCCTTTAATCATGCCCAGGGGATGAACAGGCCGGCCTCATTACTCTACTTGATGTTGCAGACTCTTCACACGCCTTTGTAAGTTTCATAAAAGACCAGATCAAATGAAATCTGCACCCATACCGCCATATTGGAGATTGTGGACCTCACAGGCTCTCTTTAAAGGACATTTCACACGTGGCATATAGTATATAGTACAAGGCATGGGAGTTTGGTTTAGAAAACTGTATTTTTAGATTATGGAAAATATAGCACATACTTGACAGCCAGGCTTCCAAATCTGCCGTACTATACTCTGCTGTTTTGAAGCTATAATACCATTGCACTGAGCTGCTTTTTGTGATTAGCATTTTAAAGGGGACCTGGTGGCTGATGCATACTGCTCGTAAATGAGGCAGCATATATCAGACTCTGGCTGCATGATTTTAGCCATGTATGTTTGACTATGAAATGCTGCGGAGGTTCAGAGAATAACATAGTTTAATAACCACCGGGAACCAAGCTGCATGGGAGACTAGTGGGACGGGTGCATCCTCGGTGCCTTCTACACTGCCAGTGACTGACAGGTCTCTTCCTGCATTTGCATGTAGGTCTTTCCCTGTCAGTCAAGGTAGAGGGGAGAAGGTGCTATTCTACTAAATAATCAATAGTTTTCTCCGAAATGCCACAGATTTTCAGCGTTAAACATCTATGGCTGATACATACATACTACCCAGTCCACAGGCATGTATCAGCTGTCAGATTCCCTTTTAGGCTGGTATCACACTTGCATGTGACTCTCGCAAGCATCGCTCACCCAGAGGCTCTCCTGACGGAAGCGTGTCAGCTGCATAGAAACACATGAAGCGAACGCGCTTCTGTCAAGAGAGCCGCTGCTGGTCCGGGTGATGAGATCCTCGCTCAAGTCACACGAAAGTATGTCTCCAGCCTTAAGGACTTGGATCCCAAATGATTTTAGAAAAACGTACCCTAACACTGTATAGATACTTGCCCCCTCCACCCTCCGAAATTTGCATCGTTTCTACACCACGACTATGGTCTCGGTGCTATGGCTTCAACAGTGACATGTTAATGGTGTAAAATGAAAAAAAAAAAAAACAAAAACAACCTGACTGCATTTCCTAACAGACAACAAATGTAAGCAGGTCCAAACTGAACACGAAACCTACTCTAACAAATATACAACTGCACTCTGAGATGTATGCAAACATTGAATATAGGAATTTGGACATTCATTACTGCTGCGGACATGTGTTTAAAAACTGAGACCCTTGAAGCCTAAGAGGCCAGTGTTATGCCCAGATAGAGGCATTTAGATGGGGGACCCAGCATAAGAGATACGCCTTGACGCTGGCTGCTAGGCTCACATAAACCTGGCCTTTTTTTATCCATTGTGTCTCCATTTTTAAGTTTTATTTCCTTAGCAGCATGTCCAAATTCCTATTTTCAATGTTTGCAAAACCTTGCATCTCAGATTGCAGCTGTATTTTTGTTAGGTCATGTTGATAGTGTGCATCACTGCTGCAGTCAATCAGCTCAGAAACTTGATATAGACAGCATGGCCCACTGCAGCCGTGATGTGTACAATTGACGTGATGTCACCGCTGCAGTACTATTTTAGTAGTTACATATGAATATCAGCAGCCTTTTTTTATACGATTAACAAGAATAGACATTATAGTTTAGAACACTAGTTCCTTCAAATAATATGAAGGCATTGAAATATTGCATTGGTGAGGCCCGACTGGATAATGCTTCTTGATGGACATCCCTTCTGACTCCTTCACTTAATGTTTTTTGGGGGCAATAAATCTAAACCTCTTTACAAGATTGCTGTACCTTCTGCAATAGTAAAACGCCTCTAACATAGAATAAGAAGACATTTAGAGGTTCACTGGACTGAAATCCCTGCACTATTTTATATCGGTTGATCCCCAGTGGATTGATTTATTCATTTTTTTTAAATTAAATGGAACAAAACAGCCAACTGGATCCTTGAATTGTGGCTCTGAATAGCTGAGATGGGAAGGCCGTGAGTGTCCATTTATGTTCAAAGAATATGATGGAAAGTTTGGATGTTGTAGTCATTAGTCCCAAAGTATTATGTGGGTCAGTATGGTCAATAGTTTCACTTAGTTAAAAAATATTTATTTATTTTTTTAGAGCTGTAAGCATCACAATTTTCACCTTTTCTCTTTTCAGTGTCTCCGTATCTGAACGTCCGGTTTACCATTTACCACCAGGGTGGCCTCCCCTTTGTGACCTGCCTCCGTCACTCCACCCCCCCACAGCTGCAGATGAGGAGCACCCAGTTGTCCTTGAATGGGGCTAAGCCAGACGAAAGGGAAGCTCCCTAATAAAAATAATACCTATTTTATAGCGCTCTGACGCTTGTTATGGGAAATCTACTACCTTGGAGGTGCACTGGGGGGGTTGTCATTGCATTTGGATTGCTTGATCCGAGTGCAGTGACCCGCCCCGTACACTTCCAGCCCTATCCATCTTCTGTTATAATGTGCAAGATGCGGAGTCTGCACACTGAACATTAAATTTGTGAATGGAACTTTCATGTACGTCGTGGCAAATTTACCTTTCTGTCCCATGTAGTGAAGTTGTTGTATGAAGGTTATTGCTGTCAATTATATAATGTCATGTTGTATTCCTGTGTCTTATCTAATAATATACATTGTTTAAATTTTGTATTTTTTTTTTTATATTTTCTTTTTTACTGCTGTTAATGATTGGTATAAAATAACTATACTGTAACAGTTAGTTGTTCCCATATTCTCTAATATATTGATTACACATTGGAAAATCACTTTAACATTTTACAATTTATTTATTTTTTAAACGAGTGTTTGGAAATCTGATGTCAGTAAATACACCTCTTGTACATCAATAGAAATCAATGTAAATTGTATGCTCCCATGGGTTTTATACACTGCAGATTTCCCCAAATTTAATTTGCATGCAGAAATGTCGCTGCTTAACACAGAATTTGCATTGTGAAAGATTTTACATAATTTCATCCACAAACTCTAGGGGGAAAAAAAGAATTCTCAGAATTAAGTCACCGCCTGCTTAATTTGAAATCTGCAATATGTCAGGCTTTGTTTTATGTTTGTTTTGGGTGATAAAGTAGAGAACAATACACAGCATATAGGAGAACCATATTGCAAAAAAATATACATATATATATATTAAGCTGTGTGTGTCCACTAAAGGAATCCACACCGTCGCATTTACAATAATCAAGTTTTGCACAGACCCTCCATGTGACCCAGGGAACGTCAGACTATGTTTTGACAGGAAAATGTAACCCCGTGCATTACAGTTACTCTCCAAAATTCTGCCTCCATTAAACTGAATGGAGGTGGGAGCTATAGGCTATTAATGGCAACTGTCAGTGATTGCTATAGGAACAAAATAAACTGTTTAATATAAGAAGCTTATGTGTGAGGTAATAAGATGTCAGTGGTGAGACGGATAGAGAGAGAGACAGATGTGGAAAGAGACAGACAGAAACAGATGGGCTAAGAGACAGTTTGGGAAAGAGACAAAGACAGACAGGAAAGAGGGAGACAGACAGACACACACATAGAGACAGACACAGAGATAAAGAAAGACACAGCCAGACATAGATGAAGACAGACTGATACAAATACAGACAGCGAGATAGACACAGAAAGACAAGGAAAGAGACACAGCGACACACAGACAGAAACTGGGAGAGACAGAGAGACAGTTACTATCCTGCTAGTGTGTGTGTATGTGTGTATATAGATTATCTATAATCAGTTATAGATGAGGGGGGGTGGGGAGTTCAAAAGGAGAAGTTTTCTTAGTTTGTGGGGGGTTATTTTTTTTTGTCAATTAACAAAGTGAAATCTAAGTCAAGTCAATATTTGGTACCATCAAAACCGCACCAATTCTTCAACATACACTTAAACAAATTCAGATGCCAATTATACCAAACAGATTATATTGTTCACCCTTTGAAACCGTCATTAACAGAAACTGCTGTAAAGAAAGCTTAAAACTGGGTGAGGAAAAAACAAACTGTGCCACAAATGTGAGGTTGTGGAACACTGTCAAGCCACAGTTTATTCTTCATGGCAAGATTAAGCACAGCAGTAAGGGCTCGTTGCTTATTTTTTTTGCATCTCTGCAGCGTTTTGAGCAGCAGTGTCACATTGTCAAAGTGCATGCGTTCTGGTTCCCCAGCAAAGTCTATGAGAATCATGCAAAATCCGTGCTCATGATGCTTTTTGAAATGCAGGTCTTTCGGTGTCTCTCTGTCTCTCCCTCCTACCACCTCTCTCATACTCACCAATCCACAATCACCGGCGCTGCGCTGCACGGCATTCACACTGTGGCGGCTTCTCCTCTTTTGAAAATGCCGGCCGCTCATTAATCAATTTCGTATTCCCTGCTTCCCCCGCCCACCGGCGCCTATGATTGGTTGCAGTCAGACACGACCCCACGCTGAGTGACAGCTGTCTCACTGCAACCAATCACAGCCGCCGGTGGGCGTGTATATCGAGCAGTAGAAGAAAGAAATAAAAAAAAAAAGACATGCGGTCCCCCATCAATTTTGATACCAGCTAGGGTAAAGCCACACGACTGAAGGCTGGTATTCTCAGGTTGGGGAGCTCCACCTTTATGGGGAGCCCCCCAGCCTAACAATATCAGCCAGCAGCCGCCCGGAATTGCCGCATCCACTAGATGCGACCGTCCCGAGACTCTACCCGGCTCATCCCGAATTGCCCTGGTGCGGTGGGAAACTGGGTAATAAGGAGTTAATGGCAGCAGTTGATGTGCAGCCTTATCCTTGTATAGTATGTATTTTTTTGGCTTGCACTCAGAATATATATATTAGTGCTCACTTCAGTTATCCTATTCAGTTATATGTAGTTTTTCTTTGTCGCTCCATTGGGAGACCCAGACAATTGGGTGTATAGCTACTGCCTCCGGAGGCCACACAAAGTATTACACTTTAAAAAGTGTAACCCCTCCCCTCTGCCTATACACCCTCCCGTGCATCACGGGCCCATCAGTTTTATGCTTTGTGTTGAAGGAGGCTGACACTCACACAATGCTCCACATTTTAGTCAGCAGCAGCTGCTGATTAGATCGGATGGAAGAAAAGAGGGCCCCTAACAGGGCCCCCGGCATGCTCCCTTCTCACCCCACTGAGTCGGCGGTGCTGTTAAGGTTGAGGTACACATTGCGGGTACAGGCAGGAGCCACATGCCGTTTTCCTTCCCCATCCCTTAGGGGCTCTGGGTGAAGTGGGATCCTAACCGGTCATCCAGCCACTGGGACCGGGCTCCCTCCGCAGCCCCTGGGGGAATCTGCCGGACAGGAGACTGAGTATCGTCAGGGAAGGACCCTGCATCTACAGGTACTCTGTGTCCCCTTTGGGACGGTGCATGAAGCACCTGGGCCTCAGACGCTGCAGCGACTGCGGTGTGATTTTTTTTTTTTTGACCGGGACTACCGCGCCGACCGTGCCTGTTTGCCGGCCGCGGTTTTTACTTTAGTCCCCGGCTTTTGCGGCCTAGTGTATTGAACTCCCGCCCCTGGGCCTGCCAGTCAGGGGGAAGGGCGGGACGGTCGGTATGACGCCGACAGTGAGGGCTGGAGCACACTTCGCTGTCCTCCTCCCCCCTCACTGATCACTATGGGGCACAGATTCCCGCACTTTTGTGGTTCCGCCCTCGGCTCCCTCCTCCCCTCGGAATGCCGGCAGCCATTGTTATATGGAGATTCTGCCGGTGGAGGATCTCAGAATGTGCACTGCAGCTCTGGGAGAGGGGGTTCCTAACCGGTCGCCATGCACTGGGACCGGGCTCCATCCGCAGCCCCTGAGGGATTCTGACGGACAGGAGACTGGACATGATCAGGGACAGAGCCCTGCATCCATAAGGTAATCTGTGTCCCCTTTGGGGACGCTGCATGCAGCACCTGGGTTACAAACGCCGCAGCGGTTGCGGTGTGGTTTGTGAGACCGGGACTACCGCGCCGTCGCGCCTGTTTGCCGGCTGCATTTTTAACTTTAGTCCCCGGCTCTTGCGGCCTAGTACCATATACTCCCGTTCCCGGGCCTGCCAGTCAGGGGTAACGACGGGACGGCCGACTGGACGTCGGCAGTGAGGGCTGGAGCATACTTGGTATCCTCCTCCCCCCTCACTGTGCACTGTGGGGCACCAGTTTCCCAATCGGGGGCTGGCCTCCCTTGGGTGCCGAAGTGTGTGTATATATATATATATATATATATATATATATATATATATATATATATATATATATATATATATAATATATATATATTGTATATGATTTCACTGTTCGGCAGCACTATTTGCTTTTGGCTTATACCCTCGCTGATTACTAAGAGGTGACAACAGCAGGTCGTTCGCAAACAGTATGGGTGCCAAGGCACAGGCTTTCTTTGCAACCTGTACCTCTTGTGCGGCTATATTGCCGGCAGGTTCCACCTATCATCGTTTGGCCCCTGGGACACTCACTCAGCCGGAGCATCCGGCACTGGTGGGACCCTCGGCTCAGGTGGTACCACCGGTTTCCACTGCACAGATGGCAGGGACAGAGTTTGCACGTTTGACTGAGCAACTCTCTGAGTCGCTTTCACATTCCATGGCCCAGTCTAGAACAGAGGGGCTGCTAAGATACTGGAAGCTTTGCAGTCCAGACCGGTAACACAGGGCCAGGGCGCTGTGAGTTCATCGCTCCCAGGCCCCTCTGGGTCGGTACAACAAGGGGCTCCTGGGGTAACACCCAGATCCCACGGTGAGATCTCCGACACAGACCGCGGCCTCAGACAGGCTAACCGGGCTCGCTGGGAACCTTCCACGACTCCATCACGCGTTTTGGGGTCTCAGCTTGAGGACTCTAGGAAGAATGAAGCGGAGGTCGCAGCTCAGGGCTCTGACCCTGACGTTGCTCTCAATCTGGATACACCTGAAGGGGACGCCATAGTAAATGATCTTATAGTGTCCATCAACCAGGTGCTAGACCTCTCTTCCCCATCTTCTCCTATGGAGGAGTCTGCTTCACAGCGGGAAAAACACCAGTTTAGGTTTCCCAAATGTTCACGGAGTACGTTTTTTCGATCACTCTAACTCCAGAGAGGCTGTCCAGAAGCACAGAACTTTCCGGACAAGCGCTTTACTAAGCGCCTTAATGACACACGTTACCCTTTCCCCCACTGACGTAGTTACGGGTTGGGCTCAGTGTCACAAGGTGGATCCTCAAGTCTCCAGACTGGCGGCTAGATCCGTAGTATTAGTGGCAGATGGTTCATCCCTCATGGATGCCACTGACAGGCAGAGGAACTCTTCTGCATGGCGGTCTAAGTCACGTCCTCCAAAGACCACCGGAGGCACCGTCTCCAAGGCGGCCTCCGCATGACTTTCGGCCGCCCCAAACCGCATCCTCGGTCGGTGGCAGGCTCTCCCGCTTTTGCGACGCCTGGTGGCCACATGTCCAAGACCGATGGGTGAGAGACATTCTGTCTCACGGTTACAGGATAGAGTTCAGCTCTCGTCCTCCGACTCGTTTTTTTTTTTTTTTTTCCAGAACATCTCCGCCCCCCGAACGGACCGTTGCGCTTTTCAGGCGGTGGACACTCTGAAAACAGAAGGAGTGGTGATCCCCGTTCCCCTTCAGGAACGCGGTCGCGGTTTTTACTCCAATCTGTTCGTGGTGCCAAAAAAGGACGGCTCATTCCGTCCCGTTTTGGACCTCAAATTGCTCAACAGAAACCAGGCAGTTTCGCATGGAATCCCTCCGATCTGTCATCGCTTCGATGTCTCAAGGAGACTTCCTAGCAGCAATCGACATCAAAGATGCCTATCTCCATGTGCCGATCGCTCAAGAGCATCAACGCTTCCTGCGTTTCGCCATCGGGGACGAACACCTTCAGTTTGTGGCACTGCCTTTCGGCCTGGCGACAGCCCCACGGGTCTTCACCAAGGTCATGGCATCCATCGTAGCGATCCTACACTCTCAGGGCCACTCGGTGATCCCTTCCCCAGACGATCTCCTAGTCAAGGCACCCTCACGGGTGGCTTGTCAACACAGTCTGACCGTTGCTCTGGAGACTCTCCAGAGGTTCGGGTGGATCATCAATTTTCCAAAGTCAAAATTGTCTCCGACCCAGTCACTGACGTACCTCGGGATGGAGTTTCATACTCTCTCAGCGATGGTCAAGCTACCGCTGGACAAACAGCGGTCGCTGCAGACTGGGGCGCAATCCCTTCTTCGGGCCCAGTCGCACCCCTTGAGGCGCCTCATGCACTTCCTTGGGAAGATGGTGGCAGCAATGGAGGCAGTTCCATTTGCGCAATTTCATCTGCGTCCTCGCCAATGGGACATTCTCCGCAAATGGGACAAGAGGCCGACGTCCTTAGACAGGAACGTCTCTCTGTCTCTGGAAGCCAAGACCTCACTTCAGTGGTGGCTTCTCCCCACTTCTCTGTCAAAAGGAAAATCCTTCTGCCCCCATCCTGGGCTGGGGTCACGACGGACGCGAGCCTGTCAGGATGGGGAGCGGTTTTTCTCCACCACAAGGCTCAGGGAACCTGGACTCCGACAGAGTCCTCCCTTCAGATCATTGTTTCTGGAGATAAGGGCAGTGTATCTAGCCCTCAAGGCGTTCCATCGGTGGCTCGAGGGCAGGCAGATCCGCATGCAGTCGGATAACGCCACGGCGGTTGCGTACATCAACCACCAGGGCGGCACTCGCAGTCGTCAAGCCTTCCAAGAAGTCCGGCGGATTCTGCTGTGGGCGGAGGCCACAGCCTCCACCATCTCCGCGGTTCCCATTCCGGGCGTAGAAAACTGGGAAGCAGACTTCCTCAGTCGCCAGGGCATGGACGCGGGGGAATGGTCTCTCCACCCGGACATGTTTCAAGAGATCTGTTGCCGCTGGGGAACGCCGGACGTCGATCTCATGGCGTCTCGGCACAACAACAAGGTCCCGGCATTCATGGCACGGTCTCAGGATCACAGAGCTATGGCGGCGGACGCCTTAGTTCAGGATTGGTCGCAGTTTCAACTGCCTTATGTATTCCCTCCTCTGGCAATGCTGCCCAGAGTGTTGCGCAAGATCAGGTCCGACTGCCGCCGCGCCATCCTCGTCGCTCCAGATTGGCCGAGGCGGTCGTGGTACCCGGATCTGTGGCATCTCACGGTGGGGCAACCGTGGGCGCTCCCAGACCGACCAGACTTGCTATCTCAAGGGCCATTTTTCCATCTGAATTCTGCGGCCCTCAACCTGACTGTGGCCATTGAGTCCTGGCTCTTAGCGTCCTCAGGGTTGTCTCAAGATGTCATTGCCACTATGAGACAGGCCAGGAAACCAACGTCAGCCAAGATCTATCACAGAACTTGGAGGATCTTCTTAGCCTGGTGCTCTGAGAGGGGGTTTTCCCCCTGGCCGTTTGCCTTACCCAGGTTTCTTTCCTTCCTTCAATCGGGATTGGACAAGGGTTTGTCTCTCGGCTCTCTCAAAGGTCAAGTCTCAGCGCTTTCCGTGTTTTTTTTTGCAAAAGCGTCTAGCCAGGCTTCCGCAGGTCCGCACGTTCCTGCAGGGAGTTTGCCACATAGTCCCACCTTACAAGCGTCCGCTGGAACCCTGGGATCTCAACATGGTTCTACGGGCTCTTCAAAAACCACTTTTTGAGCCGCTGCGGGATGTCTGTCTATCACGTCCTTCGCGAAAGGTGGCATTTCTAGTGGCGGTTACTTCACTCCGTAGAGTGTCAGAGCTTGCAGCGCTGTCATGCAAAGGCCCTTTCCTGGTATTTCACCAGGATAAGGTGGTTCTGCGTCCGGTCCCGGACTTCCTCCCTAAGGTGGTGTCCACTTTCATCTCAATCAGGATATCTCCTTACCTTCATTTGCCCTCATCCAATTCACCAATATGAAAAGGATTTTCATTTGTTAGATCTAGTGAGAGCACTCCGGATCTACGTGTCTCGCATGGCGCCACTGCGCCGCTCTGATGCGCTCTTTGTCCTTGTCGCTGACCAGCGTAAGGGGTCGCAGGCTTTCAAGTCAACCTTGGCTCGGTGGATCAAGGAACTGATTTTTGAAGCCTACCGTTCTTCTGGGCTTCCGATTCCTTCAGGGCGGAAAGCCCATTCTACCAGAGCCGTGGGTGCGTCCTGGGCATTGCGGCACCAGGCTACGGCTCAGCAGGTGTGTCAGGCGGCTACCTGGTCGAGTCTGCACACTTTCACGAAAACACTATCAGGTGCATGCCTATGCTTCGGCAGATGCCAGCCTAGGTAGGCGAGTCCTTCAGGCGGCGGTTGCCCACCTGTAAGAGGGGGCCGTTGTTTCGGCTCTTTTTATCGAGGTATTCTTTTACCCACCCAGGGACTGCTTTTGGACGTCCCAATTGTCTGGGTCTCCCAATGGAGCGACAAAGAAGAAGGGAATTTTGTTTACTTACCGTAAATTCCTTTTCTTCTAGCTCCTATTGGGAGACCCAGCACCCGCCCCTGTTCCCTTCGGGCTATTTGTTTCTTTTGTGTACACATGTTGTTCATGTTGAATTGTTCTTTTGGTTCATGGTTTCAGTTCTCCGAACATCCTTCGGATTGAATTTACCTTAGACCAATTTATAAGTTTCCTCCTTCCTGCTTTGGCACCAAAACTGATGGGCCCGTGATGCACGGGAGGGTGTATAGGCAGAGGGGAGGGGTTACACTTTTTAAAGTGTAATACTTTGTGTGGCCTCCGGAGGCAGTAGCTATACACCCAATTGTCTGGGTCTCCCAATAGGAGCTAGAAGAAAAGGAATTTACGGTAAGTAAACAAAATTCCCTTCTTTTTTCTGAATGTGAACACAGCTCCGCCCCTTTCGGCCATGTTTTTTCCATCTCCTATATAAGAAAGTCCTTAGTTACCCCTCTCCACCCACAGCAGTTTTTAATTGCAATGAGATGACACAGGGTTACAGAGCTAGGGACCCCAATATAGAGATATACCTTGACGAGGTCTTGGGGCTCAGTTACATTGATCAATGCGATTGCTAAATATCTCCTTTTTCCTAATGTTCATGGCAGGTATGCAATTCATTATTCACATGTTCAAATTAGCAAGTAGCATTTTTCATTGTATATTCCAATATGTTTTCATATGCTTGAGGCATTATATCATTATCTAAGTTTGATGTGCAGCCTTATCCTTGTATAGTATGTATTTTTTTGGCTTGCACTCAGAATATATATATTAGTGCTCACATCAGTTATCCTATTCAGTTAACAATATCAGCCAGCAGCCGCCCGGAATTGCCGCATCCACTAGATGCGACCGTCCCGGGACTCTACCCGGCTCATCCCGAATTGCCCTGGTGCGGTGGGAAACGGGGTAATAAGGAGTTAATGGCAGCAGCCCATAGCTGCCACTAAGCCCTAGGTTAATCATGGCATGGGTCTCCCCAAGATACCTTCCATGATTAACCTGTAAGTTAAAGAAAATAAACACACACATCCAAAAAATCCTTTATTTATAATGAAAGACAAAAACACACCCTCTTTCACCACTTTATTAACCCCTCAAAAACACCTCCAGGTCCGACGTAATCCACGCAAGGTCCCATGACGCTTTCAGCTCTGCTACATTGGAAGCTGACAGGAGCGGCAGGAGAACACCGCCGCTCCTGTGAGCTCCATTCAGCAACTGAAGTGAGTCGCGCGATCAGCTCTGCTGTCACTGAGGTTACTCGCGGCCACTGCTCTCAGGTGGAGGACTGCAGCTGTGGCCGCGAGTAACCTGAGTGAAAGCACAGCTGATCGCGCGGCTCACTGCAGTCACTCAGGGGATTTGCGATCACAGGTGAGTCCTTCACGTGTGACCGCAAATTAGACTGTGACACAGAGATAGAGACGCGCGATGTCAGTAAAATCGGGTGAAGCTCTGACGTCACTGCTGCAGACTCCTGTGTCCTGGCACTGACCTCGGAGGTTCATCTGAGTTCATGACAGCACACAGAGACAGAGCCATGGGATGACAATGAAGTCGGGTGAAGTTCATCTGAGTTCATTCTTATCGCCCGACTGTCTGTCTGCTGTCAGCGGGCATGTAGCAGAGCTAGGGGACCACACTGACAAATGCATCCAAAATGCATCCAAAATACATGCGTTTTGGATTCATTCTTTTTGTCAACACGCAGCGTCACCTCTACCAGAGGGTGCATTTATTTCTGCACTGGCCAGGGCGCAACGTACGCACGAGTCCTAAGGCTAGTTTCACATGTGCGTTGAACGGCATCCATTGCATTGCGTTGTGTGACAGATGCAACGGATGTGTTGCATTTAGTGGCACAACTGATGCAACGTATCGTACAAAACCACGGAATTTTTTTCCCCCCCTTCTTTACAGTTTTACTGGCTATTGTGAACGATCAGCTGATCACCCGGCTGCTGGTCGCCGGGTGATCAGCGGATCGCTCACAGCAGCCGGCCGCTGGGTGATCAGCTGATCGTTCGGCTGCCGAGAATGTGTGTGGGGGGCGGAGTGCGGGGTGGGTGGAGCCGAGCGGGGCCATGGCGCTGAGGATGTCAGTGCTGCGGGTACTGCATGGCTGGGGACGTGTGTGTACATGTACATGTGGACTGCGGGAGAGGGCGGAGCTGAGCGGGGAAGTATCGGGCTCCCTGCACACATAGCCAGGGTAAATATCGGGTAACTAAGCAAAGCACTTTGCTTGGTTACCCGATATTTCCCTTGGTTACCAGCGTACACCGCTTAGCGCTGGCTCCTTGCACCCGTAGCCAGGGTAAATATCGGGTAACTAGGCAAAGCGCATTGCTTAGTAACCCGATGTGTACCCTGGTTACGTGTGCAGGGAGCCAGAGAGAGCATGCGCAGTGAAATCCTACGGATTGCGCTGCTCAAAAAACGTTACATGCTCTGTTCCTTCAGCCCGGTGGAAGCAACGCAGCGTCGCCCAGCGGAAGCAACGCAGGTCCATCACTCGCAATCAGTCGTAAAGTCTATGGGAAGCAGCGGAATCAGTTAACGGATTCCGCTGTTTTCCAAAACGGCGGATTGCAACTGATGGGAAACAACGCAAGTGTGAAGTACCTTAAGACTCAAGGTAGTTATTCTGCATCAGTAACGTCTCTTTCAGGCAAAAATTTCAATGCAGACTGGGGTTTTAATATGTGCCATTCAGACTTAACCCCAAACCTATTTTCATTTTGCAGGCCAAATTTTTTTTTTTTTCTTCCAGTTCTGATCAGGTCACTTTGAGGTAAATTTAGGACATTATTTTTTAGCGCGTATTTGTAAAAATATCGGAAATCTAGCAACAATTTTGCAGTTTTCAAACTCTGAATTTTTATGCCCTAAAACCAGAGTTATGACACAATAGTTAATAACATTTCCCACACATCTACTTACATCAGTGCAATTTTTGAAATAGTAATTTTTTTTTGTTAGGAGGATTCAAAGTTTTATTAGCAATTTCTCATTTTTCCAAGAATAAAATTTACAAAAAAACCTTTTTTTTCTTAAGGGACCAGATCACATTGGAAGTGACTTTGAGAGGCTTAGGTGACAGAAAGTACCCAAAGTGACACCAGTCTAAAAGCTGCACCCCACAAAACCAAAACCACATCCAAGAAGTTAATATTTCAGGTGCTTCACAGAAACTAAAGCAATGAGGAAGGAAAAAAATGAAAAGGTTACATTTTTTTACCACAAAACTTTTTTACTTTAGCCCCAAATTTAGCATTTTCAAAAGGGTAGCAGTTGACATTGCTCATCAAATTGTATGGTGCAATTTCTTCTGAGTACACCGATACCCCATATTTGCTTGAGAACTACTGTTTAGGCACATGGCAGGGCTCAGAAGGGAAGGAACACTAATTAATTGATTTTTGGAGCACAAAAGTGGCTGCAATGTATAGCGGATGCTGTGTTGTGTTTGCAGAGACCCTGATGTGCCTAAACATTGGAAACCCCAACAAGTGACCCCATTTTGGAAACTACACCCCCTTAAGTAATTTATTTAAAGGTGTGGTGCGCACTTTGCGAAGCACCTGGGATTTCAGAGTTTTATAAACCCTAAAGTTACCACATCTTGGAAATTATACCCCTTTGGGAATTCATCTAGGGGTGTAGTGACTATTTTTGTCTCTGCAAACACGGAGTCAAATGCAGTGAATGTTGCAAAATTAAAAATTGCAATAAAGCTTTTGTAATGCCCAGGTCATGCTTTTGGAGACACACATTCTGTACATTATGTGGGCTCTCCTCAATACAACAGTGCCAAATATGTGGACATTAATTGTGATTTAGGCTAGGAACGCACTTTGCGTTTTTACCTGCGTTTTAGGT
Organism: Anomaloglossus baeobatrachus; assembly: GCF_048569485.1. Lineage (NCBI taxonomy): Eukaryota > Metazoa > Chordata > Amphibia > Anura > Aromobatidae > Anomaloglossus > Anomaloglossus baeobatrachus. Next base: position 657,215,251 of record NC_134353.1, read on the forward strand.
GCTTTTTATGTCCGTTTTGGGAAGCTCATTTTTCTTCCCATAAGGCATGCGTTTCGATTTACTAGCAAAGTCTATGGAAAAATTGGATTTTCCGACCCCACTTTGCGTTTCTAAACGCTGCGTTTAATTTGCATATTTTTGTGGCAAAAACCATGCGTTCAAAGAAGGAGCATGTAGTTGTTTTTGCCATTTTCGGCCCGTTTTGTTAACATTGGAGTCAATGAGAAATGTAAAAAACCAAGATTCCTTCAAATTCCTGCGTTTTACCTGCTTTTTCATTGCAGAAAGCATGCGTTTTGGACTACCAAAACGCATTCTTTTTGATAATTAAAATAATGATTTCATAAACCCCTTTACACACACACACATAGTCCGACAATTAAAATTAAGGAAAACAATACTTTATTGCAATTTTTCCATAAAATATCATATTACCGCAATAATTTAATGACCATAATTTAATTTCATGTTTGTTTTTTTTTTTAAATTTAAGATTTCATTATTTTTTTACCATTTTTTTTCTAAGATTTTGACTATTTAAACTTTATTAAGCAGTGTCTTTATGTTCAAAATGCAACTATCAGAACGCAGGTGGAAACGCAGATAAAAAGCGCAGAAAACGCATCAAACACGCGGCAGAAAACGCATGCGTTTTCATTGCTAAATTTCAGAAAAAGGCAACTTTGGTCAAATCAATTAAGCCCAAAACGTGCGTTCTAAACTGCAAGTAGGTGAACGCAAAGTGCGTTCCTAGCCTTAGACACATTGTGGTGCTGAGAAGGGTGGGGGGGGGGTGATTTTTCTTTTTTTTCTTTTTCTGTGCGAGCCATAGCTCTTTATGCTGCTCCCAAGTGAGGGAGCAAAAACCTGGTGACAGATTCCCTGTAAAGGACAGCATACATTCACAACACAATCTAGAAAGGTTGATTTACCATTTTCCTTTCGTCATGACAGCACCCACGAGAGAGGGATCCGCCCCCTTCAGGACAGGAAACCTACAGATAAAAAGGGGCGGTCCCCCTCCCTCATCAGTTGGTTTCCTGTCCTGCAGGGATCGGAACCTACAGTACCTGGGTCCAGTTGAGTCCGTGCGGTCTCCAAGGGAACGGCGGAGCTCAGGATCCGGAAGCACGGTCGGTGGAGCTCCCCTCGTGGATTCCGTCCTCCGGTGCACCTCGTCCTCTTTCTCCTGCTCCGGCTTTGCCTCCAGGGATATGACGCCTGCAGCAGAGCGTGCTTCTTCCGGAACGTGTGAGCGGCGGGGGGGGGCCCTGCCGCGTCAGCGCTCGCTCCCTGCTGTAGTGACCCGGAAGTATGCAGGAGCGCTTCCGGGGGAGCGGCCGGGAAGGTTCCTAGTGAAGCCCGTGGTCCCCTCCATCCTGGCCGGACGCTGCGGTGCTGGTGAGTTGCTATGGCGGTCGGGCCGGAGCCTCTCCCTGACGCGTGCCTGCGTCTTCACCGCTGCACGGCGTGTGCACGCGGGAAGGGGTGTCCTGGGCCTGCCGCGTCCGCGTTCTGTCTCCATGTGCTTCTGCGGATCGAGGGGGGGGGGTTCGGCTGTGGATCTCTGCCAGCCCTTCCCCCTGCCCTTCTGTCCGGGGTTAGTCCCCTTCTGGGATGGTCCCTCTGCCGTCAGCATCCCTCATGCTGTGCTGTGGGCTGGGGTACCCTCTTGGTCTGTGCTCGGTGGCCTCATGGTCCTCCTGCCTTTGAGCTCCTGGGCCCCTGTGGACTCCTGGCCCCTGTGGCCTCCTGGCCTCGGTGGAACCTGGCCCCTGTGGCCTCCCGGCCCCTGTGGCCTCCTGGCCTCTGTGGCCTCCTGGCCCCTGTGACCTCCTGGCCTCTATGTACTCCTGGCCTCTGTGTCCGCCTGGCCTCTGTGGCCTCCTGGCCTCGGTGGAACCTGGCCCCTGAGGACTCCTGGCCTCTGTGGCCTCCTGTGGCCTCTGTGATTTTCTGTGACCTCTCTGGCCTCTGGGCCTCTGTGGACTCCTGGCCCCTGTGGACCCCTGGCCCCTGTAGCTTTCTGGCCCCTGTGTCCTCCTGGCCTCTGTGTCCTCCTGGCCTCTGTGGCCTCTGGGCCGCTTGCCTTCTGTGGCCTCCGGGCCTCTTGGCTTCTGTGGCCTCCGGGCCTCTTGGCTTCTGTGGCCTCCGGGCCTCTTGGCTTCTGTGGCCTCCGGGCCTCTTGGCTTCGGTGGCCTCCGGACCCCCTGGCTTCCGTGGCCTCCTGGCTTCTGTGGTCTCTGGGCCTTTTTGGCTTCTGTGGCCTCTGGGCTTCTGTGGCTTCTTGGCTTCTGTGGCTTCGGGGCCTCTTGGCTTCTGTGCCCTCTGGGCCTCCTGGCTTCTGTGGCCTCTGGGCTTCTGTGGCCTCTGGCCTCCTGGCTTCTGTGGCCTCTGGCCTCCTGGCTGCTGTGGCTTCCTGGGCCTCCTGGCTTCTGTGGCCTCTGGCCTCCTGGCTGCTGTGGCTTCCTGGGCCTCCTGGCTGCTGTGGCCTATGGGCCTCCTTGCTTCTGTGGCCTCTGGACCTCCGGGCTTCTGTAGCCTCTGTGCCTGTTGACCTCTGTGCCTGTTGGCCGCTGTGCCGCTTGGCCTCTGTGCCTCTTGATCTCTGTGCCGCTTGGCCTCTGTGCCGCTTGGCCGCTGTACCGCTTGGCCTCGGTCCCTCCGGGATTCTGTGCTTCAGGGCCTCGGTCCTCTGTGCCTCCCGGCCTCGTGCTTCTTGGCCTCGTGCTTCTTGGCCTCGTGCTTCCTGGCCTCGTGCTTCCTGGCCTCGTGCTTCTTGGCCTCGTGCTTCTTGGCCTCGTGCTTCCTGGCCTTGTGCTTCCTGGCCTCGTGCCTCTGTCAGTCTGTCCCTCCGGGCCTGGGGCCTCTGTGCCTCCTGGCCTTGGGCCTCTGTGCCTCCTGGCCTTGGGCCTCTGTGCCTCCTGGCCTTTGGGCCCCTGTGCCTTCTGGCCTTTGGGCCTCTGTGCCTCCGGGCCTCGGGCCTCTGTGCCTTCTGGCCTCGGGTCTCTGTGCCTTCTGGCCTCGGGCCTCTGTGCCTCCTGGCCTCGGGCCTCTGTGCCTCCTGGCCTCGGGCCTCTGTACCTCCTGGCCTCGGGCCTCTGTACCTCCTGGCCTCGGGCCTGTGTTCCTCCTGGCCTCGGGCCTCTGTTCCTCCTGGCCTCGGGCCTCTGTGCCTCCTGGCCTCGGGCCTCTGTGCCTCCTGGCCTCGGGCTTCTCTGCCTCCTGGCCTCGGGCTTCTCTGCCTCCTGGCCTCGGGCTTTTCTGCCTCCTGGCCTCGGGCCTCTCTGCCTCCTGGCCTTGGGCTTCTCTCCCTCCTGGCCTTGGTGCCTCCTGGCCTTGGTGCCTCCTGGCCTCGGGCCTCTGTGCCTTATGTTTCCTGGCCGCGTGCCTCTGTTGCCTCCTGGTCTCGTGTCTCCGGCCTCTGTGCTTCCGGGTCTTGTGCTTCCTGGCCTCTGTGTTTCCGGGGCCTCCTGGCCTCTGTGCTTCCTTGCCTCCTGGCCTCTGGCCTTCCTGGTCTCTGGGCCTCCTGGCCTTTGTGGCCTCTGTGGCTTCTTGCCCTCTGTGGCTTCCTGGCCTCTGGACCTCCCGGCCTTGGGCCTCCGGGCCCTGTGTGCCTCCTGGCCTCCTGCTTCTGTGCCTCCTGGCCTCGGGCCTCTGGGCCTCCTGCCCTCTGTGTTTCCTGGCCTCCTGCCCTCTGTGTTTCCTGGCCTCCTGCCCTCTGTGCCTTCTGCCCTCTGCGTCTCTTGGCCTCTGTGCCTCTGGGCCTCTGCGTCTCCTGCAGCTGGGCCTCTGGGCTTCTGGGCCTCTTGGCCTCTTGGCCTCTGGCCGTCTGGGCCTCTGGGCTTCTGTGCCTCTGGGCTTCTGTGCCTCTGGGCCTCTGTGTCTCTGGGCTTATATGCCTCTGGGCTTCTGTGCCTCCGGGCTTCTGTGCCTCTGGGGGCTTCTGTGCCTCGGGGCTTCTGTGCCTCTGGGGGCTTCTGTGCCTCTGGGCTTCTGTGCCTCTGGGCCTCTGTGCCTCTGGGCCTCTGTGCCTCTGGGATTCTGTGCCTCTGGGCTTGTGTGCCTCTGGCCCTCTGTGCCTCTGGCCCTCTGTGCGTCTGGGCCTCTTGGCCTTTGGACCGCGGGGGCCTGTGTTCTGGTCTTCCGCTTCTGCCGCCTTGCGCCTCCCTGGCCTTGCGCCGGGCCTGGCGCCTCAGGCTTCTTGCTTCGCTTCTGGTGTTTTTTGTCGGGGCATTGCTGGCTTCCCGTCCTTGCTGCGCTGTAGGCCGCCAGTCCGCGCCCTACCTTGTGGTCGGCTGGGGATGCTCTTCCTGACCTCCCTTCCTCCCTCCTCATCTGCTGTCTTCTGTTGTCCTCGGTTCTGCCGTTTTCCTGTCAGGAAGGGTTATGGGTCTCTCGGTCGGTCCCCTCCGGGTGACTGTTTCTGCCCTGGGCGCCCTGTTTCCATCCCGTCTTGCGGGTTCTGAGGGGTTGTGCGCTTCCTTCCGGCTGGGGGCCACTGCCGGCCGGTCCGTCTACCGGCTCTCCTCCCTGGGGTCTTGCTAAGGGGGTTGGGCGCCCTACCCTTTGCGCCCTTCTTGCCCCTCTCTGTCATGTGCTCTTCTCCCTTCCTTCCTTTCGCGTCCTTGCTTGGGGGGGCGCTGTCCCCCTCCCGGGTCGCTCGGCGGCCCCTTGGCGGCTGGATGGGTCAGTTGTTTTTTGTCTTTCAGGGTTCCGGCTGTGCTCCTCTGGTGTCGTGCCGTCCTCCTCTGGTGTCGTGCCGTCCTTTGCCCCGATGGCTGTGGGCTACGCTTTCCCTCGCGTCTGTGGTGCAGCCTGTTCTCCTGTCCTCCTCGGTGACGGATCGTTCTCCTGCGAGGTGGCCTCCTACTTGGTGGCTGTGGCGGATGTCTCCTCGACGGTTTTGTTAAACTGTGCCTTGGTCTTCTTCACCTTTCCGGGCTCTGCCGGCTGGCCTTTGGTTCTTCCGCTAACCTTCCGTTTGGCAGCTTGGCTCTTCCCGTGGTTATCCCGCCCTCAGTGTGTCTTCTCTCTAAGTCTCTCGTGGGTGCTGTCGTGACGAAAGGAAAAGACTATATTACGTACCGGTAATGGGATTTTCCTGAGTCGACGACAGCACCCTTTACACCCCTGCCCTTTCTTGTTTGTTTTTTCTCACGCTTCGGTGTCTTGGGATTGGTCTGTGTTATTTACTAATTCTTTGGCGGTTCTTCTCCCGGTCTCTGCAACCAACTGATGAGGGAGGGGGACCGCCCCTTTTTATCTGTAGGTTTCCTGTCCTGAAGGGGGCGGATCCCTCTCTCGTGGGTGCTGTCGTCGACTCAGGAAAATCCCATTACCGGTACGTAATATAGTCTTTCCAAAGCACTTTGTTGAGGTGGGTTACATTATTTCACAGTTGTGTTAACAAGAGATCGACAGCATACACATTTTCAGACATGGCAGTAATAGATTATTAAGACTTAAAAAGAATGATGTTTTGGATTAAAAAATTAGGAACGTACACCCCCTAATGCCATGAATTTGGACATTAGTTTTACTGTGATGCCCATTTCTACTTATAGATAATTCAGAAGGAAGAGTAGTCAGATAAGCTGAGGTCAGATTCTGGGAGGACTCATTGGATTCCAGGAGTTTACAGAGGTATAGTCAGGTGATGGTCCGAGTTCTGGTTTCCAGGAGGGCACATAGAATAAGGAGTCAACTGAGACGTGGTCGGGTAATGGTTCGAGGTCGAAATACCACGTGGTCAAGATAAGTACAGGGAGAATGTAGAGGGTAGTCAAACAGTCCAGGGTCAGCAAACCATGATCAGAATGGACACCGGTATGGAGGTCAAAAGCACTACTCACACAGACTGTACGACTGGCAGGGTTTATTGGAGAGGTTGCTCAGTAAAGTAACAGAGCAATCATAGGGAAGATGGGACACTTCAGCAATCCATCACCTTCAAGAACCAGAATAAAAGCCTGTGCTGTCCATCAACTACTGACAGCTCAGTGCACCAGATACCAAACACAGAAATGACTCTCATTGCGTACGAGATGCACTACATGGAGGAAACATGACAATTACCTCTTACCTACCATACTTTTAATTTTATAAGACGCATCGGATTAGAAGACGAACCCAAAATGTATAAGAAAAAAAAAATATGGGGTCCGTCTTATAATCCGGTGGGGCTGCAGCAGTGGTGAAACGAGGGCAAAGGAGGCAGGGGCAGTGGTGGAGTAGAGTGATGCTGCAAGCGGTGCAACCAGTGCCCCAAATGCTTGCTGCGGGCACTGTGAGGTAAGCGGAGCATCCAGAAGCTGTCGGAGGTGCGGCCTTCAAAGAAACAGCGCCCGGAGGCAGCACATGCGCAGATAGAGCTCTTGGCTCAATTACATGCTGAGATCTCATCTGTGCACGCGCCACCTCCGGGCACCATTTTCCTTAAGTCTGTTGCAGGGAATCAATGGGCCAGAGGCAGTGCGTGCGCAGATAAGATCCTGAGCCAAGAACTTCATCAGCGCACGCGCCAACTCCGGGCTCCATTATTTTGAAGCCTGTACCACCGACAGTGGCCTCTACCTCACTTGCCGCAGCACAGCCCGACGTCCGCAGTAAGCCTGCAGTACAGCCCATCACCCACAGCACAGCGCCCGCAGCATCTCCCCTGCCTCCTGTGACTCCTCCACCACCACCCCCAGTAAACTACATTCGGATTATAAGACACACTCCTCATTTTGTTCAAAAATTTTGGGAGGAAAAGTGCGCCTTATAATCCAAAAAATATGTTAATTCTTCCTTCTTTATTTATTTAAAAAAAAAATTCCCAGCATTTTTTCTATTAGTATGATGTCTGTTTAGAACATGAGTGGTATTCGGGAGCTGCAACTTATCAGCAGTTGAAGCTTATCAGAAGATTTTTTTTTAATTTAGATTTTTGGTTTTAGCAGATATAGAGTTGTGGTAAGCTTCCTTATTATTTCCTGATTCAAAAAGCTCTGTATTGCTGTCTTATTTACCACTGATGACCTGAACCTCATATCCAAGACATCCGGTGTCTTCTATTCTTGCTCTTGTTGGACACTAAAAAGGACCCGTGTGTCTGTTTGTTTTTCTTCTTCATTGGTTCTCCAGGAGTATCATATTAGTATTATAATCTTGGAATTCCTGATTGCTTTTCTACTTTTTGGATTGTATTGTAGACTTTTCAAATTCTTCAAGGTTGTCCTGCAGCTGTTGATTAAAATCATTGAAATCTGGTAAAGAAACATATTGGTTCATGGATTCTTGCAAGGTAGTGATAGTGCTTTCAATACACTGGAGTTTGTCATGTTCATATTTAATGACGTTTCGTGGAGCAATCTGACAAGTTCATATTCCATGTATTCATGAAATTTTCATCATACACAATAGTTGGAATCTCTGGAGGTGAGGTCTACGTGGAATCATAGATCCTTCTAAAGCTGGTGTCACACACAACGACAACGACGTCGCTGCTACGTCACCATTTTCTGTGACGTTGCAGCGACGTCCCGTCACTGTCGCTGTGTGTGACATCCAGCAACGACCTGGCCCCTGCTGTGAGGTCGCCGGTCGTTGCTGAATGTCCAGCTTCATTTTTTGGTCGTCACTCTCCCGCTGTGACACACACATCGCTGTGTGTGACAGCGAGAGAGCGACGAAATGAAGCGAGCAGGAGCCGGCACTGGCAGCTGCGGTAAGCTGTAACCAGCGTAAACATCGGGTAACCAAGGGAAGACCTTTCCCTGGTTACCCGATGTTTACGCTGGTTACCAGCCTCCGCCGCCCTTGCTGCCAGTGCCGGCTCCTGCACTGTGACATGTGGCTGCAGTATGCATCGGGTAATTAACCCGATGTATACTGTAGCAAGGAGAGCAAGGAGCCAGCGCTAAGCAGTGCGCGCGGCTCCCTGCTCTCTGAACTGTGACATGTAGCTGCAGCACACATCAGGTTAATTAACCCGATGTGTGCTGCAGGAGAGCAAGGAGCCAGCGCTAAGCGCGGCTCCCTGCTCTCTGAACTGTGACATGTAGCTGCAGCACACATCGGGTTAATTAACCCGATGTGTGCTGCAGGAGAGCAAGGAGCCAGCGCTAAGCGCGGCTCCCTGCTCTCTGAACATGTAGCACAGCGACCTTATGATCGCTGCTTCTGCTGTGTTTGACAGCTAAGCAGCGATCATAACAGCGACTTACAAGGTCGCTGTTACGTCACCGAAAATGGTGACGTAACAGCGACGTCGTTGTCGTTTAGTGTGAACCCAGCTTTAATATTGTTGCGGCATAAATACTAAATACTGTTTGCACCACACCTATAAATTTTGTAACATGTACTGTATCTCAAGGTTCCAAAAAGCTATTGTTCAGATCCGTGTTAGATTATCAGGGCTAATGTTGGTAGGAAAAAATGCAGCAACCTTATTTAACATTTTGTCAACTTTTATAGGTAACGTGTATGCAGGTGCATCTTTTTTTATCTCATTACTTCCAAACACTGTGGGTGCTTGCGTTCGTGCTCACATATACATGCGTGTGTATGTATGTGCGTGTGTGTGTGTGTCATATACTAGCTGTAGTACTCGGGCGTTGCCCGGGATAGTAACGGTCTCTCTGTCTCCCAGTCTCCGTCTGTCTGTGTCTGTTTGTCTCTGTCTGTCTCTGTGTGTCTCTCTGTCTCTTTATGTGTGTTTGTCTCTGTCTCTTTCCATGTCTGTCTGTGTGTCTGTCTCTATCCATGTGTGTCTGTCTGTGTTTATCTCTCTGGCTGTCTCTGTATCAGTCTCTCTTTATCTCTGTCTCTCTCTATCTCTGTGTCTGTCAGTCTCTTTCCCCGTCTCTCTTTCCATTTCTCTTTTCCTGTCTGCCTGTCTCTTTCCCTGTCTGTCTGACTGCCTCTGTCTGTCTCTGACTGTCTCTCTCTCTCTCTGTCTCTTTCCCTGTCTTTTTTTCTTTCCCTGTCTCTTCCTGTCTGCCTGTCTATTTCCCTGAGAGAGGGGAGCCAGCACGATCTGAAAATGGCATGCATCATATAAAAAGTGCAAATTCACAGATTTATTCCAACTGTACTATAATATAAATGAGATTTTTAGCAAATAATTGATCAATTCTTTGAGCCACCCCTGCCAACGTCACGGCAAATCTCAATAGGGGGGTCCTACTCTATATTCTGTATTTCATGTGCCATGCGGCCTCCTAGATAAAGTTAAAAGCAGAACCATAATGGAGCACACATACCTGTAACCTGTATATATAACCGCTTCTATGTTGCAAAAGAGGCAATTGTGGATAGAGGCCAGCCCAGGTCCCAGCATGTGGAGCAAGCTCTACACATACCAGGACTATATGGACTATATCAGAACTGACCCTCCCAGTGCCAGACAGCAACTATTGATAAAGGCGGACCAGATCCAAGTATGATGCTTAATTAGCATTGCCTGTGGAAAGGGTGAGGCATCTGAATGTGTACAGCTACCAACAGGAGGAATATATTGCAAACCAAGATCAGGCGTGCATAGCATGGTGGTGACCAGCCACCAGACATTTGTAGCATAACTACAACCAAACAGAGAGAGAGGGGAGCCAGCACGATCTGAAAATGGCATGCATCATATAAAAAGTGCAAATTCACAGATTTATTCCAACTGTACTGTAATATAAATGAGATTTTTAGCAAATAATTGATCAATTCTTTGAGCCACCCCTGCCAACGTCACGGCAAATCTCAATAGGGGGGTCCTACTCTATATTCTGTATTTCATGTGCCATGCGGCCTCCTAGATAAAGTTAAAAGCAGAACCATAATGGAGCACACATACCTGTAACCTGTATATATAACCGCTTCTATGTTGCAAAAGAGGCAATTGTGGATAGAGGCCAGCCCAGGTCCCAGCATGTGGAGCAAGCTCTACACATACCAGGACTATATCAGAACTGACCCTCCCAGTGCCAGACAGCAACCATTGATAAAGGCGGACCAGATCCAAGTATGGTGCTTAATTAGCAATGCCTGTGGAAAGGGTGAGGCAACTGGATGTGTACAGCTACCAACAGGAGGATTTTTTTTTTTTTATTATAGTACAGTTGGAATAAATCTGTGAATTTTCACTTTTTATATGATGCATGCTAATTTCAGATCGTGCTGGCTCCTTTTTCTCTGTTATGACTGTAGTTATGCTACAATTTCTGGTGACTGACCATCACCATACCATGCACGCCTGATTTTGGTTTGCAATGTATTCCTCCTGTTGGTAGCTGTTCAGATTCAGTTACCTCACCCCTTTCCACAGGCAATGCTAATTAAGCACCATTCTTGGATCTGGTCCGCCTTTATCAATGGTTGCTGTCTGGCACTGGGAGGGTCAGTTCTGGTATAGTCCTGGTATGTGTAGAGCTTGCTCCACATGCTGGGACCTGGGCTGGTCTCTATCCACAATTGCCTTTTTTGCAACATGGAAGCGGCTATATACAGGTTACAGGTATGTGTGCTCCATTATGGTTCTGCTTTTAACTTTATCTAGGAGGCCGCATGGCACATGAAATACGTAATATAGGTTAGGACCCCCCTATTGAGATTTGCCATGACGTTGGCAGGGGTGGCTCAAAGAATTGATCAATTATTTGCTAAAAATCTCATTTTTTTTATTATAGTACAGTTGGAATAAATCTGTGAATTTTCACTTTTTATATGATGCTTGCCAATTTCAGATCGTGCTGGCTCCTTTTTCTCTGTTTTGACTGTATTATGCTACAATTTCTGGTGACTGACCATCACCATACCATGCACGCCTGATTTTGGTTTGCAATGTATTCCTCCTGTTGGTAGCTGTTCAGATTCAGTTACCTCACCCCTTTCCACAGGCAATGCTAATTAAGCACCATTCTTGGATCTGGTCCACCTTTATCAATGGTTGCTGTCTGGCACTGGGAGGGTCAGTTCTGATATAGTCCCTAGTATGTGTAGAGCTTGCTCCACATGCTGGGACCTGGGCTGGTCTCTATCCACAATTGCCTTTTTTGCAACATGGAAGCGGCTATATACAGGTTACAGGTATGTGTGCTCCATTATGGTTCTGCTTTTAACTTTATCTAGGAGGCCGCATGGCACATGAAATACAGAATATAGGTTAGGACCCCCCTATTGAGATTTGCCGTGACGTTGGCAGGGGTGGCTCAAAGAATTGATCAATTATTTGCTAAAAATCTCATTTTTTTTATTGTACAGTTGGAATAAATCTGTGAATTTTCACTTTTTATATGATGCATGCCAATTTCAGATCGTGCTGGCTCCTTTTTCTCTGTCTCTTTCCCTGTCTGTCTGTGTCTGCCTCTGTCTATCTCTTTCCCTCTCTCCCTCTCTCTATCCATCTCCCCACCGACATCATATTACCTCACACATAAGCTTCTTATACTAACAATTTATTTTGTTCATATAGCAACCAATCATAGCTGCTATTAATAACCTGCAGGTCGCAGCTCCATACGTTTTAATGGAAGCAGGTTTTTTTGGAGAGAAACTGTAAAGTGTGGGGTTAAATTTTCTGGTCAAAACATAGTCTATGACATTCCCTGAGCCACATGGGATGTCTGTGCAAAATTTCGTGATTGTAAATGCGACGGTGCAGATTCCTTTAGCGGACACAAACACACACACACACACACACACACACACACACACACACACAGCCTTATATTTTATATATATATATATATATTGTGAGGTAGCACGGTCGGCTGCGCAGCAGAAGACACGGGATCCAGGCATTAAGGTTCACAGCACACGGTTTTAATGTCCAAACAAAAGTCCATAACACAATACATGTGCCTCTCCAGCAGAAAACTCAGGGAGTTCTGTTCACTCCCTCACACCCGGCACACCTGCCCTCGTTACTGTTTCCTTTTAACCCTTCCTTAAGCCTGTAGGGAAACAGCATTAACCCTGGAGTGGAGTTACTTTCTGTCATGGAGTGAGCACAACCGGGGCGAGACATACCGGCCGTCATAGATAACCCCGGTCACAGTCTCACATACCCCCCCCCTCAGTTCAAGCGTGCGGGGTTGAACTCCCGCCATCAAACACGGGCCGCGGGACAAGGCATCGGCGTTGCCCTGCAACCTACCGGCCCGGTGTTCAACCGTAAGCCGGAAGTTCTGCAGAGAAAGGAACCACCGGGTAACCCGGGCATTCCGTTCCTTGGCGGACCTCATCCAGACCAGCGGAGAGTGATCCGTCACCAAGCGAAACTGCCGTCCCAGCAGGTAATAGCGTAGGGACTCCAAGGCCCACTTGATCGCCAGGCACTCCTTCACTACGCTATAATTCCGCTCGGGAGGGGTGAGCTTCCTACTCAAGAAGGTGACGGGGTGTTCCTCCCCCTGAACCACCTGAGACAGCACTGCCCCCAGGCCGACCTCAGAGGCGTCAGTCTGTACAATGAACTCCTTCCGGAAATCAGGGTTGACCAGAACGGGCTGTCCGCACAGGACCTCCTTCAGGGCCCGGAAGGAGTCCTCGGCCTGCGGAGTCCAGCGCACCATGACGGACTTCTTGCCTTTGAGAAGGTCCGTCAAGGGGGCTGATAGTCCCGCAAAATCCTTTACAAACCTCCTGTAGTACCCCACGATACCCAGGAAGGCCCTAACCTGCTTCGTGGTCAGGGGTCTAGGCCACTTCTGGATCGCCTCAACCTTGTTAATTTGGGGCTTAATCACTCCTTGGCCTATCACGTAGCCCAAGTAGCGGGCTTCCGTGAGTCCCAATGCACATTTCTTGGGATTGGCTGTCAATCCGGCTGTTCGAAGCGCATCCACCACCGCTTGTACCTGTTCCAAGTGGGTCTGCCAATCGGAGCTGTAAATAATGATGTCATCCAGGTACGCTGATGCATACGCCTGGTGGGGTTCCAGCACTAAGTCCATCAACCTCTGGAACGTGGCCGGAGCGCCATGTAACCCAAAAGGCAAGACAACATAGTGGAAGAGACCCTCCGGCGTAACAAAAGCGGTTTTCTCCTTGGCAGACTCCGTTAGTGGCACCTGCCAGTACCCTTTGGTCAGGTCGAGCGTGGTAAAATATCGCGCCTGTCCCAGCCTATCAATCAGCTCATCCACCCGGGGCATGGGGTAGAGATCGAACTTGGATATTTCGTTCAATCTCCTAAAGTCATTGCAGAACCTTAAGGAGCCATCGGGTTTTGGTATTAGGACAATCGGACTAGCCCATTCACTCCGGGATTTTTCGATGACCCCCAGGCGTAACATTGTCTTTACTTCCTCCGATATGGCTTGTCGTCGAGCCTCCGGTACCCGGTATGACTTCAGGCGTACCTTCAGGTTGGGCTCGGTGACAATATCATGTCGTATCAGACTGGTCCTACCGGGCAGCTCGGAGAAGACATCGGGGTTCTGCTGAACCAACCGTCTGGCCTCTCGCCTCTGTTGCTTGGTGAGGGCTTCTCCAATCCTTACTTCCGGTTCGTCCTCTCCGGAGGTCGCTGGAGCCGGATGTGAACGACCCGAAGAGGAGGGAGGTGGGGAAAAAACAGCCATCAGGCTTTCCCGTTCCTGCCAAGGTTTTAATAGGTTGACATGGTATATTTGTTCAGGTTTCCGCCTACCGGGCTGCAATACTTTATAGTTAACCACCCCTACTCTTTCCTTTATCTCGTAGGGGCCTTGCCACTGAGCCAGGAATTTTCTCTCCGCCGTGGGGATCAATACCAACACCCAATCCCCGGGTTTAAAGGTCCGCACGGTGGCTTGTCTATTGTAGCGGCCGCTTTGCGCGGCCTGAGCCTCCTGTAAATGCTCCTTCACAATTGGCATGACCGCGCTTATGCGGTTCTGCATACCCAAAATGTGTTCAATCACACTTTTATGGGGGGTGGGCTCTTGTTCCCATGTTTCCTTTGCCAGGTCCAACAATCCCCGGGGATGTCGCCCGTATAACAATTCAAAAGGCGAAAACCCCGTGGATGCCTGTGGCACCTCTCGTATGGCAAACATCAAATAGGGAAGCATCATATCCCAGTCTTTCCCGTCTTTTGAAATCACCCTTCTTAGCATGGTTTTCAGGGTTTTATTGAAACGCTCGACTAAACCGTCCGTTTGAGGATGATACACAGACGTACGCAACTGCTTGATCTGGAGTAGCCGGCATAGCTCTTTGGTCACTTTAGACATGAATGGGGTCCCCTGATCCGTAAGGATCTCCTTGGGCAATCCCACCCGGCAGAACACAGCAAACAACTCCCGAGCTATAAGCTTTGCTGCAGTATGTCTGAGAGGTATCGCCTCGGGATACCGGGTGGCATAGTCAACGATCACTAGGATGTGTTGGTGCCCTCGAGCGGACTTTACGAGGGGCCCCACCAGATCCATCCCTATCCGTTCAAAAGGGACTTCTATAATGGGTAACGGTACAAACGGACTGCGAAAATGGGTCAGGGGTGCAGTAAGCTGACACTCCGGGCAGGTTTCGCAGAACCGTTTTACCTCCCCAAAGACCCCGGGCCAATAGAACCTTTGCAATATTCGCTCCTGCGTTTTCTTGACCCCTAGGTGGCCACTCATCAGGTGTTTATGAGCCAAGTCGAGGACCCGCCGGCGATGCGGCTGGGGCACCACCAACTGTTCTACCCCTACGCCCCGTATTTCATCTACCCGGTAGAGTAAATCCTGCTTAAGAGCGAAATGGGGGTACCTTACCTGGGCACCGGGCAGCTGTGCCACCCCGTCAACTACTGTCACCCGACTCCGGGCATGTATTAACGTAGGGTCCTGGAGTTGGGCTGTCCCAAACGTATCCGGGGACGCCTCCAACTCCGGGATGGGCTCGACCGTCTCAGCCTCTCCTGCCAATACCTCTAGGGGCGACCTATCGGGTTCACACTCTGTCCCTATCATGGTGACCCCTACGGCAGGTGTCCCGGATTCAGGATTGTAGGGCTCAGGTCCCGGACCGACCAATATCTGAGGGGACTTAGGGGGTCCCCTCCATAAAGTCCAAAAATAGGGCAGATCCCTTCCTAGGATCACGTCATAAGGAAGAGTGTTAAGAAGTCCCACCTCATGTTGCATCTGACCGCAAGGTGCTGTGATGGTGACAATCCCCGTGGGATAGTCGCGGCGGTCCCCATGTATGCAAACCACCCCCACGGTGCGTCCTGTGGCCTTTACTTTAGCTCTCAAGGTGGATCGCACAAGGGTCACTAAGCTTCCGGAATCCAACAATCCTGTAACCGGACATCCATTCACCTGTATTTGGCACAAGTGGGGCTCCGTCTCTGGGGAGACCAGGTCAGCGGTACACACCACCTGAGCATACATTGAACCCCGCCGGGTAACCCCACAATCCATGGGCTCCGTGGTGAGTGGACACTGGGCTTCCATATGTCCCACCCGCTGGCACCGCCAACATCTAATGGGGACGGAAACCCCCTTGACGGGTTGTCGTTTAGGGTACAGAACCTTCCGGACCTCAGGAATGGCGGCCGCGGCCTCAGACGGGACGGTAGGGGACTCCTGTACCGTTGTCAGCGGTGGGTCCTTGGCCCTAGGCTTGGAGGGGCCGGACCGACGGGCGGTACGCAAAGTCTCAGTGTCCCGTATCAAGTCCTGCGTAGCCACATGCCGCTCTACCAGGGACACTAATTGGTCCAGGGTACTCGGGTCACCCTGTCCGACCCACCGTTGAACGGTGACAGGTAAAGTGCGCACAAAACGATCCACTACTACCCTTTCCACCATTTGCGCCGGGCTCAGAGTGTCAGGCTGCAACCACTTTTTTACAAGATGCAACAAGTCATAGGCCTGGGAGCGTACGGGTTTGGCTTCCTCATAGAACCACTGATTTACCCGCTGAGCCCGTACATAGGTATTCACCCCCAACCGAGCCAGTATTTCGGCTTTCAGGGTCACATAGTCAATGGCGTCCTCGGCACAGAGGTCCAGGTACGCTTTTTGGGGTTCCCCCGTCAGATAGGGCGACAATACCTCAGCCCACTGCGGGGTCAGCAGCTTTTCCCGCTCGGCCACCCGCTCAAACACCGCCAGGAACGCTTCCACATCATCACCCGGGGTCATCTTTTGCAACGCTTGTCTCACCGCTTTCCGGACGCTGCCGTCGTCACCCGGTCCCGGGGTTGTTGCTGCCGGTCCGGCACGGATCGACTTGGCCAGGAGAACCATCTGTTCTTGGTGCCTTTTTTCCTGCACTTGCAAGGATTGCTGCTGACGTGCATTGGCCTGATCCATCTGTTCTTGGAGTTTTTTTTCCTGCACTTGCAAGGATTGGAGCAGGTGTGCATTGGTCTGTTGTTGCTGTGCATTAGCCTGTTGTTGCTGTGCATTAGCCTGAGCCAAATGCTTTAGTATGTCCTCCATGGCGTCGCCGGGTTTGGGCTGTAGTATAGCCGCTCGAATCCAGGACATGCGCAGCTGGGTCACCAGGGATGGATGCTACACCTCACCGGCTGTCATGCCCGCCGATTCTCCACCATATGTGAGGTAGCATGGTCGGCTGCGCAGCAGAAGACACGGGATCCAGGCATTAAGGTTCACAGCACACGGTTTTAATGTCCAAACAAAAGTCCATAACACAATACATGTGCCTCTCCAGCAGAAAACTCAGGGAGTTCTGTTCACTCCCTCACACCCGCCACACCTGCCCTCGTTACTGTTTCCTTTTAACCCTTCCTTAAGCCTGTAGGGAAACAGCATTAACCCTGGAGTGGAGTTACTTTCTGTCATGGAGTGAGCACAACCGGGGCGAGACATACCGGCCGTCATAGATAACCCCGGTCACAGTCTCACAATATATATATATATATATATACAGTGCCTACAAGTAGTATTCAACCCCCTGCAGATTTAGCATGTTTACACATTCGGAATTAACTTGGCATTGTGACATTTGGACTGTAGATCAGCCTGGAAGTGTGAAATGCACTGCAGCAAAAAAGAATGTTATTTCTTTTTTTATTTTTTTTTTAAATTGTGAAAAGTTTATTCAGAGGGTCATTTATTATTCAACCCCTCAATCCACCAGAATTCTGTTTGGTTCCCCTAAAGTATTAAGAAGTATTTCAGGCACAAAGAACAATGAGCTTCACATGTTTGGATTAATTATCTATTTTTCCAGCCTTTTCTGACTAATTAAGACCCTCCCCAAACTTGTGAACAGCACTCATACTTGGTCAACATGGGAAAGACAAAGGAGCATTCCAAGGCCATCAGAGACAAGATCGTGGAGGGTCACAAGGCTGGCAAGGGGTACAAAACCCTTTCCAAGGAGTTGGGCCTACCTGTCTCCACTGTTGGGAGCATCATCCGGAAGTGGAAGGCTTATGGAACTACTGTTAGCCTTCCACGGCCTGGACAGCCTTTGAAAGTTTCCACCCGTGCCGAGGCCAGGCTTGTCCGAAGAGTCAAGGCTAACCCAAGGACAACAAGGAAGGAGCTCCAGGAAGATCTCATGGCAGTGGGGACATTGGTTTCAGTCAATTCCATAAGTAACGTACTCCCCCGCAAAGGTCTCCATTCCAGACGAGCCCGTAAGGTACCTTTACTTTCAAAGCGTCATGTCAAGGCTCGTCTACAGTTTGCTCATGATCACTTGGAGGACTCTGAGACAGACTGGTTCAACGTTCTCTGGTCTGATGAGACCAAGATCGAGATCTTTGGTGCCAACCACACACGTGACGTTTGGAGACTGGATGGCACTGCATACGACCCCAAGAATACCATCCCTACAGTCAAGCATGGTGGTGGCAGCATTATGCTGTGGGGCTGTTTCTCAGCCAAGGGGCCTGGCCATCTAGTCCGCATCCATGGGAAGATGGATAGCACGGCCTACCTGGATATTTTGGCCAAGAACCTCCGCTCCTCCATCAAGGATCTTAAGATGGGTCGTCATTTCATCTTCCAACAAGACAACGACCCAAAGCACACAGCCAAGAAAACCAAGGCCTGGTTCAAGAGGGAAAAAATCAAGGTGTTGCAGTGGCCTAGTCAGTCTCCTGACCTTAACCCAATTGAAAACTTGTGGAAGGAGCTCAAGATTAAAGTCCACATTAGACACCCAAAGAACCTAGATAACTTGGAGAGGATCTGCATGGATGAGTGGGCCAAGATAACTCCAGAGACCTGTGCCAGCCTGATCAGGTCTTATAAAAGACGATTATTAGCTGTAATTGCAAACAAGGGTTATTCCACAAATTATTAAACCTAGGGGTTGAATAATAATTGACCCACACTTTTATGTTGAAAATTTATTAAAATTTAACTGAGCAACATAACTTGTTGGTTTGTAAGATTTATGCATCTGTTAATAAATCCTGCTCTTGTTTGAAGTTTGCAGGCTCTAACTTATTTGCATCTTATCAAACCTGCTAAATCTGCAGGGGGTTGAATACTACTTGTAGGCACTGTATATGTATATATATATATATATATATAAATAGATTATAGTAAGACAGAGAAAGGTTTCCATACTCCCAATGAGAATAAGTGCATAGTTTTTCAATTCTTGAATACATCATTAAGGACACACCCAAGTCACGCGCATGATAAATCTATTATGTAAGCAACAACAAATAAAATAAAAAGTTGTTTAAGCGGTTCACTGCTGCTGTTGGGTCCTGTACAGGCTTTAGAGCAGGGATCTCAAACCCGGCTGGGTGAATGGGCCACACAGAGGAAAAAAATAATTTGGGGGGCCGCATTCTTTGCAGGACAAAGTGACATTTTTATTGGTACCATATATACTGTGTATGTGTATGTGTGTGTAGATATATGTGTATGTATATATATATATATATATATATATATATATATATATATATATAATTAATTATACAGTGCTGGCCAAAAGTATTGGCACCCCTGCAATTCTGTCAGATAATACTCTGTTTCTTCTTGAAAATGATTGCAATCACAAATTCTTTGGTATTATTATCTTCATTTAATTTGTCTTCAATGAAAAAAAATAAAAATAAATTGTCATAAAGCCAAATTGGATATAATTCCACACCAAACTTAAAAAAGGGGGTGGACAAAAGTATTGGCACTGTTTGAAAAATCATGTGATGCTTCTCTAATTTGTGTAATTAATAGCACCTGTAACTTACCTGTGGCACCTAACAGGTGTTGGCAATAACTAAATCACACTTGCAGCCAGTTGACATGGATTAAAGTTGACTCAACCTCTGTCCTGTGTCCTTGTGTGTACCACATTGAGCATGGAGAAAAGAAAGAAGACCAAAGAACTGTCTGAGGACTTGAGAATCCAAATTGTGAGGAAGCATGAGCAATCTCAAGGCTACAAGTCCATCTCCAAAGACCTGAAAGTTCCTGTGTCTATGATGCGCAGTGTCATCAAGAAGTTTAAAGCCCATGGCACTGTGGCTAACCTCCCTAGATGTGGAAGGAAAAGAAAAATTGACAAGCGATATCAACGCAAGATTGTGCAGATTGTGGATAAAGAATCTCGACTAACATCCAAACAAGTTCAAGCTGCCCTGCAGTCCGAGGGTGCAACAGTGTCAACCCGTACTATCTGTCGGCGTCTGAATACAAAGGGACTGTATGGTAGGATACCCAGGAAGACCCCACTTATTACCCCGAGACATAAAAAAGGCAGGCTGGAGTTTGCCAAAACTTACCTGAGAAAGCCTAAAATGTTTTGGAAGAATGTTCTCTGGTCAGATGAGACAAAAGTAGAGCTTTTTGGGAAAAGCCATCAACATAGAATTTACAGGAAAAAAAAGAGGCATTCAAAGAAAAGAACACGGTCCCTACAGTCTAACATGGCGGAGGTTCCCTGATGTTTTGGGGTTGCTTTGTTGCCTCTGGCACTGGACTGCTTGACCGTGTGCATGGCATTATGAAGTCTGAAGACTACCAACAAAGTTTGCAGCATAATGTAGGGCCCAGTGTGAGAAAGCTAGGTCTCCCTCAGAGGTCATGGGTCTTCCAGCAGGACAATGACCCAAAACACACTTCAAAAAGCACTAGAAAATGGTTTGAGAGAAAGCACTGGAGACTACTAAAGTGGCCAGCAATGAGTCCAGACCTGAGTCCCATAGAACACCTGTGGAGAGATCTCAAAATGGCAGTTTGGAGAAGGCACCCTTCAAATCTCAGGGACCTGGAGCAGTTTGCCAAAGAAGAATGGTCTAAAATTCCAGCAGAGCATTGTAAGAAACTCATTGGTGGTTACCGGAAGCGGTTGTTCGCAGTTATTTTGGCTAAAGGTTGTGCAACCAAGTATTAGGCTAAGGGTGCCAATACTTTTTTCTGGCCCATTTTTGGAGTTTTGTGTGAAATGATCAATGATTTGATATTTGTTTCATTCTCTTTTGTGCTTTTTCATTGCAAGCAAATTAAATGAAGATAATAATACCAAAGAATTTGTGAGTGCAATTATTTTCAAGAAGAAACAGAGTATTATCTGACAGAATTGCAGGGGTGCGAATACTTTTGGCCAGCACTGTATATATATTTTTTTACACACCTTTGGATCACTGATTTTGAACATTTTTCACTTGTCTATTATAACAAATGTGCACATTTTTTGTTTAAATATAAAAAAAAAAAAAATTTATGCTACAAAAAAAAGTCATGCCTTATTTTTTTTTTTTTTTTTACATTTTATCCCTTTCTTGTAACTAATAGTGTTACAATTATCACTATATAGAAATTTTGGCCAGCATCTTTTAGTAATGTTCCCCATCTGGTTGTAATGTGCCCATCCTTGTCCCCTTGTAGTATTGTGCCCCATCCTAGTCCCCATCCTACAGTAATGTACTGATCCTTGTCCCCATCCTATAGTAATGTCCCCAGCCTTGTCCCCATCTTATTGTAATGTGCCTATCCTGTAGTAATGTGTCGATCCTTGTCCCCATCTTATAGTAATGTTACACATCCTTGTCCCCTTGTAGCAATCTCCCTATCCTGTAGTACTGTCCCCATCATATAGTTGTCCCATTCTATAGTAATGTGCCCATCCTACAGTAATGTCCCTATCCTATAGTCATGTGCCAACCTTGTCCCCATCCTATAGTAATGTCCCCAGCCTTGTCCCCATCTTATCATAATGTGCCCATCCTGTAGTAATGTGTCCATCCTTGTCCCCATCCTATAGTAATGTCCCTTTCCTATAGTAATGTCCCCAGCCTTATCCCTATCCTATAGTAATATTTCTCATCCTTGTCCCCTTGTAGTAATGTCCCTATCCTGTAGTACTGTGCCCACTTTGTCCCCATCCTATAGTAATGACCTCAGCCTTGTCCCCATTCTATAGTAATGTCCCCATCCAATAGTATTATGCCCATTCTTGTAATGTCCCCATCCTTCAGTAATGTCCCCAGCCTTGTCCCCATCCTATAGTAATGTGCTCACCTGGTCCCTATCCTATAGTCATGTGCCCACCTTGTCCCTATCCTATAGTCATGTGCCCACCTTGTCCCCATCCTGTAATCATGTGCCCACCTTGTCCCTATCCTATAGTCATGTGCCCACCTTGTCCCCATCCTGTAATCATGTGCCCACCTTGTCGCCATCCAATAGTTATGTGCCCACCTTGTCCCCATCCTATAGTCATGTGCCCACCTTGTCCCAATCCTATAGTAATGTGATCACCTTGTCCCTATTCTATAGTAATGTGCCCATCCTGTAGTAATGGGGGGCAGTGGCAGTGGTGGTGACGGTGGTGGCTGAAAGGGGGCAGTGGAGCTATAACTTACCGATCGCTCTCCTCAGCTTCCACAGACGCCGGAGTGAAGCTGAAGGGAGTGGTCTCCGGCCCCAGATCCACAGTGATTGGAGAGATTGGTCACAAGGCCGATCTCTCCAATCAGAGCTGGGGGCGAGTGAAACAGAGGTCACCCAGCTCCAGCCAATGATCGGTACTATAGCTGCACTGATCATGGCTGGATTTCAATGTTTCATTGGCTGAAACATTACAGTGGCTGTGATTGGTTGAGCGGCGTTCGTCAGCCAATCACAGCCTCCGTAGGTCCGGGGTGGAGACACCACCCCTTCTGAGGTCCCCTTCTCCCCGAATCTAAGGTATTTGCGATCGCAGCCACCAGGGCTCCGGGGCCGCGATTTAGCCACGACGTACTGGGTGCGTCATGGGTCCTTAAGTAACAGGGAGCCATGACATACCCAGTACATCATAGGTCGCTAAGGGGTTAATGTGCCATCCTTCACATACATGTTATGGACAAGATTATAAGTATATAAGAGTTACATGGAGATATCCATAAAGAACAGGATTTAAGATGGTGTTTGAACTGTACCCCACATATCTCTTGGCATAAGACTCAGACAGACAGTCTGGGCTATTCTTGTGACCAGTGAATCATGCTGACATTGCTTAATATAAATGAGGAACCAAGCACATTACAGTAAATTGTATATCACAGAATAAGCTGTTCTACTTTATCCAATAGGAGACGTGTTACGTATTCTTGGCACCTAGCCAATAAGGTTATATATATTTGTACAACTTCCGGAAATAAATCAGTCTTACTTTCTATTCATATCTGAGCACGTCTCTCTGGTGTGTGTGAAAGATAGTGGTTATGCATGCTACCACGAGTGACTCATAATTTGGACTGCAGACAGTTTAAGAGGGATGCATGATTAGATTGCATCAACCTAAATTACGGCCTTATCATTTAGCGCCCAACGAACCTTAGGACGGAGCTCTGGATGGCGGACGGCCGTGCTGACACCTTCAGTCGAAAGGCAATTACGCGAGAGGTGGAGAATTGCGCACTCCAGCTGCAGGTGAGAACATTTGTATACTCTCACCTTGCAACCTCATGCGTGTACTTGCATTTCGAAGGGGGGGGTTGGGCTGTCCCAGTCTAGACACCTAATGACCGCCATCTCGCATGAGATAAGCCGTCCTAAGAGATCCCACACCAAGGTGGTCAGGTTCACCTTAAGCTGTCTGTATAAATTGTAAATCACATGAAATGTAATGTGGTTTTTGTCTGCTCTAGGAGAAAAGCAGAAGTTCTGTGTTTTATTTTTCTCTGACTTAACTGCAAGGGAAAATGAGGAAGTTGTTATATACGCTGTAGATATGAATATATATGGTTATATCTGCAGGTGAGATCAGCCACCTGGATGGTGTATATAGTGTCCTTATTGTTATGTCATTGTGTTGACCTGTGTCTACCTGTTGAGATGTCTGTCTATTTGCAGCAGGTGGAGTACTTGCTGGTTACGAGAACCGTAAAGTTCTGTGTGCTTTGTTCGTATATACTGGTTTATGCAAAAAGAGGAAGTTCTATGCGCTTTGTTCGTATGGTTGCCAGAAAGACGAAGTGTCACGTAATGTAGTGAGAGCTGTCTTGGAGTGAAGAAAAAAAAACAAAAAAAAACTCTGAAGCTGTACTTGGAAAAGTATGCTGTTTATACTGTTTATGTATATGGTGTATACACTGGTGTGTGTGACGTGTCCGGTCGATAGTTGATGTTTGATAAGGCCTTGGACGGACCTGATCTTCGGGGATAGAAGATTTGGAAGGGTTTTCTAGGTACAGGTGCAGTCTTGTAAAAAGTTACAAAAGTGGGGGACTGACCCTGGCTGTTACCTGGTACGGTGTTCCTGCTAAGCAGTGAGTTTAAGTTGTACTCATTGGTCTTGTTTTAGTGGATGTCAGTGTATTCTTACCTAGGAATTGAATATACTGGGGAAAACCCTTGATGTTTAGGCTTAATCATTGAGTATTGATGTTCTGGACGGATTTGTTCAAATAAGGTGTATATAGTGTGAACAGAGGTTACTAGTACATGAAGTAAGAGATAGTGAGGGTGAATTTAGTTTCTATCACCCACGTGACACTTCTTTCTGGTAGGACAGCTCGTTTGTGTTGTGGTTTGTGGACTGAGGTAGAAATTCTGTGTATTCTGTGGATGTGTATAGTCGCCGTTCCAGAAGAGGAAGTGGATTACGGCAGACGTGACGTGACGGCAGGTTGACGTGTTAGTTTTAGGACGCATACCCTTGAAGCATGGGGTCTAATCAGTCCACACCTGTCAAGTAAACGGCAGAAGAATTAGTAAGCGAACGAGCAGAAATGGAAAGATGTTTTGTTAAATAAGCGAGGGATCTTGAAAGATAAAGATCTCCTTATGGATGCTGAGGCATGGTATAGAACGTCAAAAGATGTTAAAAGATATTTCTATATTGCACCAGCTCAGAAAATGGCACCTCAGGAAGTGGCCAAGCCCATTAGGAAACAACGCCCCCCTCCTTATAAGTCGTCCCCAGAGGGTTGGACTTGTGTAGTTTGTCCCCCTGCCCACCAAACGCCCTCCCTAGCCTGCCCAGACGTCATTTCAGGTTGGGCCGCACCTAGTTCCCTTTTCCAGCCATCTTCAGTCCCAAGGCCACTGGCCTATTTGTTGCTGGAGCAACAGAAGACACCGAGGGGGGGCAGGAAGATGACAATGATTTAACAATGATTCACCCCACCACCAGAACTGATTTGTATAGGCTCACCCAGATTAAAGCTGGGGATTCTTTCTGGCCAGTAATGGAGCCAGGTTTGCAGGTTTACAGTGAGGGTGCGTGTACCTTATCACCCAAGTGACACTGAAAGATGTTTTATGTATAATGTACGCAGTTTTTGGTGTATAACACCGTAGGGTTGAAAAGGAAAGGAAAAAAAAAAAAAAAGGAAGTGTTAGTTTCTATTTCAGTGTCCTGTGAATGTACGTATGTTGAAATGGAGAATTCTCCCAAAGGGGGGGAGGTTAGATGACACTGAATATACTATGTGTATTTTACCTGTCTGTGAAAACAGGAAACAAGAAACATAAGCTGATAGATAGGGTGGACTTGTGTGCTCACTGTGTCCACGTAAGCCCACCCCATTATTTTCTGTTCTGAATGTAGATTTCTTTCTGTCACTCAGCCCTGGGTGGGGTATGGTATGGGGATATTATTGCAGGGGCTGACAGGAGATAGGGATACGCTGGAGGCTCGGCCCTGACCACCATCAGGTCTACCGTCGAGATGAGGGCGAGCACAGGGTCCCTAGTTACAGGGTCAGCCCAGGGGTCCCTATATAATCCATATTCCCGGTGACAGATTGAATACCTCCTGAATGTAGATGTCACAATACATGTCACTCCCTCCCAGGACTCTTCAGACGCCATTTTTGGCCAACACCTACTTCCTCTTTTAGCGGCTGTTTCTTATTGGTAATTATCTTTAGTGGACGTTTTAACTCAGACACTACATAGTTCATCTTTAGACGCCATTTTAGTCCAGCCGACACCCAGTTCCCTATTTTTGTTTTAGCAGCCAAAGTCACTGCTCTGTTTATTGCTGACATAGCAGGGACTGCAGAGGGGGGAGACAGGGACATGGAACACACACACTCCGTTTTTGGTCATATATGCAGTTGTTCCCCATTGTGTTCCCACTCATGAACCTTAGCAGAGGTTATTACTGATAGTCCTGTGGAAACTTTTACCTTCACTTTTGCATGTTTGTTTTTGCTGTATCTAGTATACAGTGTTTAATAGACCATATAGACTGCTCACTATTAGTCCTGGTGGACAGTGAATATTTTTCTGCCTATGGCAGTTGCTGCTTAGCCTGGTTTTGAGATATTTTCACTTGTATGTTATCCTGTCCGGTATCTTGCACAAGAGTTCCCTGATAGAGAGGGTGGAGGTTCATGTGGTCCCAAGGGGACATTGATCATCAGGAGTTGACATATATTAGGGTTTTCGTTGGCAGCACCCAGTAATCCTTTGTGTCTTAGTTTGCAGGGTCTGACAGGAGAGAGGGATACGCTGGAGGCCCGACCCTGACCACCATCAGGTCTACCGTCGGGATGAGGGAGAGTGCAGGGCCCCCAGTTACAGGGTCAGCACAGGAGAGGTAGAGTAGATACACTCCACTGCTTTTTCCTAGTTGTGTATATGTAGTCAGGGGGTGCTGCTTGGTAGTTTCCAAACCCTCTTGTGCTCTTTTCTCTTTCCCCGGGGTTTTAGGGGATCTTAGTTTTTAGAATTTCAGTGTTCTCCTGACCTCAAAGTTACACTCATTGCTCTTTCTTACAAACCTAGGTATAGTCCTTTGTATCAGGTCTCCGAGAGCCCATATGCAAACAACTACAGCTGGTAACTCCTGAGTTACAGTCACAGACACCTGAGTTACAGTCACCTGAGTTACAGTCACAGTCACCTGAGTTACAGTCACAGTCACCTGAAGAGTATCATCACATCATCTCCAGCCCAGAAGTCATTCTACATGTTTGCCATGGAAGAAGATAGCAGTCCTTTGAACACTACTCAGCCAGATTGAACACCTACCTAAAACACCATTTTTTTTTGAATCAAGCACCAGTTGAAGATCAGTGACCGTATGACATCACTGCTCCCTGACAAAGTCACCAACTCCCGGTGTGCGGTCCTTAATCCTGCTGAACTTCTCCCTCTTCCAAGGGGGGAGTGTCCCACCTCTGACACCTTGGTGGAAGAGGTAGTCGACTCTGGCA
This sequence comes from Anomaloglossus baeobatrachus, assembly GCF_048569485.1. Lineage (NCBI taxonomy): Eukaryota > Metazoa > Chordata > Amphibia > Anura > Aromobatidae > Anomaloglossus > Anomaloglossus baeobatrachus. The sequence goes on from NC_134353.1 coordinate 657,241,793, forward strand.
TAGCTGAAACTCTGGATTCGATACAGTGACGGATACACCTTTGGACCCTGACTTAACCCCTTTGCGGATGGATCAAGATGTGCATCAAGAAGACGGTTCCACATGGGTATGGTGCTGGTAGCAGAAGACGCTGTGCTGATAGAGCAGTCGTTACCCGCATGCCTGTCTGTGAAGAAGCAGATGTATGTGCTCTCGCTGAAGCCTGCAAGATGGCAGCCAGCATCTACTCTGTGGAGGGCAAGAGACTTGATCACTGCCAATGAAACTGTACGCCGCCATGAGGCCATAGAAGAACGGATGGAAGCTTTGCTATTGCCAGACAGTCGCGGTGAGCAGGGTTGAGGCCTACATTGGAGGAGTCAAGGGAAGCAGTAAGAAGTGCCCTCACTGACAGAACATCCAAAGAAGTCCCAAGACCACTTACGAGAGAAACAGTCAGTCAATCTGTGCTTTTTGAATGACCCAGATGTGAAGAAGAAAGGAAGGATGGAAAGTCTTGAGAAAACGTTGTCCTGACCCTACAAGAGCAAGTCCCAGAAGAAGAAGAGGACTGGGATAGGGTGCAGCTGTGGGCTCCCGGAGACCATAGAAAGTGGCTAGTGACCTGCTTTCACTGCCAGCCAAAGAGATATGGCAGGCCTTAGACACAGAACTGACTCTACACACCCCATACCAGCCACAGAATAGAGGGAAGGTTGGGAGGATGGGGCAGTGTAGAAGGCAAGGGCATGAGAGTCTTCGCTTGCATTGTTCAGTGTCAGACACACCCCAGCAGGGATCACTAGGTTGAGACCCTATGAAATCCTGTTTAGAAGTACCCCCAGATACTTCAACTAAGCTTGTTGTTTGTTTAAACATGTGCCTAATACACGTTTTTGAGTTTTCTCCTCCAGATCCAACCAGATCTAGATTTCTCTCTCTTTTCTCTTTCTCTCACTCCTCTTTTTCACTCTCTTTTTCTCTCTCTTCCTCTCTTTCCTCAAATCTTTCTCTCTCTTCCTCTCTTCTCAATCTTTCTCTCTCTCTCTTCCTCTCTCTTCTCTCACTCTTTTTCTTCGGACGAAGATCCATGCATTCCACTACAAAGAGATGTCGGACCGGCCTGAGACCAGGAGATGGCTGTCTTCCCTCTTCTACCCGATACTTTGTGCCAGGACGATGATATCTAAGCATGTGGACCGGAAGACGACTGTACATCTCACCTTTGATGATGTCCCACCATTACCGCCTGAGGACTGAGGAGCATAAGACTCTGAGTGAAACCAACCCTGATAAATATTAGCCCATTAAAGGACTAGTGCCACGTTCCCCCTTCCTGAATAACGTGTGCCAGCGGAATATAGCCATGAGGACAGTCTAGAGAACACGGTCAGGATCTGGCTTCCTATGCATAGTCTGTTGGGTGGGAAGATTCATCCACAAGGGATGGGTTATCTCGTATGTGAGTGAGGTAACCATCAGCATTAGGACAGATCAATAGACCTGGAAAAGTAAGGAAAGACTTTTTGGCTATCTCCAAAGGGGGGACTGTTATGGACAAGATTATAAGTATATAAGAGTTACATGGAGATATCCATAAAGAACAGGATTTAAGATGGTGTTTGAACTGTACCCCACATATCTCTTGGCATAAGACTCAGACAGACAGTCTGGGCTATTCTTGTGACCAGTGAATCATGCTGACATTGCTTAATATAAATGAGGAACCAAGCACATTACAGTAAATAGTATATCACAGAATAAGCTGTTCTACTTTATCCAATAGGAGACGTGTTACGTATTCTTGGCACCTAGCCAATAAGGTTATATATATTTGTACAACTTCCGGAAATATATCAGTCTTACTTTCTATTCATATCTGAGCACGTCTCTCTGGTGTGTGTGAAAGATAGTGGTTATGCATGCTACCACGAGTGACTCATAATTTGGACTGCAGACAGTTTAAGAGGGATGCATGATTAGATTGCATCAACCTAAATTACGGCCTTATCATACACACACACACAAAAAAAAAAATCACCATTCTTCTCACCTGTCCCGCGTTCCCTCGGCTGCCTCATCTCTGCTTCGTGTGGCCCCCAGGCCCGTGCCCCCAGTGACTATCGCGGCCGGTGCAGGGGCTGCAGCCCCTGTCAGCGATTTATGTCAGATGATTGTTTTGCCGGCGCTGCGTGTGCAGAGACTTTGACTCTGAGAGCGCACGCCGGCAAAACATTCATCTAACAAAGTGCAGCCAGTGTCTGCGGCCCCTGCACCGGCCGCGATAGTCACCCGGGGCAGGGGCCTGGGGGCCGCACGAAGCAGCCTGAGGGGCTGCATGCGGCCCGCGGGCCACATATTTGAGACCTCTGCTTTAGAGCATTGTTGGTTGGTCAGGAGCACAGAAAGATTAAACTCTGACTGGTTCCAAATGAAATATTCATTGTGGGTAGTTTATAGTATTCCAACAAAACAGAAAAATAAGTTGAAAATTAAAAAAAATATATATATTCCAATGTATGTCACAAACCACCGGGGGGGTCACTCAGAAATCCCCCGCGCTGGCTACCAGTACGTCACAATCGGGGGGTAACAAGTGGGGGTCACCCCTCCTTTATACCTCCCGACTGACAGACAGAGCACGTGACGCGCTCTCTAGCGCCCCTCTTATAGTCAGGCCAATTATGGAATTGCCCGACAATAAGCAAGGAGGCCGCTATACTACTTATGCCGATTATTGAAGGGTCCCCGGTGAGAGTAGGGTATATATTCCCCCGACCTCCGTGGGCGGAATATATAATATCTTCCCGAATCTCACTGGCCTCCCCACAATAATCCTTGGCACAACTCGCTGCCACCAACCGATTTACGGTAACTATTAGCCGAACACACAGACGTGGGATTCAAGATCGAGATAACAGAACAGCCCAAGATTAATTATATAATTTAATCGCCTAAGGCACACTAGAAACTACAATATATACAATAGGGAATCTACAGAATATACATATGTCAGAGTACAGTTACAGATAAAGCATGGTTTACAAACAGATATGCAATTCAATCAGTTACCTTGTGTGTCTGGCCACAGGGGGGCGCTGTAGACCAGGTTTCTAGGATTCTTCCTCACAGGTCTTTCCCAACCAGGCCCCCGAGCAGAAGAACACTGGAAAATGGCCGAAGTAGGGTTATCAGCCTGGGCAATCCAGGTCCCCTCCTACCTTAGTGACCTCACAGGGAAGCACTGCCACTCCCCCTGCATGGATCAGAATTATCCAGCAAAGGGGATATTGGCCATAACTTTGCCTGGGAGCGTCGTAGGCAGACGCCAATGCTCTCATTGTGACAGTTATGAATTTAGCTACAGAACGAGGGGACTCATGACCTGTCTACGAGTTCCCATATGGCTGATATCACGCCTGGGGTATTTCCCAAGCTCCCCCTTCCATAAAAAAGGTGTGCCAGCATCGTCCGCCTGCGCAAACACCATTTTTATGGTTGCCATATTTATCGGAGATATGGCTTGCGAGATATGAACCATTTTTTACTGGAGTCGTTCTGTCTGGCTACTTCCAAGCCTTGCTAATGAGATACAACTCTTGTTACAGGGTGACGGCAGGGAGCCATCCTGTGTCCATTGTCCGCACATCATCTCATCTCCATATCAGAGGAGATGGCTGTTGGAGGTGTAAGTGGGATGTGACACCTTCACAGATGCTGGACATTTGGGAACAAGGAGGGAGGGGGGCACTGCCAGGGAGTGATGAGAGCAATTATGACTTCTAGTCATAATTCCTCTTCATATCCCAGGATTTACCTCACACCTCCCCCCTTTTGAGGGCGCTAGGGGGCAGCACACTCCGGTGTTCCCCCGTGCGCCCGTCCGCGACCTCTCCTTGTCGGGACAGCCCGTCTGCGTTACCGTGGTCACGGCCCCTTTTGTGGCGAATGGTGAAGTCGTATTGCTGGAGCGCAAGGCTCCATCGCAACAATCGCCCATTCGTCCCAGAGACGGTGTGCAACCAGCTGAGGGGATTGTGGTCCGTCTCCACGATGAAGTGGCGCCCGTATAGATAGGGTTGCAGACGCTGCAGGGCCCACACTATGGCCAGGCACTCCTTCTCCATTGTAGAATAGGCAACTTCCCTTGGTAACAGCTTCCTGCTCAGGTACAAGACTGGGTGCTCTTGGCTCGCAGAGTCCACCTGGCTGAGCACCGCACCGAGGCCGAAGTCACTGGCGTCGGTCTGTACTACAAACGGCCGCGTGAAGTCGGCTGCCTGTAGCACGGGCGGGCTGGACAGGGCGTCCTTTAGGGCCTGGAAGGCTGTCTCGCAGTCCATTGTCCAATCGACTGCAGAGGGCAGCTTCTTCTTGGTGAGGTCCGTCAAGGGCTTTGCCAGGCTACTATAGCGTGGAACAAACCTCCTATAGTACCCGGCGGTCCCCAAGAAGGACATCACCTGCTTCTTGGTCCTGGGGGTGGGCCAGGATGCGATGGCCTCCACTTTCTCAGGCTCGGGCTTCAGTGTTCTCCCGCCTACCCGGTGACCGAGGTACTGGACCTCGCTCATGGCCAGCTGACACTTTCCCGGCTTGATGGTCAAACCTGCCCGGTGGATCCGCCTGAGCACCTGTGCTAGATGCTCTAGGTGGTCCTCCCAGGTGGGACTGAAGACGGCAATGTCATCCAGGTACGCGGCCGCGTACCCTTCAAGTCCCTTGAGCAGGGTGTTGACCATCCGCTGGAAAGTGGCAGGGGCATTCCTCATCCCGAATGGCATCACCGTGGACTCGTACAGTCCAAATGGGGTAATAAAGGCAGAGCGTTCCCTGGCCTTGCGAGTCAGGGGGATCTGCCAATATCCCCGGCTCAGATCCATGATGGTCAGGTACTGAGCCCCGGCCAACTGATCGAGCAGGTCATCGATGCGTGGCATTGGGTACGCATCGGCGACCGTGACCGCATTGAGCCCCCTGTAGTCCACGCAGAACCGAGTGGTTCGGTCCTTCTTAGGGACGAGGACTACAGGCGAGGCCCAAGCGCTGTTGGATGCCTGGATCACCCCCAGGTTCAGCATCTCGTCAATCTCCTGGCGCATGTGTTGCTGCACCTCCAGGGAGACCCGATATGCTGAACGCCGGATCGGGGGATGATCCCCAGTGTCCACGTGATGGACAGCCAAGTCAGTCCTTCCGGGCTGGTTGGTAAACAACCCCCGGAAGGGGTGTAGGGTGGCCCACAGCTGGGACCGTTGGTCCTCCAAGAGCTGGTGGCCAACCTCCACATCCTCAATGGATCCGCCTGCCCTAACCTGGGCTAGCATATCCAAGAGGGTTTCCGCTTCTCCCTCCTCGGGCAGGTTGCACACAGGGAGTGCACATGCCTCCCGCTCATGATGTGCCTTCATCATGTTCACATGGAAGGGCTTCCGCCTTCCACGGGCAGGGTCCAGGGTGACCAGGTACGTCACAGGGTTGAGCTGCTGGTACACGAGGTATGGGCCTTCCCAGGCTGCCTGAAGCTTGTCCTGTGGTACGGGGACCAGTACCCACACCTCTTGACCCACTTGGTAGGTCCTCTCACAAGCGTTCTGGTCGTACCAACGCTTCTGATCGGCCTGGGCTTGAGCCATATTGTCGTGTACCAGTTGCGTCAAGGCCTGCATTTTGTCCCGGAAGCGCATGACATACTCGATAACCGACACTCCAGGGGTGGCCAAATCCCCTTCCCAAGCCTCTTTCACCAGAGCCAGGGGGCCCCGCACACGTCGCCCGTACAGGAGCTCAAACGGTGAGAATCCTGTTGAGGCCTGTGGAACCTCCCGGTAAGCAAATAACAGGTGTGGGAGATACCGCTCCCAGTCACGCCCGTGGGAGTCGACCAACATCTTAAGCATCTGCTTTAAGGTGCCATTGAACCGCTCGCACAGGCCATTAGTCTGTGGATGGTACGGGCTGGCCACCAGATGTCGCACCTGGACTTGCTTACAGAGGGCCTCCATCAGCTGGGACATGAATTGGGTCCCCCGGTCAGTGAGCATTTCCTGGGGAAAACCCTCTCGGGAGAAAATCTCCAGCAATGCGGTGGCCACCTTGTCAGCCCGAATGGACGACAAGGCCACTGCTTCTGGGTACCGGGTGGCATAGTCCACTACCGTCAGTATGAAGCGTTTCCCGGAGCTGCTGGGGATGGCCAGCGGGCCGACCAGATCCACAGCCACCCTCCTGAAAGGCTCATCGATGATTGGCAGAGATACCAGTGGGGCTTTGGGGCGTGGCCCCGCCTTCCCCACTCTCTGACAGGTTTCACACGAACGGCAGTAGGCAGCCACATCGGCCCCCATTTTTGGCCAGTAGAAATGCTGGTTTAACCTGGCCTTGGTCTTAGCGATCCCTAGGTGTCCGGCCATCGGAATCTCATGTGCGATCCGCAACAACTCCGTCCGGAACGGATAGGGTACCACCAACTGTCGGTCCCTGGGCCACGCCTCCGGTGAACCCTGCTGGACCGTGGCCCGGTACAGCCGTCCTTGGTCCCAGACCACTCGCTCCGGGTCCGAGTCCGAGGGAGGCTGTGCCGCCTGCTCCTTTAGAGCTTTCAGGCTGTCGTCAGCTTCTAACGCTGCCTGAAACCCCTGACCAGATGTGGCCAGAATCGACGAGACTGTCACATCTTCGGTCAGTACCCCGGGACCTGTGTCCTGGCCTCCACCTGACTCGGCTGCCACTTGGTCAGAAGGGGAAGAGCTATCGGACCTCCGGGAGGCCCCTTGGCTTCCAGCACTCCCACTGCGGGTGACAGCGGCCACAGCCGCTGCGACCGTGGGTCGTGCCTGCTCCTCCTCCGTTCCTGACCAAGTCGCCGGTTCAGGCAGACCTACCTGGCTTCCTGACACCCCGGTTGTGGGGGAACCCTGCACCGAGATCTTACCTGGGAGCACTTCCGCTCCTGGACCGGCCCCAATCTCACCTGCCTGTTCCCCCCCTGCAGCAACAGAACCCCGCTGTGAAATCTCTGGGGACCCCACATTTGCTGTGGTAGCCCCCACCCCACACACTGGTCCTCCCCCTGCAGCACCCTGCTCTCTGCTTATCCCTGCAGAGGGCAACAGATCCCAGCTCACAGGCTGATTACTTGTAGAGGCATTGTCACACCTTTCTCTGACCCCCTCCCCTGTCACAGCTGCAGCTGTGTGTGTGTCTATGGTGTCTGTGCAAGCAGAAATATCAGAGTTCACTCCCTCCTCCCTTACATCATTCATAGATAACACATTAACATTGTCCGGAGGCACGTCAGCACTGGCTGAAGGTTCAGCCTTTGGGGCGGGGCCAAACTGGGAGGTTATTTGCCCCAAATCTGTCCCAAGTAGCACGTTTGCAGGGATCCGATCAGTTACCCCCACCTCTCTCACCCCTCGCCCCGCGCCCCAGTCCACATAAATGTCAGCAACAGGCAGCGCCGGGTCAATGCCTCCAATCCCGGAGACAGCGAGGGTTTTTCCAGGGATCAAGTCTTGGGGGGACACCATCTCAGGCCGCACCAGAGTCACCTCCGAGGCGCTGTCTCGCAGTCCTATGGTCACAGACCGGCCGACGGTGACAGGTTGGAAGCTGTCCAGGGACCTACCACCACCCCCACCCACACAATACACCTTGGGCGGCCCTTGGGACGGGGACGGAGCCGGGGCCTTGGGACGCTGAGGGCACATGGCCTTGAAGTGTCCAGGTAGGTTGCACTGGTGGCACCGTCTTGGCTCTGCCACGGGCCTGGAGAGGGGAGTTGAGGGGGACACCCCCTGCAGTCTAGGGGCAGGTGGGGCAGTCGCAGAGTTCATCTTACCCCCTCTCCAGGTGCTGCTGGTGGCTGCTCTCCTGGCTTCAGGAGCCCGATTGTTGGTGTAGTCATCGGCCAGGGCAGCTGTAGCCGTGGATCCCTTTGGCTTCTGGTCTCGGATGAACTGGCGGAGATCCTCAGGGCAGTTCCACAAGAGTTGCTCCGTGATGAACAAGTCCAGGATCTCCGGTCCGGTGGAAAGCTGCAGGCCTTGGGTCCAGTGGTCGGCAGCTCGGGCAAGTGCCCGCCGGTGGTCAGCCCAGGAGTCCTTTGGTCCCTTCTGCAGCGTCCGGAACTTCTTGCGGTAGGACTCCGGGGTGAGGTTGTACTGTTGGATCAGGGCCCGCTTGATGGTGTCGTAGCCCTGATCCGCCTCAGCAGGCAAGTCCCCAAGGATATCCAGGGCCTTACCCCTTAAACGGGGGGTCAGGTATTTGGCCCACTGGTCCTTGTTCAGATGATGCTGCAAGCAAGTCCGTTCAAAAGCAGTCAAGAAAGAGTCCAAGTCTCCATCCTTCTCCAGCACTGGGAAGTCCTCAACACGGACCTTTGGAAGTTTGGTGTCTGGAAGGTCACGGGTGGCTGATGAGGGCCGGAGCTGAGCTAGCTGCAGCTGGTAGTTACGCTCTGCCTGGCGCTCTTCACGCGCTGCTTGCCGCTCACGCTCGGCCATGAGTTCCTTGTAGCCCTCCCGGTCTCCAGCCTGGCGTAGGGCCATAGCCATTTGAAGAAGGCTATCCGAGCCTCCCAGGCTCGGTGGAATGGCACGTGGTGATCTGCGGCCCGCTGCGGAGCCTGGTGCTTCACTGTCCATTGCAGAGCGGAGGGCTGGCGTCTGGCTCGTTGAGGACCCTTGGGCGAGCTGCTCCTCATCTTGTCCAGCAGTGCCCGGTTGTGCAATGTCCTCTGCAGAGCTGTTTTCTGGCGTCGAGCTCCTGGAGGACTCGTGGACAACCTCCTCATCGTCTCTGGCCTGAGCATCGGCCATTCCTTTGGCTTTGCTCCTGGTGCTCTCAGCCATTCTTGCAGACTTTTGGTCACTGACACAGAACTGACACCTGATGCCTCCACACACCTTACAGTATCTGCACTCTGACACTCTAGTGTTGAGCTAGTCTGAAGACCCCAGCAGCCACAGCTGCTGCAGGCAGTCTTTAGTGTCTGGGAGTATGGGTCTCACACTCACACACACTATTATCTCGATCCCACCGCTTGCCACCAATATGTCACAAACCACCGGGGGGGTCACTCAGAAATCCCCCGCGCTGGCTACCAGTACGTCACAATCGGGGGGTAACAAGTGGGGGTCACCCCTCCTTTATACCTCCCGACTGACAGACAGAGCACGTGACGCGCTCTCTAGCGCCCCTCTTATAGTCAGGCCAATTATGGAATTGCCCGACAATAAGCAAGGAGGCCGCTATACTACTTATGCCGATTATTGAAGGGTCCCCGGTGAGAGTAGGGTATATATTCCCCCGACCTCCGCGGGCGGAATATATAATATCTTCCCGAATCTCACTGGCCTCCCCACAATAATCCTTGGCACAACTCGCTGCCACCAACCGATTTACGGTAACTATTAGCCGAACACACAGACGTGGGATTCAAGATCGAGATAACAGAACAGCCCAAGATTAATTATATAATTTAATCGCCTAAGGCACACTAGAAACTACAATATATACAATAGGGAATCTACAGAATATACATATGTCAGAGTACAGTTACAGATAAAGCATGGTTTACAAACAGATATGCAATTCAATCAGTTACCTTGTGTGTCTGGCCACAGGGGGGCGCTGTAGACCAGGTTTCTAGGATTCTTCCTCACAGGTCTTTCCCAACCAGGCCCCCGAGCAGAAGAACACTGGAAAATGGCCGAAGTAGGGTTATCAGCCTGGGCAATCCAGGTCCCCTCCTACCTTAGTGACCTCACAGGGAAGCACTGCCACTCCCCCTGCATGGATCAGAATTATCCAGCAAAGGGGATATTGGCCATAACTTTGCCTGGGAGCGTCGTAGGCAGACGCCAATGCTCTCATTGTGACAGTTATGAATTTAGCTACAGAACGAGGGGACTCATGACCTGTCTACGAGTTCCCATATGGCTGATATCACGCCTGGGGTATTTCCCAAGCTCCCCCTTCCATAAAAAAGGTGTGCCAGCATCGTCCGCCTGCGCAAACACCATTTTTATGGTTGCCATATTTATCGGAGATATGGCTTGCGAGATATGAACCATTTTTTACTGGAGTCGTTCTGTCTGGCTACTTCCAAGCCTTGCTAATGAGATACAACTCTTGTTACAGGGTGACGGCAGGGAGCCATCCTGTGTCCATTGTCCGCACATCATCTCATCTCCATATCAGAGGAGATGGCTGTTGGAGGTGTAAGTGGGATGTGACACCTTCACAGATGCTGGACATTTGGGAACAAGGAGGGAGGGGGGCACTGCCAGGGAGTGATGAGAGCAATTATGACTTCTAGTCATAATTCCTCTTCATATCCCAGGATTTACCTCACAGTATTAAAAAACCTTTTCCATCCTCATGATAGCATCGCTTATGTGTTTGAAGTCTACTTGAGGCCCTTAAGCATAGCATAACAATCTTTTACAATCATAAATAGCTTGAATTGGAAGAACCTGTATTTGGCAGATGTGGACTTACCATTGCACAGGAGGAGCCCAAGAAGTAAAGGGCCCACCTTCCCCAACAAAGCAGCAGGTAAAGGTGTGCATTCTGATGAACTATCGGACTGCAAATGGCCTACACACTATTCTTGCACAGGGTCTTCTGTCTCTACACATTTCTGGTAGAAGAATAATATGGCAATTATTGGGGATTGGTAAAGAAACTGTTAAGGAGAGAGGCCTTTTGGATCTTAACCCACAACTGGTGAGGTGGGGTTTGCAACACCCCAGGGAAATTTTGTTCAGCTGGCACTCATTGGAAAATGCTGGTATGAATCATCAATGTATTACATTTTCCGATACTTGTGGGTGTCAAACATTTATATGGTATACTCATGTGTAATCAATCGCCAATAAGAAAACAATTAAAACAAATGTGATCTAAAACTGGGGCAGCTGCGGAGAACTGCACCAGATAAGTATAGAATTGTTTGTTATGTTTGCCTATGCACTAAAAACATTTAAATCTGTAAAACCTATTTAAAGAAATATTTGAGTGCAGTATTTTTAGAAAAGCAAAATCACAGTTAAAACACCTTGAAAAATTAACCAAAAAAATATGTTTCACATCCAGAGGCTGTGGCTGCGCTAGGGGTGGGCAGGTGGGAGACACCAGTTTTGACACAAAAGAAGCCTTAGCTCTGCCCACACCATACATCCTGATGACCAGCCTCAAACTCTGAGGCCAGTTTCAGACGTCCGTTCTTCAGGTATGTTTGACATCCGTTTTTACTCAAATGGTCGTGTTTTCACATGGACCATGTGACCCCTTGTGGCCCCGCACACACACACGGAGACATGTCCATTTTTTCTCCGGCAGCACGGGTATCACACGGATCGCACACTGATGTGATCTGTGTGACATCAGTGTGACAAGTACTGGAGAAAACACGTGTCTTTTAAATTAAAATATTTTCTATATTTACCTGTATCCAGTGCTGTTTTCTTCGAGTCTGCTGTCTCCTGCTTCTGACCGCCGCTCATTATATTCATTGATTATTCACTCCACTGAGGAGCTGGAAGCCAGAGCATCGCGGGGACAGCGCTGGGTACAGCACCACCGAGGACAGCATCGTAGGGACAGGTGAGTATCCAGCAAGCAGTGTGTGTGCGGTGACGTCCAGGAGGTCATTGGAGTTCCTGGAGGTATTTGGGTGCGATTTATAGTTTATTTCTGACTGAGCTGTGGAGAAGTCGTCTTCTGTTGCTCCAGACTCCTCTGGTTGCTGCCGTTCAGATAAGTGTTGTGTTTGCTATCTACCAGGGCTCTGGTGATTGTAGTTGTGTTTCCCCTGTTTTGTTCCCTTGTGTCTTCCATTAGTGATAGTGGTGTTGATGAAGAGCTCATACCCTCCTTTCTTACTTAGGGCCCATTTGCCAGGGTGAAATAGGGCCCCAGGTATTCCAGCTCGGTGACAGGTGCAGAACCTGTATATGGTCTGTGAGGGGAGTGAGTGTGAGCTGCAGGTTGTAGTCAGGGGTCACCACATTCCACTTTCCCTAGAGATAGGGCATTCCTTTCCTCTTCCCTTTGTGTTGTCCTATATAGCCAGTATAGACTCTTGCCCCTGCCGTGACAATACTATTGCAGAACAATGATTACTAAATAGTTACAGAAGCAGAACCAAGCTTACTACATAAATACAGGAGCAGATGCCAGTTTAGTATACACAGAGTCTACGACACAGATCCTGGAGCAGCACCCAGCTTACCACACAGATACAAGAACAGAACTAAGCTTATTGTATAGATGTGGAAGTAGAACCAAGCTTACTACATACAGTGACAACCAAAAGGGTAACAATGTTTTGAACTTTTGACTTTCAGGCTCAATTTTTATTATTTTGTTAGTATTTTGTAAATCGCCTTTGGCTTTCAATACTTTGGGGTACTTTGCACATTGCGACATCGCGAGCATCGGCTAGCGATGCCGAACGCGATAGTACCCGCCCCCGTCGCACATGCGATATCTTGTGATAGCTGCCGTAGCAAACATTATCGCTACGGCAGCTTCACACGCACTTACCTGCCCTGCGACGTCGCTCTGGCCGGCGACCCGCCTCCTTCCTAAGGGGGTGGGTCGTGCGGCGTCACAGCGACGTAACGCGGCAGGCGGCCAATAGAAGTGGAGGGGCGGAGATGAGCGGGACGTAAACATCCCGCCCACCTTCTTCCTTCCACATAGCCGGTGGAGGTAGGTAAGGAGATGTTCATCGCTCCTGCGGTGTTACACATAGCGATGTGTGCTGCCGCAGGAACGAGGAACAACATCGTATCTCCTATTGGTGCGACATTATGAAAATGACCAACACTACACAGATCTCCAATTTTCGACGCTTTTGCGATCGTTTATCGGCGCATCTAGGCTTTACACGTTGCGACGTCGTAACCGGCGGCGGATGTCACTTTCAATTTGACCCTGACGATATCGCAGTAGCGATGTTGCAGCGTGCAAAGTACCCCTTTGTGTGTAACCACAGTCAGTAAGCCGCCCCTAAAGCTGAGCTCTATTGTGTCACGCTCCCCGGGTCCTCGGCTCCCCTCCCCGGGTCCTCAGCCCCGCTCCCCGGCTCACCTGCCACGCTCCCCTCGTCCCAGCCTCCGGTGCCCGTCCTCCATAGGTCCTCTGGTCGCCGATCCCGGCGTCCGACATCTTCCCAGGCCCTGGCCGGCTCTCCTGCGTCCTCCTCGCAGCCTCCTTCCCTGGCTTCTGGCACCCGGGCCGCGCGCATGCGCATTAGGGCACGCGCGCGGTCACTGACCCTTTCTTAAAGGGCCAGCGTCCAGTAACAGGAAATGAGGTTAGTCAGGTTCAGGGTATAAAGGGGGTTCTTGTCCAAGGGGGCGGGGCCTGATCTTCGTGTTCCCTGAGCTAGGAGTCAGGTCTCCTGGTGTTTATGTGCCTGTACTCACCTATCTCTCTTTGTAGAGCCGTACCTGCCTCGCCATCCAGTCTGCCGTATCCCGAACCCCGCACGCTGTCCGTCTGCCATCCGACAGCACCTGCCATCTCGGATCCCTGCGGTGACCCGTCATCTTGCTCCAGAGGTTCCGGACTCCGCCTGATATCATCTCGGCCTCCGAACCTGAGCTACGTCACCAAGACTACCTTCTGTGACTCCGTGGTCCCAGGGACTCCTCCGCTGTCTTCACGTGCACGGACTATCCTGCTGCCCTTCAGTGCTTCAGCTGCCGGACTCCCTACCTCCATCTTAGAGTTCGGTCCAGTGGATCCACCTCCTGGGTCTGCCCGACCGCCCGGCCGTGACAGTAAGATCAGGCCATGGATCCCGCTGCTGCACTAATGGCCCTGCAAGAGGAACTCCAACGCCAGCGTGAAGTCCAGACCCGCATGCTGCAATTCATGACCTCCGTGGACACCCGCCTGTACACATTACAAGCATCAATGACGCCTGCGGCACCCAGGTCCCCCGCCAGGCAAGCCATGGCTCCCGTACCAGTGGCAGCCTCTTCAGATGCTTCCCGACTCCGTTTGGCGTCACCTCCTCGGTATGCTGGAGATCCCAAGACCTGCAGGGGCTTCATAAACCAATGTTCCCTTCACTTCACGCAGCTGCCACATCTGTTCGCCTCCGACCAAGCCAAGGTCGCCTTTATAATGTCCCACCTAGAGGGCGAGGCGCTGGCGTGGATGAACCCCGTGTGGGAGAAGGAGGACCCCATGACCAAGGATCTTCAACAGTTCCTACAGGCCTTCCGCAGTACCTTTGACGAGCCAGGACGCGCCTCTGCCTCTGCTTCATCACTCCTCCGCCTACGTCAAGGGACACTGACGGTGGGTCAATACGCCATCCGTTTCCGCACTTTGGCTTCAGAACTCGGGTGGAATAATGAGGCCCTAACAGCCGCCTTCTGGGAAGGACTCTCGAGTCGCATCAAGGATGAGTTGGCGGGTCGGGACGTGCCCTCCACCCTAGATGCACTGATCGCCCTAGCAACTCGTGTGGACATACGTTTTCAGGAGCGCTCCAAAGAGCTATCTCGGGAGAGACGCCCGGTACGGCATTCTCCTCCGCCGCAGAAGTCCTCCGTTCCTCAGTCATCAACAGCTGGGATTCCCGTCCACGAGCCCATGCAGATCGACCGAGTGCGGCAGTCTGAACGACGTCGAGCAGAGCGGCTCGCCCAGGGCCTCTGCTTTTACTGTGGTGAGGACACCCACCTGCTACGCTCCTGTCCAGAGAGGCCGGGAAACTCCAAAGCCTAGGGTTGGTAGGAGAGGCCACCCTAGGTGCTGGGACCCTCTCTGACCCAGTTACATGGACAGTGCAAGTGACCACGGGAGAGACGCGGTTCACGGCTGATGCCTACCTCGATTCCGGGGCAGCAGGCAATTTCATCCAGCAGGCCACGGTGGACAAGTACCGGGTGCCTGTCATGCCACTCGACAAACCCCTAGTGATTGCCTCGGTGGATGGGAGGCCTCTCTCTGATACCATCTCCTTGATCACCAGGCCTGTCGAACTACGCATCGGTGCTCTTCACACCGAGAACATCGCTCTCTATGTTCTCCCACACATGTCCCACCAGATCCTGTTGGGACTCCCATGGTTGCGGACACATGAACCATCGGTTAGCTGGGGTACTGGCGAAGTCACCCGGTGGGGCTCTTCGTGTCATGAGAGGTGCCTAAAGTCCATACCACCCCTCCGACGACCTCCGGTTCCTGAGACCCTAACGGGGCTGCCTTCGGCCTATTGGTCCTTTGCCGATGTCTTTGACAAAAAGGAATCCGAGGTACTGCCGCCACATCGTCCATACGATTGTGCCATTGACCTGCTTCCAGGGACAACCCCACCTAGAGGACGGATATATCCTTTATCTCCAGCCGAAACCAGGGCCATGTCAGATTACATCTCAGAGAGCCTAGCAAGAGGGTTCATTCGGAGATCCTCCTCTCCTGCTGGAGCAGGTTTCTTCTTTGTCAAGAAGAAAGAGGGCGACTTACGCCCATGCATAGACTACCGGGGTCTCAACCAAATCACCGTGAAAAACAAATACCCCCTGCCGCTCATTCCCGAATTATTTGACCGGCTTAGAGGAGCTCGTGTGTTCACCAAGCTGGATCTTCGGGGTGCTTACAATCTGGTACGCATCCGCTCTGGTGACGAATGGAAAACCGCGTTTAATACGCGCGATGGACATTATGAGTACTGCGTGATGCCCTTCGGTCTGTGTAACGCTCCTGCCGTCTTCCAAGAACTGGTGAACGACGTGTTTCGGGACCTTCTCTACATCTGTGTGGTTGTTTATCTAGATGACATCCTTGTCTTCTCTCCGGACCTCCAAACCCACAGAGAAAACGTACAGCTGGTCTTACAAAGACTGAGAGAGAATCGCCTGTACGCAAAGTATGAGAAGTGTGTCTTTGAGCAGTCTTCCCTCCCCTTTCTGGGGTACATCATCTCTGATACTGGACTGCAGATGGACCCCAAGAAGGTCTCCGCCATCATCAACTGGCCTCCGCCTTCTGGACTGAAGGCAATCCAACGCTTCCTGGGATTCGCCAACTACTACCGCCAGTTTATCCCGCACTTCTCTGCCTTGACCGCTCCTCTCTCCGCTTTGACCAAAAAGGAGGCTAATCCTAAGGACTGGTCACCTGCGGCAGACGCCGCATTTTGTTCTTTGAAGCGAGCATTCGCCTCCGCCCCTGTACTCCACCGACCGGAGTTAAACCGCCAGTTCACCTTGGAGGTGGATGCCTCCTCCTCAGGAGCCGGAGCAGTGCTCATGCAAAAATCCTCCTCCGGGAAGATGGTGACCTGCGGTTTCTTCTCTAAGAGCTTCTCAGCACCCGAACGTAATTACACCATCGGTGACCGAGAACTACTGGCGGTCAAACTGGCTCTGGAGGAGTGGCGCTACCTCCTGGAAGGAGCAGTGTACCCCGTGATTATCTACACGGACCACAAAAACCTGGAATACCTGCGGTCCGCTCAGCGACTGAACCCACGGCAAGCCAGGTGGTCCTTATTCTTTGCCAGGTTTGACTTCCAGCTCCACTTCCGACCAGCGGACAAGAATGTACGCGCTGATGCCTTGTCTAGGTCTCTCATGCCCATGGAACAGGAGGAAGAGACTATCCAGCCTATCATCTCTCCTAGCAAGATTGTTCCGGTGGCTCCTGTCACTCTGGCCCAGATACCACCTGGGAAGACCTATGTCTCGGAGACCGACAGGCTAACGGTCTTACACTGGGGTCATACCTCAAAAACAGCCGGCCATGCAGGCCAGAAGAGAACATGGGGTGCAATTGTACGCCATTACTGGTGGCCATCTCTTCGCACGGACGTCGCCGCCTTTGTCTCTGCCTGCTCCTCTTGTGCCAGAAACAAGACGCCCAAACACCTTCCACATGGCCGCCTTCTGCCTCTGCCGATACCTTCGATTCCGTGGCAACACATAGCAATGGACTTTATTACGGACTTGCCATTGTCATCCGGGCACACAGTCATATGGGTCGTGGTGGACCGGTTCTCAAAAATGGCTCATTTCGTCCCTATGGCTGGACTGCCCTCTGCTCAGGAACTCGCGGACGCTTTTATACAACACATCTTCCGCTTGCATGGCTTTCCATTACACATCGTATCAGACAGAGGAACTCAGTTCACCTCCCGCTTCTGGAGGGCTCTCTGTAACCATCTGGGAGTGACTCTGGACTTTTCATCTGCATACCATCCTCAGTCTAATGGCCAGGTAGAGAGGGTCAATCAAATCTTGACCACTTTCTTACGTCACTATGTTAACGCCCATCACGACGACTGGTCCGCTCTTCTACCTTGGGCTGAATTCTCCCACAACCACCACATCAGTGAGTCGTCCTCCAGCTCTCCCTTCCATGTTGTTTACGGACTTCAGCCTTCCATCCCATTGCCTGTATCCCCCTCTTCGGATGTCCCTGCTGCAGATACAGTAGCCCGTGACTTTGCCACCATTTGGGACTCTGTCAAGGTGTCTCTAGGACGTGCTTCCCTGCGGATGAAGAGACACGCAGACAAGAAACGCCTGGATCCTCCGTGTTTCTCTCCTGGAGACCTCGTCTGGCTTTCTTCCCAGTACGTCCGCCTGAAGATACCTTCATACAAGCTGGGTCCTCGCTACATTGGGCCGTTTAAAGTCCTCACCAGGATCAATGAGGTCTCCTACAAGCTGCAGCTCCCGGCCACGATGAGGATACCCAACTCGTTCCACGTCTCCCTGCTCAAGCCGGTGGTCCTTGGTCCCTTCTCCGCTGCTGCCAGTCCAGCTCCTCCACCTATTGCCGATGATGACATCTATGCGGTAAGGGATATCGTGGCCATGAAGACCGTACGAGGTCGGCAGTTCTTCCTGGTGGACTGGGAAGGGTATGGTCCTGAGGATAGGTCCTGGGAGCCCAGGGAGAACGTAGGCACTCCTCTTATCCGTGCCTTCTTGTCCCGGTTGCGGGGAGGGGGGCGTGGGGGGGGGGGGTACTGTCACGCTCCCCGGGTCCTCGGCTCCCCTCCCCGGGTCCTCAGCCCCGCTCCCCGGCTCACCTGCCACGCTCCCCTCGTCCCAGCCTCCGGTGCCCGTCCTCCATAGGTCCTCTGGTCGCCGATCCCGGCGTCCGACATCTTCCCAGGCCCTGGCCGGCTCTCCTGCGTCCTCCTCGCAGCCTCCTTCCCTGGCTTCTGGCACCCGGGCCGCGCGCATGCGCATTAGGGCACGCGCGCGGTCACTGACCCTTTCTTAAAGGGCCAGCGTCCAGTAACAGGAAATGAGGTTAGTCAGGTTCAGGGTATAAAGGGGGTTCTTGTCCAAGGGGGCGGGGCCTGATCTTCGTGTTCCCTGAGCTAGGAGTCAGGTCTCCTGGTGTTTATGTGCCTGTACTCACCTATCTCTCTTTGTAGAGCCGTACCTGCCTCGCCATCCAGTCTGCCGTATCCCGAACCCCGCACGCTGTCCGTCTGCCATCCGACAGCACCTGCCATCTCGGATCCCTGCGGTGACCCGTCATCTTGCTCCAGAGGTTCCGGACTCCGCCTGATATCATCTCGGCCTCCGAACCTGAGCTACGTCACCAAGACTACCTTCTGTGACTCCGTGGTCCCAGGGACTCCTCCGCTGTCTTCACGTGCACGGACTATCCTGCTGCCCTTCAGTGCTTCAGCTGCCGGACTCCCTACCTCCATCTTAGAGTTCGGTCCAGTGGATCCACCTCCTGGGTCTGCCCGACCGCCCGGCCGTGACATATTGTTTGTTATATTTTGATTTTCTTTTCCACTTTTCATCATGTAAATTAATTTCTAACTTTAAATTAATTTCTAACTTCATAAATCCACCTGCACTTGTTAATCTAACTGTGAAATGTGACAATCTGACAATGCAATGTAACTGGCAAGGAGTGCGTCATTCCCTTTCTCCCATCAGAGGCTTGATTGTCAAAACAGCCGTTGATAATCTGATGTCCCCTGTCATGACAAACTTCCTGTGAATGCTGGCTGAGTGCCAGCATTCACAGGAGATCAGCATTTGTGCTGTGCAGAGCCATGCATCAGCATGACATTGTACAGCACAAGCAATCGGACAGTGCAGACTTCAAATCCCATAAAAAGACTAGTAAAAACAATAAAAAGTGGGGAAAAAAATTCAACGAACCCTTTTGCCATATTAGAAATAGAATAAAAAAAAAATTTATATTTCTGCTTTCAGAAATACCCAATCTATCAAATTCTAAAGTAAATTAATCGAATTGGTAAACGGTGAAAGTGAAAAAAAAAATAAACCAAAATGATGTTTTTTGCGGTGTTGCCGCAACATTGCAATAAAATGCAACAACAGTTGAGCCAAAAAAATTTGCATCTGGTATAATTGAAAACATCAGCTCAGGATGTAAAAAATAAGCTGTCACTGAGCCCCAGTTCCCGAAAAATGAAAACGTTACAGGTCTCGGAAAACTAGCGATAAATGCACAATTTTTTTTATTTTATTTTTTACAAATTTCTGACTTTTTTTTTTTAAATACTATGTCCCAAGAATGACAAAAGTATTTTAGGAGTCATAGCTTTATAGGCTAACCAGAAAAATTATATTAGCAAGCTTACAGAGCACAAAGGCTCCTTCTTCAGGCAAATTACAAATGAATTACTGAGACAAAATCACAACATTTAAATGAATGTTACAACAGGACATGTCCTGGACATGTAGTATTTCAATTGATTTTTCTGGCTAACACGGTACCACAATATTACCTTGTATTGCACATTGAATTTTTTTTTACAACATAAAATATATATATATACATATATATATATATATATATATATATATACATGTTTGGTATCTACAAACTCGTACTGACCTAAAGAATCTTACTACCAGATAAATTTTACCATATAGTGAACATGGTAAATGAAAAAAAAACAAACAACAAATGATTGTGGAAATGCATTTTTTTTTTGCAATTTCACCACATTTGAAACTTCACTACACTATATGGTAAAATGAATGAGGTCATTAAAAAGTACAACTCATCCAGCAGAAAACAAGCCCTCATATGGCTATATTGACAGAAAAATAAGAATGTTATGGCTCTTGGAAGAAGGGGAGGAAAAAATGAAAACATTAAATTGCCCAGGGGTGTAGGGGTTAAAGAAGCAATCACATTATATTTTTATGGGCTGTGTAAATGTATATAAGTGAAGCAGAAAAAATATACTCACCTCTCGCTGTCTTTTCTGGTTTCCAGCACCGCTCCAGTCCTCTTCTTAGTCATGTGACAGTTATTTTGACTCTCCAGATTACACTGAGCTCGCTGTGTGAGCATTTACACTGTAAAGGGTGCTTTAAACACTGCAACATCGCTAACGATATATCGTCAGGGTCACGTCGTTAGTGACGCACATCCGGCGCTGTTAGCTACATCACAGCGTGTGACACCAAGGAGCGACCATCAACGAGCGCAAAAACGTGAAAAATCGTTGATCGTTGACACGTCGCTCCTTTTCCAAATATTGTTGGTGCTGCAGTTACAATGTTGTTCCTCGTTCCTGCGGTAGCAAACATCGCTATTTGTGACACCGCAGGAACGACGAACATCTCCTTACCTGCGTCCACCGGCAATGAGGAAAGAAGAAGGTGGGCGGCATGTTCCGGACGCTCACCTCCGCCCCTCCTCTGCTATTGGACGTCTGCCGCGTGACGTGTGTTAGCGATGTTGTGCGCCACGGGCAGTGATTTGCCCGTGACGCACAACCGATGGGGGCGAGTACGCTCGCTAGCGCTATCGGTACCGATATTGCAGCGTGTAAAGTACCCTTAAGCCTTTGGAACATCAGCATGAGGTGCTATATAGCAATAATAATTTTTATTTCTATAGCACCAACATCCTCTGCAGCACTTACAATTCAGAGGGGACATATACAGACAATATCAGACATAAAGTAAAACAATTCACAGACACCAATAGGAGTGAGGGCTCTGCTCGTAAGCTTACAACCTATAGATTTCCATTGTAATAGCAACTTCTGGTTCAAATTCGCCCCAATGTAAACTGGTATGTTGGAATAGTTATCATGGGACCCAGAAGAGAACCAGAGCTGAGCTGGAAACTGTAAAAGACGGCAATCAGTAAGTATATAAATACACCTAATAAATGTGACGCTAGTCTCTATACAGTCAAGTGAAGAGGCAGGTTGGTCGAATGTTCTGGGATCAGGTAACAGGAGAGCACGTCAAGATTAACACTAGAAGTCCAATCCCCAAAGACGCCTACATTAGTTGAACTATATAACCGAATTAATCTCCAATGCCAATACGAGTTCTGTCTGGCTCACTCCATCTGCGCCAAAAACAAAATACTTCACATTTGGGACACGTGGCTAAACTCTGTATATGCATCCCCTGTCAGGCATCTGTTTCCAGGGCAAACTGTTGATAATTAAAAACGGGTCAAATAGGGTCAAAGTGTGTGTTACGCAGGGAGTTCACCCATACCACATGTCAATAGTCAAGGTGTTTAAATCTCTGTTGTTGTTACTGCTCGGGCGACCCCGAAATGCCATCCAATTCCCTCCCTCCCCCCTCCCCCTCCCTGGTTGCTTCCTTGCAACCATCCATGGTTCTCCCCCTCTCCCCCACCTCTCTCTCCCCTCCCTTTTCTTATCTTCCTTTCTTACTCTCTGGTTCTGGTTGTTTGGATCCCTCATTTTGAGGATTAAAGAGTAAATTGGTAGGTTGACTATACGTATTGGATATTGATTAACCTAAAAAAGTTGCAACTTGCATCAGACATGATTGGTGGTGGTGTGACAGGAAATGTGAATCATAATCAAAGGTGTTACTACCACATGTTACAGCGTGGTTTTCTTTGTGTATTATTGCCAATGATACCTGAATTTCTCCTTTTTTGTAATGTAACTTCCTACAATAAAAAAATTGATTGGATTAAAAAAAAAAAAAAAATCACTAGAAGTCCCAGAAATTTCGAGCTCCCCTCTGAAGTAACGAAAGAGGGTCAAATGACCCTTAGTCAATTATATTATCAAATACAATAAACTGAATAGAACTAACTAGAAACTAAAGGTCCAGTCACACTAAGCAACTTACCAGCGATCCCAACAACGATAGGGATCGCTGGTAAGTTGCTAGGAGGTTGCTGGTGAGATGTCACACTGCGACGCTCCAGCGATCCCACCAGCAACCTGACCTGGCAGGGGTCGCTGGAGCGTCGCTACACGAGTTGCTGGTGAGCTCACCAGCAACCAGTGACCAGCCACACGTGCAGAGAGCAGGGAGCAGCGCACACTGAGCGCTGGCACCCTGCTCTCCTAGTTACAGCACACATCGGGTTAATTACCCGATGTGTGCTGCAGCTACATGTGCACAGAGCAGGGAGCAGCGCACACTGCTTAGCGCTGGCTCCTTGCTCTCCTAGCTACAGCACACATCGGGTTAATTAACCCGATGTGTCCTGCAGCTACATGTGCACAGAGCAGGAGCCGGCACTGACATGGAGAGCGGCTGAGGCTGGTAACAAAGGTAAATATCGGGTAACCAAGGACAGGGCTTCTTGGTTACCCGATGTTTACTGTGGTTACCAGCCTCCGCAGAAGCCGGCTCCTGCTCACTGCACATTTAGTTGTTGCTGTCACACACAGCGATCTGTGCTTCACAGCGGGACAGCAACAACTAAAAAATGGCCCAGGACATTCAGCAACAACCAACGACCTCACAGCAGGGGCCAGGTTGTTGCTGGATGTCACACACAGCAACATCGCTAGCAACGTCACAAAAGTTGTTCGTTAGCAGCGATGTTGCTAGCGATGTTGCTTAGTGTGACGGGCCCTTAAATGGCTAAACTTAATGGAAAACAACAACCTCCTGTGGTGCAACAGTAATGGTCTTAATTACAGAACAAAAGACGGTGATTATAGGATGTTAGCTAAAATCCTTCAGGTCATTGACCTGTCTCTGGGTTCCAAAGGTACAAATGTTAAATGACCCCTCTCTGGGACTTCTAGTGTTAAGGGAATAGATAGAGGCGTAGTCAGGTCACTACCCTATGTCAGCATAACTGGAGGTCAGTGGATCACAAAAAAAAGGACTGAGCAAGAAATAAGGTCAGATGACAGTCACAGGTCTGGCAACAAAAATCAGAACACCAAGCACAGATACAGGGCTGCAAGCACCACTGTACTGAATGATAAGACTGGCAGGTGTTCAGTCAAATAGCTGGGCAATTACCAGGAATAAGGAAAATCTGCAGAAACCAAGCATCTCCCAGTATGAGATTGGATAACTGAGCTGTCACTCAAAACACTGACAGCTCAGCACGCCCCAGCTCCAGGTTGGATGACTGAGCTGTCACTCACCCAACTGACAGTTCAGCAGGCCCTGATGAGTAGTGACAATATACACTAGACTACTAATATATTCACATATGTTGAGCCCATAAAAATGTACAGTATAACATTTTCCCTCTTCTTCATGATCTCTATCAATGTACGAGTAATAAATGCATTTATTCATTGGTTTGTAGAAATTGTTGTTTTTCTTCAGTTTTGGAGGTGCCTCTTCTGATTGTCTTTGGTACATAGTCGCTCCTTGTCCATAGTCCTGTATGCTTCCCAACGCAGAAAGAAGGGAGGATGACGTCATAAATCCATTACACAGGCCGCAATATATAACTCTCACACAAGAAAAGACTCAGACCAAGTAAAGAAAGTTAAACTAAGTGATATTTATTATATTTTGTATGTGTTATATGTATATGTTTGCTACCTCTCATCACTCACGAAGAGCGTACAGCGACACTCAGGTCAGGAAAAACCTCCAGTGGAGGAAACCTGCAGGGAATCCATGGCCGCTGTATTGCCCTTCCTCCGGGCATACTAAGGGAGATTAACGCTATAAATCATTCAGTGTGTGTATGTATGTATGTGCGGTATGTTAGTATGTGTGTATGTATTATGTGTCTTTTGTATGTGCATGCATGCGTGCATTATACATTACCCGCTCCTTTTGTTGGTCATCTATCATGGTCTTTACCTCTCGGGCAGCAGTATCTCCTAGTGAGAAATGAATGTACAAAAGATGTAAGAACCATAACTGTATTTTGTATTTACCTGACATACAGAATACTATTTCACAGTTTAGTTATATCTTTGATTTCCTATTTCTCTATGGCATTAATGATTACTTACCATTGGTGATATTAGTCAAGGATCTCAACTGATGTCCCAGGGTCCACTGTTGTGTCTATCCGGCTAATGATGTTTCCATTCACTTCCCATTTGCATGGATGCAAAATGATGTTTCTGCAACGGGCACAGGACGGTGGTCTCCTCCATGGGCCATGGACTTGGAGCTCCCATGCATGCCTCTTCTCGTACCCAATAGCCCAGCCGTGATGGATCCGCCGGTTTCTCATCCACACCCAATGGGAAGGGTCTTGTGCCATGATCTGGAATGATATCATACATAATGAAACGTCTTCAATTCACAGATATATATATATATATATACTTACTGCATTTTTCAGATTATAAGACACACTTTTACTCGCCAAAATTTTTGGTGAAAATGAGAAATGCATCTTATAATGCAAATGTAGCTTACCGAGAGGTGGAGAATGGGTCCTGTGCTGGCTGCAGGGGGCTGTGCTGGTTGCGGTGAAGGCTGTGCTAGCTGTGATGGGGGCTGTGCTGGCTGTGGTTGGTGCTGCGCTTGGCTGCAGTAGGGGCTGGACTGGCTGTGCTGGGGGCTATGTGGAGCAGGGCAGTGGGGTGGGTGGGATGCTCTGTCAGCGGTGCGGGCTTCGAATAATGGCACCCAGAGTCGACGTGTGCGCAGATGGAGCTCTCAGCTCAGATCTCACCTGCGCACGTGTCGTCTTCGGCTCATTGATCTCCCAGCAGTGGACTTAGGGAAAATGGCGCCTGGAAATCGCGCATGCACAGATGAGATTTCAGCTTGTCATTAAGCCGAGAGCTCAATCTGCGCTCACGACAACTCCGGGAACCATTTCTTTGAAGCTCGCACCTCTGACAGAGCATCTGTGACACCCGACGCACTGCCCTGTTCCAACAAACCAGCACATCCCCCACAGAAGCCAGCACAGCCCCCACTCAAGCCAGCACAGCCCCCACTGCAGCCAGCACAGCCCCTACCGCAGCACAGCCCCTACTCCAGCACCGCCCCTACCTCCTGTGACACCGCTCCACCACTGCTGCCGCCCCCACTGGTAAGACACCACTGGAGTATAAGACGGACCCCATTTTTTTATTACCTTTTTTATCTATAAATTTGGGGTGTGCTGGTGCGTCTTATAAAACAAAAAATACGGTATACTAACCAGATCACATGTGGCCCGGTCCACCCATGCTCTGAAGTCCATCCGGAGGAGCAGCTGGTTGCGTTGGTAATGCAGCTCTTCTTTCCGTTGCTCCCAGGTTCTTCCTAACGCCCATGCGTAGATTTCTTCACGGAAGTCAACGTCCTCTTCGAACTGGTTGGCTAAAAAGCTGAAAAAAAGACAAACTTATGACACAAACACATTGATATATACTGTAAGTGCAAAAGGAAGAGGTGAATATAAATGATACCAATGTAGTAAAAATTATGGACCGGAAGTAAGTCATAAGGATGCATAGTACTGCTCTGAGCACATGTTTTTGCAGTGTTATTTTTTTCATTGTATTTGTGCAAATTAAAAGCTGTTTTTTAGCAAAAGCTATAATATTTTAGAAATCTCATGCACGTGTTGTCTTTTTTTACTGAATTTGAGAACTGCGGCATTTTGAAATTTGCAGCATCTCAGTTGTTTCAGCACTTTTATAACATTTTATTTTACCCATAAAAAGCAAAGACAAAGTGAAAAAATAAAGTAGCGTTTTTGAAGGCGTTCTTGGTGAAGAAAACTTTATTAAACATGTACTTTAGACACAGTTCACATATAACCTGTACCCGAAATATGCTAAAAAATGGACGTTTTGAACGCAGCATTTTTACTTCTAATAGAACAGGTTTTCACTGCAGAAAAAAGAATCATTCGTGTGAACACAGCCCAAGATATATAGGTTTGCTATTTTCTCTAATGACCATAATTGAGTTTCCATCTATAATCGATAAATCGAATATAAAATACCGGATCCACAATTATTGAGAGTTTTACTTGAACATGTTTTCATGAAAACACTTACAGGGATGGAAAGAAGTTCTCTCTATATTCCTCGGTGCTCAGTCCGGCTCTCTTGAAGTACACGAGGACCATGGCCAGGAGATACTAGAGGAAAAAGACAAGAAGTTACATTTTGGAAATGTTTTTACACAGTAGATAACTGTATGTTGCTGTATTTTATGATGAATAATGTCATTCTGTAATCTGAACAGAAAGGTCACAGATTATTGTGCACCTGTAGTACCTCTCTACTAGTATGTGGATGTAAAGTGTAAATTCTGGTAAAGGGAACCCGTCATCAGGAAACTAGACCTTAGAAAAGGCCTTTCACTGCTGATTGCATCAAAACTTTGCTTGTAGTGTTTCCTCACTCTTCTCTCAGTGACCGGCCTTCCCTCGCTGAGATTCTGCACCAGGTGCCATCATTGCCCACAGTTGTCTCCTCAGAGGCGATGGTGCATGCGCAGTAAGCTCCTGATGACGTTAGCTAATCGGCACATGCGCCACCCCATCGGATGAGATGACCGCGGGCAATGATGGCACCTAAGGGGTGTAATATCTTGATGACAGGTTTCATTTAAAGACATTGTCTTGCTAATTGTTTTTGTATTTTTGTCTTTATGCAGGTACCTTGTCAGAAATCCTTAAACAGATGTCTTTTGCCAAAAATAGCTGGATATCCTCATCTCCTGGGAGAAAAGTTAAAATAAGATTATTTAGATTTAAAATATTTAATAAATTACACATTATTAAATCTGATTTCTGTAATGTTAACCCCTTCCTGATATATAATGCAATAGTATGTCAGGTCCCAGTTTGTGATACATTGTTGTGGATAAACACCGCTCTTCTGCGTGGTAGGTACTCACGTAGGATCCAGTCCCGTAAGTAGCAAATACTTGGCACTCAAATAGTTGGATAAACTGGTATTTTATTGAGTGATCTTGACCAGATACAGCACAGATGTTTCGGTATAACACAGATCTTCATCAGTGTACAGTGTAGACGATCTGCTCAGCTGGTGAGTGATAGTAGCGCTGGTGTAGATCACGGTGTCCTCCGCTGTGTGGCAGAACCATCTGTGCTGTATCTGGTCAAGATTATGTGGCGCCCCTGACCTGGTCAGGCACCACTGAGTACTGCACCCATGCTGGGAACAGTACAACACAGGTAATCCGGAAGGCTGACCGGGGTGTGGAACACAGGCGCATAGTAATCAGCTCTCACACATGTACCCATGAGAGGACCCCTGGGGATCCCAGGAGGGGGAAAAGCCTTGACCTTCACTGGAATAGTGGAGGGGGCCAAAAGCCTCCATCTCCTCTCAAGGGGTGTGGTAAGAGAATCTGGTTGCTAGGTGGCGTAGGCAAGAACAGGAGAGGAGGGGCAGTGAGTCAGTTAGAGCAGAACTCCATAGGGCTCAGTGAGGAGCAGACCTGTGGGGCTGTTGCTGTCTAACAGCGCCCGCGCAGTGGCTACTGACGGGGGAGAACGGTCAACTAGGAGTGCTACCCGAAATCCATCTTCAGCTAGAGAGAAGAGCAACGGAGTGGGAAGTAAGGAGACTGCTAGAGAGTACCAGGCCCAAACGGGCGGCAGATCCCGAAGCGGAGATAGATCCAGCTTTCTTTTGCTAAACCTGCCGGTGTGGGGCTCTCAAAGCCCACGCCACAACACCACAAAAAGCCGCAGCCACGTAGCCACAGTTAGGGCCCATAGCTCACAGGAGGCAAGAAGCTGGAGTGATCTGGTCCAGGCGACAAGCAAACGGCAAACGAAGGGGAGTGAGGCTTCAGCAACTTCCCTGGGTGACCCCCATAGGGACTAAAAGTCGGGGTCACCCCAAACCACCAAGGGCTAAGGAAGGCGAGTTGGTAGTCACCCTCACAAGTCAGCCTGAAGGACACCTGGTTCCCACTTGGTTCATCCCAGCTACGCCCGGGTTACTCACCCTGCCATCAACTGTGAGTAAAAACCCTGAAAGACATCCTGCCTGTGTTGAGTCATTCTGCGCCTTGTAGTTCTACACATCTACACAGGGCCCTGGGGCTTGCCTCACTCTCAGGGGGCTATTCCAACTAACTGCACTCACCATCAGCCCCAGGCGTCCCTCAACCTGCAGTGGCGGTCCCCCCCACTGACCGCAATACTGAGAGTGGCGTCACGACAAGAAGAAGATCTCCTACCTGTGACCAGATCCAGCTACGTGGAGTCCCTGAAGGTAATGCACCGACACACTACACCTGCGGGGCTTCACATCTGGCGTCACGAACAGGATAAGGACTAGACCTGTTCAGACAGGTGACCATGTGCCTGGGCGGTCCGCTTGGAAAATTGGAAGCGCCGCCATATTGCCACCATGAAAAGCGCGCTGAAAAACAACAGCAGCCCGCGCTGGAAGAAGTTACCGCCCACGAAGAGGTGTGGCTACCCAGAGATCCCCTGCAGAGTTCTGACCTTGCCAGCTATGAGAGTGGAAGCGTCCAGAGACGTCGGGACAGAAAGGGAGCCACAAGCCTGCTGCTGGGAGAGGAGCTGCTGAAAGAGGCAGAGCAGAAACTGAACAGCTTGCTATCAGAGGCAACGGCGAGTCCACAGCTGGAGAGTCGTGCAGAAGAGGGCGCAGAAGAAATGGCGTCTGACCGCAGAAATCCAGAACCGGGCTCCGCTGCCTGGTGGTATCGGGAGCTGGCCCAGTTCTGCGACCGACTGGAGACCCGGGTTGTGGAGCAGATCCGGGAAGAACGAATGGAAATGCTGGAGATGACCGCGGCGGTTCGGGCCTATGAAAGGAGAGCCGCGCGCCGAGTGCCAGACAGGACGGCGATGACGCAGACCCCGATGCTGCCACCGGTGGGTGAGTCGAGTGATGCCCCGGCCAGCGCAAGTGCCCCGACCCCTGCTGCCACGCCCGCGGTCCCCGAAGAGGCGTCCGGTGCTGCGACGCTGAAGCAGGCCGCAGCCACACCAGGTGCGGCCTTCCAAGCCCCAGCGGCCGCAGCGATGCCCTGCTCGGCCCACCAAGACCCGGTCCCTGCAGCAACGCCCAGTCCGGCCCGCAAAGAACCGGCTGCCACCGCGACCCTCATCCGCGCCGCAGGCGTAACGCTGACCCAGGCCGCCGCCCTGCTAGGCCCGGCCCGCCGAGACCCCACCGCCGCAGCAACGCTCGTCCGCGCCGCAAGTGAGGTGCTGAACCAGGCCGCAGCCACGCCAGGCGCGGCCCGCCAAGCCCCGGCCGCCGCAGCGATGCCCTGCTCGGCCCACCAAGACCCGGTCCCTGCAGCGACGCCCAGCCCAGCCTGCACAGATTCCATCACAGCTGCGACGCCGATCCAGGCCGCCGCCATACAGGGCGCGGCCCGCCAAGACCAGGCCGCCGCCATGCCGGGCGCGGCCCGCCAAGACCAGGCCGCCGCCAAACAGGGCGCGGCCCGCCAAGACCAGGCCGCCGCCATGCCAGGCGCGGCCCGCCAAGAAGAGATTGCATCACCATTTACCCCGGCCTGCAAGGCCAGAGCAGACACCGCTCCCCAGTCCAAAGAGGTCCCTGCTAGGAAGTCCCTGATAGGAGAGGACCCCGAATACTGGAAGCTGAAGGCTGACCTAGAGGCCCAGTTCCCACAAGAGATGGTGGATCGGTATCTGCTCCCTCCGCACACCCCCAAGAGGAATCTGCCTAAGTTTAAGTAAAGTAAAGCAAGTTACCAGTTTGAAAAGTTTGTTTTGCAACGTTTTAAAGTTCAAGTATGTGCCCACAAAAACTATTGTGAGAAATAAACCTTAAGGCTATGAACTGGCTATAGCCACAAACTCTCGCAGTGTAAATAGTTACACCAGAGGGCACCACCACCACCAGAGTCAGCCTGTTTAGGGGCTTGGCTCGTCTGCAACCAGGAGGAGCCCGTCCGTATATAGGGCCTTGGCTCACCTGCGACCAGAGAGCATGCCTGTTTATGGGGCCTGGCTCTCCACCACAAAGAGGGTACCTGGTCAGCACCAACTGTGGAGGCCGCCTCTGCATCCTGCCAGAAGAGGCTGAAGGCGCGGATCCACCAGGCCAGGTATACCCTGAAACCACCGGCCCATGTGGGCCGCCTCTACATCCTGCCAGAGGTGGCTGAAGCCGCGGCCAACGTGAAAGGGTTTTGGGTGGGTTGACGGACTTGTGGGTGGAGGGTGGTGATGTATGGTACCTGGTGCTTTTAAATGTTTTACATGTTTTAATGTTTTATGCATTTTAAAATGTTGTCTTGCAGCCCGAGGACGTGCTGGTGATAACTAAGGGGGAATGTGGCGCCCCTGACCTGGTCAGGCACCACTGAGTACTGCACCCATGCTGGGAACAGTACAACACAGGTAATCCGGAAGGCTGACCGGGGTGTGGAACACAGGCGCATAGTAATCAGCTCTCACACATGTACCCATGAGAGGACCCCTGGGGATCCCAGGAGGGGGAAAAGCCTTGACCTTCACTGGAATAGTGGAGGGGGCCAAAAGCCTCCATCTCCTCTCAAGGGGTGTGGTAAGAGAATCTGGTTGCTAGGTGGCGTAGGCAAGAACAGGAGAGGAGGGGCAGTGAGTCAGTTAGAGCAGAACTCCATAGGGCTCAGTGAGGAGCAGACCTGTGGGGCTGTTGCTGTCTAACAGCGCCCGCGCAGTGGCTACTGACGGGGGAGAACGGTCAACTAGGAGTGCTACCCGAAATCCATCTTCAGCTAGAGAGAAGAGCAACGGAGTGGGAAGTAAGGAGACTGCTAGAGAGTACCAGGCCCAAACGGGCGGCAGATCCCGAAGCGGAGATAGATCCAGCTTTCTTTTGCTAAACCTGCCGGTGTGGGGCTCTCAAAGCCCACGCCACAACACCACAAAAAGCCGCAGCCACGTAGCCACAGTTAGGGCCCATAGCTCACAGGAGGCAAGAAGCTGGAGTGATCTGGTCCAGGCGACAAGCAAACGGCAAACGAAGGGGAGTGAGGCTTCAGCAACTTCCCTGGGTGACCCCCATAGGGACTAAAAGTCGGGGTCACCCCAAACCACCAAGGGCTAAGGAAGGCGAGTTGGTAGTCACCCTCACAAGTCAGCCTGAAGGACACCTGGTTCCCACTTGGTTCATCCCAGCTACGCCCGGGTTACTCACCCTGCCATCAACTGTGAGTAAAAACCCTGAAAGACATCCTGCCTGTGTTGAGTCATTCTGCGCCTTGTAGTTCTACACATCTACACAGGGCCCTGGGGCTTGCCTCACTCTCAGGGGGCTATTCCAACTAACTGCACTCACCATCAGCCCCAGGCGTCCCTCAACCTGCAGTGGCGGTCCCCCCCCACTGACCGCAATACTGAGAGTGGCGTCACGACAAGAAGAAGATCTCCTACCTGTGACCAGATCCAGCTACGTGGAGTCCCTGAAGGTAATGCACCGACACACTACACCTGCGGGGCTTCACAATTACACAATACAATACCAGCTTCTTCAACTATTTGAGAGCCAAATATTTGCTCTTTTACAGTTTGTGATACAAAGGTAAACAGAAAAAAATAATGTTATTTGTATCACTGTGTCCGATCTATCAAAGTATAACATTAATTAAACTTATCAGCAAATGTCCAAAGGAGAAAATATCCAAATGCCAGAATTGTGTATTTCAGTCACTGTAACACTACAAAAAGGGATCAAAATGTTGCATCTATCCCAAATCTTATCTACAAAAATGTCATCTTGCTAAATGGCGACATAGGCAGGTTTTTTTCTTTTTTTTTTTATGAATTTCCAATGTTTTTTATTAGATAAAAGAAACCTGTCATGTGACTCATGGTGTCCAATCCGTGAGCAGAATGAATCAGATCCCGGCTACACGATTGCAGCTAAGTATGTTATTCTCTAAAACGACCCTTCAGAAGGGATAAAGTTAGAGGATTCGGCTGAGGACTATAACTGGACTAGTCTCGTCTCCAGCTATGGTCTCTGGCCGGATGAGGAAGCTTTACTGCCTCTGAAATGTCGGTGCGATTCAGACAACAACATAACTGGAGCAAACGTATAGTCGGCCCTGATTCCTGCTGCCTGTAGTTTGGTATCGCGGTAATTTTACTGACCTGGCAAATCATACTTTTACAATGCAAAGAATAAAAAAGAATAAAACACCCAAAAAAAATAAAAAGCACAAAAAAACAATATCAGAATTCTGTGTTATTGTGCAATTTCACCTCACTTGGAATTTTGATCCTGTTTTCCAGTACATTTAATGATAAAGTGAATGGTGATGTTCAAAACTACAATCCATCTCTCAAAAAAAACAAGTCCTCAGATGGCTATGGGGATGGAAAAATCACAAAGTTATGGCTGTTGGAAGAAGAAAACATAAAAAGCCCAAAAATATAAAATCCCCATGTTTGAAGAGGTTAATGTTGATGGACTATCCATAGTAGCGTCCACTTCACTGGTTACCCAGACAGAACACTACATATACAGGTATGGCCATACCCGTCCTGTACTGCTGCTCACTCCTATTCACTTCAATGGGACTCAGATGTAGTGACATGTAATATCAGCCACAGCACAACCGTATGGTGTAAAGCCAAGGTAATCAGCGAAGAGGATATTCCTCTCACTAGAGTACTGAATTATCAGCACCAAGCTGATAGATGGGGCTGCAGAAGTCAGATCCCCACTAAACACGATAACCCAACAGTCAGGAAATGTTACCGAGTAGATTAAAGAAAGCAGCCCGTTCTTCTGGACGCAGGTTAAGCTCCTTCATCTTCTTTTGGCAATTTTCTATCATGGTGGTCTGTGAACTGTATTATTACAGTAGATATTTCAATCAGATATTCCAGTGTTATAGTATACTAATACAGATCGGTATTAATTAATAAATTTACATTTAACCCCTTCATGACATCTGACATATACACATGAGGGGCATGTTAGGTCCATAAGAAGAGTTAAAAAATATATATATATAGCAGGTGAAATAAGTATTGAATGCACCACCAATTGTCAGTGTGTGAAAGAATTGGCCAAAATCACACCTGAGCAATGCATGTTACTAGTTTCTCCATGCAGGAGGCGTTTTGAAGCTGCCATAATCAACAAAGGCTTTAGTATTAAGTATTAAATTTCCACAAGCGTGTTCAATGCTTTTTCCCTGTGTGAGTTCCCATTATTACACATTACTACGTTTATGGACATCTATGGTCTCTTTGCTTGTATAGATTAATTGGGTTGTTACCTACATCTGGTGAGAAAAACATGTCAA
This sequence comes from Anomaloglossus baeobatrachus, assembly GCF_048569485.1. Lineage (NCBI taxonomy): Eukaryota > Metazoa > Chordata > Amphibia > Anura > Aromobatidae > Anomaloglossus > Anomaloglossus baeobatrachus. The sequence continues at coordinate 657,275,227 of NC_134353.1, forward strand.
TAGCACCTAGAGAAATATATTTAGTTAGAAAATTGGTGACATGTTCAATACCTATTTCACCTGCTGTATATAACAAGTGTGCTGTTTGTGTTTATCCTGAGGAAGAATATGACGAAACGTATGTCAAAGCTCCAGGAATTCCACTGATCCACTCGTCTCACACATTGGTAAGTTTAGATCTTGGAATGGTTATTCTCTTATGTCTTTTACACATCTGTTTCTGTTTCACCACTTAGTCATGTAGTTTTCTTGTCTGGACTTCAGGTCTATTGCTTAGTGCAGTGTGATTCACATGGCTTTGACACATGAGGAGCAGTTCAGGTGTGATTTGAAAATCTACTTAGGGTATGTGCGCACGTTGCTTTTTACCTGCTTTTTACCTGCTTTTTTGCTGCTTTTTCTTCTGCGCTGTTTAATGCCAAAATGGATGTGTTCTTCTATTCAAGCAAAGTCTATGGGAATTTGGGTTTCTTGTTCACACTATGTTGTTCAAAATGCTGCCTTTTTGTGGCAGAACTTTGGTCAAAAACTCAGCTTTTCAAAGAAGCAACATGTCAATTGTTTTTGCCATTTGGGTTTTGCACTGCAAAGCTGAGTTTTTGACCAAAGTTCTGCCACAAAAAGGCAGCATTTTGAACAACATAGTGTGAACAAGAAACCCAAATTCCCATAGACTTTGCTTGAATAGAAGAACACATCCATTTTGGCATTAAACAGCGCAGAAGAAAAAGCAGCAAAAAAGCAGGTAAAAAGCAGGTAAAAAGCAACGTGCGCACATTGCATTGAGACTGATGTAGCTATTCTACTCTGACATTTGGTCACTTCTAGTTATCTCTTATGGTTTTTGATACCTTAATATACAGTTTAAACCCAAGCTGTAACCTTGTAAATATACTGTGAATTGTTGTATGCAAATTATATATCAGTATTACATGGCATTATATATTTTACCCTAGATGGCCATTATTGCTGGTGATTTACTTATTTTTTTGAGTAGTGCAATTCATATTGTCTCTGTTAGTATCATTGCATGTTTTGTATTTTTCAAGTTGAATAATTTCCTGTTTCTATGTATCAGCAGCTATTTGTAAAAAAGCTTTTTATCCTGATTTTAAAATATTTGTAATAAAAATATAATTTCAGGCTCAATATACTCAATGTTTTTTGCTTCTTCTATAGATTTATACATATTAGAAAAATAGAAATCTCAAAATTGTGGCGTGCATTTGTACTTCACTCCCATGTCATTACCTTGTAAGACCACCTTTCACAACAATTACTGCTGTGAGGATTTTGGGGTATGTCTCTTCCACCTTTGCAAATCTAGAGGCTGACATTTTTGCCCATTCTTCTTTTGCAAACTAGCTCTTGCTCAGTGAGATTGGATGAAGAGTGTCTGTGAACAGAACTTTTCAAGTCTTGCCACAGATTCTCAGTGGGATTTAGGTTTGGACTTTAGGATCATATTCCTGCTGGAAGGTGAACCCTTTTCCCCAGTCTCAAGTCTTTTGCAACCTGCAACAGGTTTTCCAGTATTTAGCTCCATCCATCTTCCCATCAACTCTGACTAGCTTCCCTGTGCCTGCTGAAGTTGCTGAAGATGATGCTGCCACCACCATGTTTGACGGTGAGGATGGTGTTTTCAGGGTGATATGCAGTTTCAGTTTTACACCACACATAGCATTTAGCATTTATCCCAAAAGGTTCTACTTTGGTGTCATCTGACCAGAGCATCCACTTCCACATGATGAGGCCAAGAAGCAAGAAGAAAGGGCAATAATTTCAGCCTTTTAGATGTGCAAAGCTGGCAGAGATATACCTCACAAGACTGGCAGCAGTAATTGCAGTGATAGGTGGTCCTACAAATTATCAAACCACAAGGGGCTGAATACAAATGCACCTCACAATTTTCAGATTGCTAATTTTAAAATATTTAGAAAAACATATTTCATTTCCTTTACATGTCACAAATACTTGGTAGATTGTGTTGGTAAATCACAAAAAATCCCAATAAATCACATTAGTGTAAAATACTTGGTAGATTGTGTTGCTAAATCACAAAAAAATCCCAATAAATCACATTAGTGTATCGTGAAAAAAATGTGGAAAGGTTGAAAGGATATGAATAGTTTTTAAAGGCACTGTAGATATATACGGTAAATAAATATGTGATATTGCTGCATCCTTAAAAGTTCAATTCATCAAAATATAAAATATGTCATATATAAAGTGAAATCAGTGAATCAAAAAATTTAAACATTGGAAATGCCATTTTTGGTTGTTGCATCTCTGCAAAAAAATGCAATAAAAATTGATTAAAATATCATAAATGAACAAAACTAGTGTAAGTAAAAAATCCATCAGCTCGGCTGCAAATAAGGAAAGGAATCAAACACCTCACATGGCTCCATCCATGGAAAAATGGCAAAGAAAATGGCAGCAAAAAAAAAATGCTACAACGTATTGAAAATTTTTTCACCAATTAAATAATAAAAAAATAATTGACTTTATTCTCTGTTATTGTGCTAAACTGGAGAGTCATGTTACCAAGACACTCTCACTATACAGATAACCGTAACACAAACCCATAACTAATAGCAGAACTGTGATTACTTTTGTAACTTCACCGCACTTGGACATTTATTATACTGATTCTCCAGTACGTTGTAGGGTAAAATGAACCAAGTCAATAACATTGTATCTGTTCCTGGAAAAAATACCGGACAGCGTATTTTCACCTATGTGGATGGACGGGGAGAAAAACAAAAATGGCTGAATAAAAATTGTCTGCAGTGTGAAAGGGTTTATAAGAAATGACACATTGCAATGTAAGTAAGATACATGACCCGACCTTAGCGCTGTCATCTTGGAAGAATGGGAAATGGAAATACAACTGATGAGTGTTGTGCCATAAATATCATATCAGATAACCTGTAATGAATAAGTTTGGACTCTATATGGGGGGATTATAACATTAATAAATCTCACGTCTCTTCTTCATAAAGAGCGATCAGCTCTCTCTTCCTCTTCTTGCTCATCTTTTCTTCCTGGGAGTCTTAGAGAGAAGAGAATATCACCATGAACATCTTTCAGAGACTTTACAGAGACCTATATTACCATGAGCTTGTAATATAAGAGCTGGACCTCCATTATATCATGGGCACATGGGTTGGTGTCACACCCCAGGTCCCGATGTCGGAGGGAGCCCAATAGTCACATGAAATGGCTTACGGTGTATGAGGGCCCTGCTACATATGGTATTGAGACCCATGAGCTCCATACTTCAGCATTATATAGGTATACAGTATATTGGCTCATGATGTATGAGGGCCCTGTTACACATGGTATTGAGGCCCATGGGCTTTATACCTCAGCATTATATAGGCATATATTGGTCTTTTTGTGGCCTAGTCACTAAGACTGACATTGTGTATTTAATTCCAGTGTACAGTCGTAATGAAGGGATCCCTGAATGATGCCCTAAAATCATTAAGAAGTGTGCGGCACCTGATGTATTCGGCGCATCTCCTAAGTGGTGCCCTCCCCAAAAATGCTGCTCCAATCAGAAACGGGAGTAGCATTCCTGGAGTATGAAACGCCGGCAATTTTGCTTAATTTGATAAGCGGGCACTGCATGCCCAGTTTTGCCCTGTCTTCTCCCAGCTCTTCCCATTTTGGCAGAGCTTCTTTAAACTTGCATAAAATTTCTAATTGCACAATATTATTGTGTAACTTTGTGTTTTTAATGTTTTATGCCAGATTTTTCGTGAACACACTAATAAATCTTATCCTTTGAGTTTCCCTATTAAGTATAAATACATCTTTAGTAATTACACGATATAATAAAAGTGCTATAATTGTATTTGTTCTGGAAGATCACAGTTCGGCCACCCTGGACCCTGTCATTTCACATAACCCTTATATATGTTCTGCCCCTCTCCAGTCCAATCCCCCCCAAAATGCTAATAACCATGAAATAATAATGAAGACTGACACCAAATTGCTGGGTGATTCCCTATTGTCCTACATCTTGGATCCATTCATCAGACATAATTGGGGAATGTTAATAACCAAAGAGGCGTACATCTTTGAACCTTTTTACATGATCGCCTGTGGTTGCTTTTCTGAAAATAGTTGCAATATGGGCACATGCACTTTATGGATTAATGAGATATAGGAGAGAAATGTTTACATTTAAACAACACCACCGCCATCACAGTTCTGATAACCCCACTTTACGCCCATCCCTATCCCAGCAGTTTATATATCTGTGCCTTGAACTAGGATATATGTAGCCATTGTTTTCCTATCCAGTGTTATTATTATTATTGGTTTTTTTTTGGGGGGGGGATATTTAATCCTTACCACTTGGAGATATATTTAACATAAACATTCCTTTTGCATGTTATACTCCTTGTTACTTTGTTTTTAGAATTGGGGAATGGAAGTGATAAGTCTTGGGTATTTCTCAGGTCACCACCATTTTTCTACTTTCTCGAGAATTTAGGTGAAAATCTTTGAGTTTATTAATAAAGTCCTTTCTCTTTCTTTGGTAAACAGCTAACTGACATTGGCTCTGGATGACATGGAGCGGTAATACAAGGTAATAAATGATGGTAATTTACCACTGATGACTTGAAGACAGTTGGTGTTATCTTCCAGAAGATGTTGATGTGCAGTAGGGTGTCTTCCTCCTCCAAAAATGTAACAACGTTCGCTAAATCACTTCTGAGAACAAAGTGAAGCCTGTGCTATCTCTATAAAAGCAATAGCAGACTGGCACCAACTGACGTTTCTTTTCTATTTTATAAAGAAATTCTGTGATTCTATTGGTTGAAGCTTGCGGCACCTGCCATGATGGTTTATTCTCTAGCAAATTTAAAGAGAAAGTACGCTCAGATAATGTAATGTTGAATTTGAAATATGAGGTGTCCAATTAAGTAAATGAAGAATCTTAAGTTATCTTTATATTTTCAATCCTTCTTTTTATTGCCATTGGTGGGTGCCATGTTGTTATACAGTGGAAACCAGAAATTTACATACAGGATCTAAAAAGACACATCTGCATGTTTATCTCACTATCTGACATGAAATCAGAATAAACCTTTCCTGTTTTAGGTGAATTGGGAACAAAAATTATTGATATTTAGCAAATGCCAGAATAATGAGAGAGAGTGGTAATGTTACAATTTCATTAGTATTTGGTACCATTGCCCCTGGATCTCCTTCCACAAGCTTCTCACAATAGTTGGTAGGAATTTGGGCCCATTCCTTCTGACAGAACTGGTGTAACTGAGCCATGTTTGTAGGTTACCTTGCTCGCACCTGCCTTTTCAGCTTTGTCCATACATTTTCAATACGATTGAGATCAGGGCTTAATGATTGTAACTCCAAAACATTGACTTTATTATCCTTAGCCACTTTGTAATCAGTTTGGCAGTATGCTTTGGGTCATTGTCCATTTGGAAGACCTATTTCCACCCAAGTGTTAAGTTCCTGGCTGATGTCTTGAGATGTTGCTTCAGTATTGCCACATAATCTTTTTCCTTCATGATGCCATCTATTTTGTGAAGTGCACCTGTCCATCTTGCAGCAAAACAACCCCACAACTTGATGATGTTCTTATTCTTCAAAGCTTCTCTGTTTTTCCTCCAAATGTAACTATGGTCATTATGGCCAATCAGTTAATTTTAGTTTTGTCAGACCACAGGACATGTCTCAAAAAGGTCTTTCTTCCTGTGTGCATTTGCAAATATTAATCTAACTTTTTTATGTTTATTACTTTATTACTTTGCACTGACGAGGGGCAAGCACCCCGAAACACCGTGTCTGCAAATTGGGATTCTGATCTGGCTTATATATCCTGAGTCATATTGCAAAGGTTTGTCGAAAATCCACTTGTGACTTTTAGGATCGCTACTTCCAATAGGTGGCGCTGTGCTAGAGTTTGTCTCCTTTACTGGAGAGACAATTTGAATATTTCCCAGAGGGGCATTGCAGCTATAAGTCCCCTTACCTGGCAGCCAGACTGGCTTGCAAAGTCTCCTTAAGGAGAATAGTGTTCCCCCGTGGAATTTTAGGGGCATTGCAGCTATAAGTCCCCTTACCTGGCAGCCAGACTGGCTTGCAAAGTCTCCTTAAGGAGAATAGTGTTCCCCCGTGGTCCCCACATAGCTTTCTCATGAGCCAGATCAGACACCCCCATACTTTGCACTGACGAGGGGCAAGCACCCCGAAACACCGTGTCTGCAAATTGGGATTCTGATCTGGCTTATATATCCTGAGTCATATTGCAAAGGATTGTCGAAAATCCACTTGTGACTTTTAGGATCGCTACTTCCAATAGGTGGCGCTGTGCTAGAGTTTGTCTCCTTTACTGGAGAGACAATTTGAATATTTCCCAGAGGGGCATTGCAGCTATAAGTCCCCTTACCCGGCAGCCAGACTGGCTTGCAAAGTCTCCTTAAGGAGAATAGTGTTCCCCCGTGGAATTTTAGGGGCATTGCAGCTATAAGTCCCCTTACCTGGCAGCCAGACTGGCTTGCAAAGTCTCCTTAAGGAGAATAGTGTTCCCCCGTGGTCCCCACATAGCTTTCTCATGAGCCAGATCAGACACCCCCATACTTTGCACTGACGAGGGGCAAGCACCCCGAAACACCGTGTCTGCAAATTGGGATTCTGATCTGGCTTATATATCCTGAGTCATATTGCAAAGGATTGTCGAAAATCCACTTGTGACTTTTAGGATCGCTACTTCCAATAGGTGGCGCTGTGCTAGAGTTTGTCTCCTTTACTGGAGAGACAATTTGAATATTTCCCAGAGGGGCATTGCAGCTATAAGTCCCCTTACCTGGCAGCCAGACTGGCTTGCAAAGTCTCCTTAAGGAGAATAGTGTTCCCCCGTGGAATTTTAGGGGCATTGCAGCTATAAGTCCCCTTACCTGGCAGCCAGACTGGCTTGCAAAGTCTCCTTAAGGAGAATAGTGTTCCCCCGTGGTCCCCACATAGCTTTCTCATGAGCCAGATCAGACACCCCCATACTTTGCACTGACGAGGGGCAAGCACCCCGAAACACCGTGTCTGCAAATTGGGATTCTGATCTGGCTTATATATCCTGAGTCATATTGCAAAGGATTGTCGAAAATCCACTTGTGACTTTTAGGATCGCTACTTCCAATAGGTGGCGCTGTGCTAGAGTTTGTCTCCTTTACTGGAGAGACAATTTGAATATTTCCCAGAGGGGCATTGCAGCTATAAGTCCCCTTACCTGGCAGCCAGACTGGCTTGCAAAGTCTCCTTAAGGAGAATAGTGTTCCCCCGTGGAATTTTAGGGGCATTGCAGCTATAAGTCCCCTTACCTGGCAGCCAGACTGGCTTGCAAAGTCTCCTTAAGGAGAATAGTGTTCCCCCGTGGTCCCCACATAGCTTTCTCATGAGCCAGATCAGACACCCCCATACTTTGCACTGACGAGGGGCAAGCACCCCGAAACACCGTGTCTGCAAATTGGGATTCTGATCTGGCTTATATATCCTGAGTCATATTGCAAAGGATTGTCGAAAATCCACTTGTGACTTTTAGGATCGCTACTTCCAATAGGTGGCGCTGTGCTAGAGTTTGTCTCCTTTACTGGAGAGACAATTTGAATATTTCCCAGAGGGGCATTGCAGCTATAAGTCCCCTTACCTGGCAGCCAGACTGGCTTGCAAAGTCTCCTTAAGGAGAATAGTGTTCCCCCGTGGAATTTTAGGGGCATTGCAGCTATAAGTCCCCTTACCTGGCAGCCAGACTGGCTTGCAAAGTCTCCTTAAGGAGAATAGTGTTCCCCCGTGGTCCCCACATAGCTTTCTCATGTGCCAGATCAGACACCCCCATACTTTGCACTGACGAGGGGCAAGCACCCCGAAACACCGTGTCTGCAAATTGGGATTCTGATCTGGCTTATATATCCTGAGTCATATTGCAAAGGATTGTCGAAAATCCACTTGTGACTTTTAGGATCGCTACTTCCAATAGGTGGCGCTGTGCTAGAGTTTGTCTCCTTTACTGGAGAGACAATTTGAATATTTCCCAGAGGGGCATTGCAGCTATAAGTCCCCTTACCTGGCAGCCAGACTGGCTTGCAAAGTCTCCTTAAGGAGAATAGTGTTCCCCCGTGGAATTTTAGGGGCATTGCAGCTATAAGTCCCCTTACCTGGCAGCCAGACTGGCTTGCAAAGTCTCCTTAAGGAGAATAGTGTTCCCCCGTGGTCCCCACATAGCTTTCTCATGAGCCAGATCAGACACCCCCATACTTTGCACTGACGAGGGGCAAGCACCCCGAAACACCGTGTCTGCAAATTGGGATTCTGATCTGGCTTATATATCCTGAGTCATATTGCAAAGGATTGTCGAAAATCCACTTGTGACTTTTAGGATCGCTACTTCCAATAGGTGGCGCTGTGCTAGAGTTTGTCTCCTTTACTGGAGAGACAATTTGAATATTTCCCAGAGGGGCATTGCAGCTATAAGTCCCCTTACCTGGCAGCCAGACTGGCTTGCAAAGTCTCCTTAAGGAGAATAGTGTTCCCCCGTGGAATTTTAGGGGCATTGCAGCTATAAGTCCCCTTACCTGGCAGCCAGACTGGCTTGCAAAGTCTCCTTAAGGAGAATAGTGTTCCCCCGTGGTCCCCACATAGCTTTCTCATGAGCCAGATCAGACACCCCCATACTTTGCACTGACGAGGGGCAAGCACCCCGAAACACCGTGTCTGCAAATTGGGATTCTGATCTGGCTTATATATCCTGAGTCATATTGCAAAGGATTGTCGAAAATCCACTTGTGACTTTTAGGATCGCTACTTCCAATAGGTGGCGCTGTGCTAGAGTTTGTCTCCTTTACTGGAGAGACAATTTGAATATTTCCCAGAGGGGCATTGCAGCTATAAGTCCCCTTACCTGGCAGCCAGACTGGCTTGCAAAGTCTCCTTAAGGAGAATAGTGTTCCCCCGTGGAATTTTAGGGGCATTGCAGCTATAAGTCCCCTTACCTGGCAGCCAGACTGGCTTGCAAAGTCTCCTTAAGGAGAATAGTGTTCACCCGTGGTCCCCACATAGCTTTCTCATGAGCCAGATCAGACACCCCCATACTTTGCACTGACGAGGGGCAAGCACCCCGAAACACCGTGTCTGCAAATTGGGATTCTGATCTGGCTTATATATCCTGAGTCATATTGCAAAGGATTGTCGAAAATCCACTTGTGACTTTTAGGATCGCTACTTCCAATAGGTGGCGCTGTGCTAGAGTTTGTCTCCTTTACTGGAGAGACAATTTATGTTTATTGGGGAGTAATGGCTTCTTTCTGGCAGAATGGCCTTTCAGCCCATGTTGATAAAGTACATGCTTCACTGTGGATAATGATGACACAATCTTAAGGCCCCTTTACACTAAACAACTTACCAGCGATCCCAACAACGATACAACCTGATAGGGATCGCTGGTAAGTTGCTAGGAGGTTGCTGGTGAGAGGTCACACAGTCAGACGCTCCAGCGATCCCACCAGCAAACTGACCTGGCAAGGATCGCTGGAGCATCGCTACACGGGTTGCTGGTGAGCTGTCACCAGCAACCAGTGACCAGCCCCAGCCAGCAGCGACGCACTGAAGCGATGCTGCGCTTGGTAACTAAGGTAAATATCGGGTAACCAACCCGATATTTACCTTGGTTACCAGCGCACGCAGCTACATGTGCAGAGAGCAGGGAGCAGCGCACACTGGTTAGCACTGGCTCCCTGCTCTCCTAGCTACAGTACACATCGGGTTAATTACCCGATGTGTGCTGCAGCTACATGTGCAGCGAGCAGGGAGCAGCGCACACTGCTTAGCGCTGGCTCCCTGCTCTCCTAGCTACAGTACACATCGGGTTAATTACCCAATGTGTGCTGTAGTTACACGTGCAGAGAGCAGGGAGCAGCGCACACTGCTTAACGCTGGCTCCCTGCTCTTCTCGTTACAGCACACATCGGGTTAATTACCCGATGTGTACTCTGCTACACGTGCAAGGAGCAGGAGCCGGCACAGAGTGAGAGCGTTGGAGGCTGGTAACGAAGGTAAATACCGGGTAACCAAGGACAGGGCTTCTTGTTTACCCGATGTTTACCATGGTTACCAGTGTCCGCAGAAGCCGGCTCCTGCTGCCTGCACATTTAAGTCCCCTTTACACACTGAGACTTTCTAGTGATCATGCTGCACAGCAGGAAACAAAGGACCAAAGAATGGTCCTGGACGATTTGTAGCGATCAGCAACTTCACAGCAGGGGCCAGGTCGCTGATGTGTTTCATACACCGCAATGTCGCTGGGGAGGTCGCTATTACGTCACAAAACCGGTCACGTTACAGTGATGTCGTTTGTGATGTTGCAGTGTGTAAAGCCACCTTTACCAACTTCCACCAGCATCTTCACAAGGTCTTTTGCTTTTGTTCTTGAGTTGATATGCACATGTCTGACCAAAGCACGTTCATCTCTGGTACACAGAGCCAGTCTCCTCTCTGAGCGTTATGATGGCTCGACATTCACATCTTGTTTGTACTTGCATACAATTGGTTGTACAGATCAGCGACGCACCTTAAAGTATCTGGAAATTGCCCCCCAAGGATGAACCAGATTTGTGCAGGTCAAAAGCCTCTAAAGACATGACATCATTTTATGGGTTTTCCCATATTTTTTTTTTTTAGTGTATGTAAACTTTTTACTTATACGTTTGGCAAACATAAATAATTTTGGCAATCCAAATTGACCTAAATTGGGAAAGATGTATTCTGATTTAATTTCAGATCGTGAGAAACATGCAGATATGTCTTTTTAGATAGTGTATGTAAACTTCTGGTTTCAACTGTATGTCATTTCTTTGGCTAATGTTCAATCAGCATTTTTATTAAAAGTGTTTGTGCCAAGTTTACCTAATTTGTGCCAGATTCTCAAAGTTGATGTAAGGAAATATTTAACTTGGTATGAATTAGTTTAGGAGGCCTTACCTGACGTTTGGAGTTCGATTACCAATCCTACATTTTCCGCTTATGTGGCTGATAATTTGTTTGCAACCTCTGTGTTTTTCCACCTCCTCTTAAGGCCCTGTCACACACACAGATAAATCTGCGGCAGATCTGTGGTTGCAGTGAAATTGTGGACAATCAGTGCCAGATTTGTGGCTGTGTACAAATGGAACAATATGTCTATGATTTCACTGCAATCACAGATCTGCCAAAGATTTATCTCTGTGTGTGACGGGGCCTTTAGACTTTTTTTTTTAAACAACCTCTATGAGCGGTATGTCACATTGACTGACAATGAGCAGGGTCTGAAGAGAAGAAAACTCCAGCATGAACGACTGTATACAGAAAGATTGAAAGAGAGACAGCTAATGAGCAGGGTCTGATGAGCATCCCAGTATGGACGACTGTATACAGAAAGCCTAAAAAAAAATGGCCAATGAGCAGGGTCTGAAGAAAAAACCCCAGTATGGACGACTGTATGCAGAGAGCCTGAGAAAGATGACGGCCAAAAAGCAAGGTCTGAAAAGAGCACTCCAGCATGGATGACTGTATGCAGAGCGCCTGAGAAGAATGACGGCCAATGAGCAGGGTCTGAAGAGAAGAGCACTCCAGTATGGACGACTGTATGCAGAGAGCCAGAGAAGAATGACGGACAATGAGCAGGATCTGAAAAGAAGAGCACCCCAGTATGGACGACTGTATGCAGAAAGCCTGAGAAAAAATAGTTTGGTTGGCTTTGCTTTTATAAAACATATTTTGTTAAAGTATATCTGTTTTATTAAACACTTGTAGTCCATACTAAACTCCTCAACATTGAAATTGCAACACAAAGAAGAAAAAGTAATGGAATTATGGACATCTCTGGATTTATAGACATGTTGGTGATATGGAAATAGAAAAAATAGAAACAAAATATTGAAAATATTTTTTCTCACTATCGAGTATGAGCACCATACGCAAAAATAAATGCACTTGCACACCTTACCATGCTGTCAATGAGAGTATTAATGGTCATCTAAGAATGGTTCTACCATGCTGAATGCACTAGGGCACACAAATCATCAAGATCTGCTGCTGAAACGCCCTTTGCAATTGCTGACTAATGATATCTCAGATGTGCTTGAAAATGGACATGTCCAGAGATCCTACAGGCCATGGTAGCACGTTTAAGCCATGTAAGTGTGATGCCCCTGGACTATCAGGTCGTCACAGGGTATTGTGCAATCTGCCCTTCTGTGCAATATCCACCTCCTCCTTCGTTATGGGTCCCCACCTACATGGTGTTGCCTACATCAACCAATTAAAGTCCTAGGTATACTCTGCACCACACCCACCAGGCACACCAGTGGACGGCCTGAGTGGAATAGGGTTGCCTACTTGGGGGGGTTGGTAAGGGGAGGTCAGGAGTGTCAGGAGCAGGAGAGTGAAGTGTTGGAAGTGAAGGAGAGAGGAGGTCAGGAGCCGGGCTCCTTGGAAGCAACTAGGTAGTGGACGGTGGTCTGGGCCTAGTAGGAGCTGGACCCCCGTCGCAGGGTATCGTAACAAGGGGCACGGAACTGTCGAGGAGGACAGCTGGCAGCCTTGTACCATGACCGATCAAGAAATAACGTCTGGAACACCATTCTGAGTCTGAACTGGGTGCAAAACCTAAAAAAACTACACTATATGGAGAGAAGGTATGCACACCAGTGACTATGCAAGGGGAATATATGAAAAGCAGAAACTGCTGTGTGAATACTGACATGAAAAATCCAATAGCTATATGTAAGAGTGAAAGTATGAAAAATGGAATCTGCATTACTGCCATGAACATATGAATAAAGAGAAATTTAGCTATTGAATTGATTAATGCAACAGAGCCCCAACACTACGCCAAAGTATTTCTCTACGTTGGGGTCCCTAGCTAGTGTGTGTCCTCTCATGCAGTTAAAAAACTTACCGTGTATGGGAAGCTGAGACCCAGGCTATATATGCGTATAATGTGGACTGGCAATAGGTGGTTTTCATATATTCCTCTTACATAGTCACTGGTGTGCATACCTTCTCTCCATATAGTGTAGATTTTTTAGGTTTTGCACCCAGTTCAGACTAGGAATGGTGTTCCAGACGTTATTTCTTGATTGATTTGTAGTCTTTTGTTTGTGAACCCGGCCCCACCCACACCTATTACCAGCCCACATTATACGCATACATAGCTTGGGTCTCAGCTTCCCATACACGGTAAGTTTTTTAACTGCATGAGAGGACACATACTAGCTAGGGACCCCAACGTAGAGAAATATTTGGTGTAGTGTTGAGGCTCTGTTGCATTGATCAATTCAATAGATAAATTTCTCTTTATTCATATGTTTATGGCAGTATTGCAGATTCCATTTTTCATACTTTCACTCTTACATATAGCTATTGGATTTTTCATGTCAGTATTCACACAGCAGTTTCTGCTTTTCATATATTCCCCTTAGATAGTCATTGGTGTGCATACCTTCTCTCCATATATTGTACCATGACCGGGCTGGGACCAAAGCACGACAGGGTACGTGGACTCTAGGTCAGGGAGTAGCTTCAGGCAACCTGACAATTTACCCGACGAGAACGGAGCCTTCAAGATCCGCTCTTCACCCACTTCAAAATTGGGGTACGAGCGCAACGAGGGGGATAGGACTTTCCACCAAAACGGTCCAAAAAATCCCAAGCGTGAACCCTGAGAGCAAGCTCCCACAGTTAGCCACACTGGGGAGCGGCACCCGACTAGTTTTATGCTATCGGGACAAACAAAGAAGTGAACTAAGTGCCAGGAGGAAGGTCACAGATCACCAGGCAGCACCATCGGGGACGGGACCCAAAACTAGCTCCTCTCAGCGGCAGCAGTGTCCAGAACTTTGGTTTATCCGGTTGTCGGTGTCAGCTTTTTGGACTGAGTGAGTACGAAAGTGACCCCCTTCACTCCCCACGGCACTCCCCGAACTCCACCACCGAGTCTCGGGGCATCCCCCCTACCCGTGGAGGGTTCCAACACCTGGCTGCCCCACTCCATCGCCCTCGGGTACTTTCAACTGCAGTGGTGGTACTCCACATTACCACACACCACGGGTGGCGTCACGAACTCTAAACATAATCCCCTGTAAATACCCCCTTCATTTGAGTGGCCGCACGACCCCCGGGTCCGGACACCCCTTGAGCCACCGCGGATCTGGATCCAAGCAGCCCGGCTGCTGACACGGGGGCGGCACACAAGATGCTCATATGCTCTTAGTAGAATGAAGAACATGTAGCCTTACGTTGTCATGTTGAAAAACACTTTGGATAAATGGCCGTTCCACCGGTTCCACAACCAGATTTCTGTAATGACGAGCCGTTAGTTACCTGGAATGAAGATTAGACAAAGTTACAATCCTAATGTTCAGAAGAATGTAGAACAATTCTGTAGCGTCTACTGTTAAAACTCCATGTTGTGCTGTTTCTCTGTTATTAATCATAGAAATGTATAAATGAATTGGGAACTTGGTGTTACCAATTAGGGGGGGGGGGTGTTCATGCATAGTCCGGCACTTTCAGTGTCAGTAATATTGATGTAGCTGCCCAAAGTCTGAATTCATTTAGATGGAAGCTACAATTCCTAAGCAAGCACATTCTCCAGAAGAGACAGCCGCCCGTGTGTCCACCTCTCCATTCTTGGGAATGTAGAAAGGGGTCTTAGTCTAATACTAAGTGTGAGCCCTGGTAGCGGCGTATCCTGACAATATGTCATAGATGTCCCAGATGGAAGAACTCCTTTAGGGTTTAATGTAATACCTGTGTTGATCAGGTTTAAGAATTCTGCTTGAGGATATGATTTCAATCAAATATGTAAAACCAATCCAGTAGCCAAACAGAATCAACAGAAATTATTTTTTTTTCCAATACAAGACAACAGTGACATTAAGCAGACCAATATGACCAGGTTGGGGTTCAAATTAGCCAGAAAAAGCCAAAAATATCTAGAATTGGCAACTACTGAACTACTGTTGGATGATGACTTGGGAAACTGGACTAGTAATTCTTTATTTTTCTAAGCCCTGTGGCTCTCTCCACTGCTTTGTCACCTGAGTACCCTATGTTATTTACAAGTACTACTATTTATTTTTTTACTTATGCAGGGTATTTGCTCTTTGTTATTATTTTAGGTTTTTTTGTTAATGTACACAGTGTGAATTAGCACCTACACATTGCAATTCTACCAACTAGTGTTGGTCCATTTTTCCAAATATTGTTAGCTTTGTGCTTAACCAACCCTCCAGTGACAGTTGTCGGCACGGATCTGTCACTCTGTGTTTACACGCAATGACAGTTCAAAGCCATGACGTATATAGCATGTCATGGTGGGGGAACTGACACCTGATCATGATGTGCTATGTCCATCATTTTTCATTAAGGAGTTAAAGGGGTTGTCAGGGACTTTTGCATTGATGACCCTATCCATTGGAAAGGGTCTTCAATGTCTAGCATTGGCTAGAGGTGCTCAGTTGTGGAACCGGGTACTGCACATCCGTCCTTTATTGATTCTAATAGGAGGCAGATGTGTAGTACCCGGCTGTAGCCACAATACAGTTGATGAAGCTGTGATGTGCAACTGAGCATTTCCGGCCCCCTGCGCCATTGAGAACAGCTGATTGTGGGGTAAGTGTGTCCTGGGTGTCACACCCCCAACAATCAGATATTAATGACTTATCCTAAGGATATTAATGTATCATAGTATCATAGTTTTTAAGGTTGAAGGGAGACTCTAAGTCCATCTAGTTCAACCCGTAGCCTACCATGTTGATCCAGAGGAAGGCAAAAAAAACCCCAATGTGGCAAACAGGTTCCAATGGGGAAAAATTTCCTTCCTGACTCCACATCCGGCAATCAGACTAGTTCCCTGGATCAATACCCTGTCATAAAATCTAATATACATAACTGGTAATATTAAATTTTTCAAGAAAGGCATCCAGGCTCTGCTTAAATGTTAGTAGTGAATCACTCATTATAACATCATGCGGCAGAGAGTTCCATAGTCTCACTGCTCGTACAGTAAAGAATCCTCGTCTGTGATTATGATTAAACCTTCTTTCCTCAAGACGTAGCGGATGCCCCCGTGTTCCAGTCGCAGGCCTAGGTGTAAAAAGATCTTTGGAAAGGTCTCTGTACTGTCCCCTCATATATTTATACATTGTGATTAGATCCCCCCTAAGCCTTCGTTTTTCCAAACTAAATAACCCCAAGTTTAATAACCTATCTTGGTATTGCAGCCCACCCATTCCTCTAATAATCTTGGTCGCTCTTCTCTGCACCCTCTCCAGTTCAGCTATGTCCTTCTTATATATCGGTGACCAGAATTGTACACAGTATTCTAAGTGCGGTCGCACTAGTGACTTGTACAGAGGTAGAACTATATTTTTTTCATGAACACTTATACCTCTATTAATACATCCCATTATTTTATTAGCCCTGGCAGCAGCTGCCTGACACTGTCCACTAAAGTGAAGTTTACCATCCACCCATACACCCAAGTCTTTTTCTGTGTCTGTTTTACCCAGTGTTCTACAATTAAGTACATAATCATAAATGTTATTTCCTCTACCCAAGTGCATGACCTTACATTTATCTACATTAAACTTCAATTGCCACTTCTCAGCCCAATCCTCCAATTTACATAAATCTCCCTGTAATATAAAATTATCCTCCTCTGTATTGATTACTCTGCAGAGTTTAGTATCATCTGCAAATATTAAAATTCTACTCCGCATGCCCCCAACAAGGTCATTTATAAATATGTTGAAAAGAAGCGGGCCCAATACTGACCCCTGTGGTACCCCACTATGAACTGAGACCCAGTCCGAGTACGTACCATTAATAACCACCCTTTGTTTCCTATCACTGAGCCAGTTTTTAACCCAGTTACACATATTTTCCCCTATCCCCATTATTCTCATTTTATGTACCAACCTTTTGTGTGGCACCGTATCAAAAGCTTTTGAAAAGTCCATATACACAACATCCACTGCATTTCCCTGGTCCAGGCTTGAACTTACCTCTTCATAGAAGCTGATCAAATTAGTTTGACAGGATCGATCCCTCATAAACCCATGTTGATACTCTGTCATAAGGTTATTTTTCTTGAGATACTCCAGTATAGCATCTCTCAAGAAACCCTCAAGGATTTTACCAACCGTAGAGGTTAAACTTACCGGCCTATAATTTCCCGGCTCAGTTTTTGTCCCCTTTTTGAATATTGGCACCACATTTGCTATGCGCCAGTCCTGCGGTACCGACCCTGTTATTAAGGAATCTGAGAAGATTAAAAATAATGGTCTATCTATCACAGAACTCAATTCCTGTAGTACTCTGGGGTGTATGCCATCCGGGCCCGGAGATTTGTCAACCTTAGTGATTTCGAGGCGGCGGCGTACTTCCTGCTGGGTTAAGCAGGTAATATTCAAGGGTGAAATGTAAAAGGCCCTATAATTGTCAAATTTATCAACCGTATACCATACACCCCATAACCCTACTGCATGCTGCATTTCTTAACTCCAGATGTTAAGCTACGTATCGCTACTTCACAACGTATCATCTTAGGGTTACGTAACTTACATTGCATTTTTGTTTAACCCCTTTACCCCCTGAGCCTGTTTTCACCTTCATGACCAGGCCAATTTTTTCAATTCTGACCAGCATCAATTTATGAGGTTATAACTCTGGAACGCTTCAACGGATCTCAGGGATTCTGGGAGTGTTTTTTGTGACACACTGTACTTCATGGTAATGGTAGAATTAGTACGATATTTTTTGCGTTTATTTGTGAAAAAAATCAGAAATTTGACAAAAATTGTAAAACATTTGCAATTTTTAAACTTTGAACTTTTATACCATTAAACCAGAGAATTATGTCACACAAAATAGTCACTAAATAACATTTCCCACATGTCTACTTTACATCAGCACAATTTTGGAAACATTATTTTTTTTGTTAGAAAGTTAGAAGGGTTAAAAGTTTATCACAAATTTCTTATTTTTCCATCAAAGTTTACAAAACCATTCTTTTTAGGGACCACATCACATTTGAAGTGACTTTACAGGAATTAAAGCAATATAGAGAGGAACACGTGGGGCACATGGCAAGGCTCGGAGGAGAAGGAGAACCATTTAACTTATGGAGCATAGAATTGTCTGGAATCGATAGCGGATGCCATGTCGTGTTTGCAGAGCCCCTGACATTTCTAAACAGTGGAAACTACCTCATAAGTGATCCCAGTTTGGAAACTATACCCCTCAAGGAATTTATCTAGATGTTTGATGAAAACCTTGAATCCCCGGGTGCTTCACAGATCTTTATAACAATGAACTGAGACAAGAGAAAAATTACATATTACATACTTTTCCCCAAAAAATGTTGTTTTAGCCCCAAATTTTGCATTTTCACAAGAGTACAAAAAGAATATGCACTTTTCAATTTGTTGTGCAATTTCTCCTGAGTACACAGATACATGGCAGGGCTCAGAAGGGAAGGAGCACCATTTGATAAAAGGAAAGGAACATTGACTGGAATCGATAGCGGACGCCATGTCGCATTTACAAAGCCCAAGATGTGCCTAAACCGTGGAGCTTCTCCACAAGTTACTGTTTTTTGTAAACTAGACTCTTTAAGGAATTTATCTAAAAATGTGGTAAACATCTTGAGTCCATAGGTGCTTCACAAAATTTTCTATACAAATCAGAGTGAAGAGGGGGTTAATGCCGCGCATCAGCCAAAATGAAGATGTAGCACGTTGATGTTATAAACGTATTCTTTTATTCCATCGGTCTACGCGTTTCAAGGATATACCTCTTCTTCAGGATCAGTGCATCAACATGTTGATGCACTGGTCCTGAAGAAGAAGTATATCCTCGAAACGCGTAGACCGATGGAATAAAAGAATACGTTTATAACATCAACAAGCTACATCTTCATTTTGGCTGATGCGCGGCATTAACCCCCTCTTCACTCTGATTTGTATGCACATCCACGTGGGGCTGCAGCAGATGCCATCATCCTATGCTCTATCAGTGGTTGTGACTATCACAACCTTTTCAGGTGAGTGTATTTTTCCTGATCTACCTCACTGATCTGTTGGTATTACACTATCATTGAGACAAGAAAATAAAAAAATATTTTTCTCAACAAAAATGATGTTTTAATCCCAACTTTGGGTAACAGGAAAAATTGCACCATTCAATTTATTGTACAATTTCTACTGATTATGACAATACCCTATACCTGGTCGGAAACAATTTTTCAGGCACTGTTCAAAGGAAGGAGCGCATATCAAGTGTTGTTTTTGCTGGAATGGTTTGTGGCTGCCATGTCACATTGACAGAGCTTCTGAGGTGTCAGGACAGCAGAAACCCCTATAAGTGACCCCATCTTACAAACTACATGTTTTAATGAAATCACTTAGTGGTGCAGTGAGGATATTGAGCAACATATGTTTCACAAAATGTTTTACCATTGGGCGGTGAAGAAAAAAATATTTACATTTTTACTACAAAAATGTTGTTTTAGCCCCAGATTTTACATTTTCAAAAGGGAAATAGATGAAAATTACCGCATAATTGTTACTCAACTTCTCATGAACTTGACAATACCCCAGGAGCGCAGTTTGACTTTTGGAGCACAGAGTTTCCTAGAATAGTTTTCAGACTCCATATACAGAGCCCCTAAGTGCCAGAACAGCAGAAACATCGCTCAAGTGACCTCAAGTTGGAGATTACACGCCTCTGGGAATTTATCTATGAGTGTAGTGATGATTTTGATTCCATGAGTATTTTCCAGAAACAAGCAGCAATGAATGTTGCAGTGTGAAAATGGAAATTTGTTATTGTGGTGCCCGTACATTATACTGTCCATACATTGTGCCCCGCTGGAATTTCTGGAGACATGCACCTTGTAAATTAGGCAGGCTCTAGTCACTCCAGTAATGCCAAACTTGTGGATTTGTGAGTGACTCTCGACCCGATGAACCGCCTGCTAGCGCAAAACGGCCACCGAAGTCTCTGACTCCTCCCGCATCCCCCACTGCTGCTAAATGTCCTATTTGTTTTAATAAATTAAGATGTCCATTTTGTAAGTGACATTCTTTTTTTTCTTCTTTTGCTCCAAACTTGTGGCCGCTAACTGTGGCTTAGGCACACTGTGGGGCTCAGAAGAGAGGGGGCATTTGGATTTGGAAGCACAGATTTTGCTGGATTTCTTTTTGGGGAGGACATAGCACTGTTCCAGAGCTTTTGTGCTACCAGTAATGTGGAAGCCCCCTATATTTCTGCTAACAGATGACAAACCTGAGTTGGGACTTCTTTTTTTGTGTGACGAGTAGCAGCTTTTATTGGTGGCAATTTGGGTCTCACAACCTTTTGAATCAGTTTACATGTATCCGGTGCTGTACGCTGAACACATATCAGGGTTTCCACTTATATCTACAAAGTACGTAATTCAAATTAAACCCCCAAGGGATCCATTCACTAATGAGGCAGCAGAGAAACTCTGTCCTCTCTGTTGCTTCTGTTCGTTGGTGTCCGCCTTTTAAGATATGCAAAAAAGAGGTGGTCGACTGCACTTTTATGCACCACTGAAAAGACAGGCACAGTTGCATCCCTGGCCAAAGAGAGCCCAAAATGTCTCCATTTACCACATTATAGGGAATCTTCCATTGGGGGTTTCATTTAAATCTCGTATGTCACAGATTTACATGGAAACCCAGATATAAATGCTCAGCGTAGAGCACAGGATTAAAGTGAGCCGAGCCTTACTGTGATCTTTGGGAGTCAGTAAAACAAAGTGTCCTGTCGTTTACAACTTCAATTCTCCCACTTTTTTGGATTCTCCTTGAAAACATCAGACGAGTAACCAGGAGGAAGAATTATTCAGGCACTATACCTTTTCTGATTACCTCCACCTTCAGCGAGTCGGTTTCCACGCACGTGTCATCTGTTTGCTCTATATGCCCATGAATTTTGGGCATTCAACCAAAGTAATTGATAAAAACCCTAATCTCCATCTTCTATACATTTGTGTATATACTGTATGTGTGAACTCTTAGTGTCACTCCCCACTTGACACCCAGCACTTGATAAAGCCACATTGCCTTGTGGTGATACTCGTGGGGTAGCTCCCTCACCCACTTTAGCACATGGCTATCCTGAATTCTATTAGGATAAGTGCTGTTTGTTTACTGATCTTTCATTCATTTTCATTCATGGTCAGATTACAGGAATATTCTGCTCGCTCTATTGATATGGCTTGGCTCTTTTCATGACAATATCAGTTGATATTATGGATGTATTCTTTGTCTCTTTGATTTTTAGGCCAGGATTCATTTATATACTGTAAATCATTAGTACTTGTGGGCTGGGATTGTGTATGTACCTTATCATGTGTACTTCACAGGGTGCTTCTCTTTCAATGTTTAAATGTTTTTTGTTCTTTCAGTCTCTACGGGCACTTGTAATAAAGTTAATATTAGTGATTAATATTAATTCAATTAATTAAATTAATATTAGGCCTCCAACACACATCCATGCCGCCGGTACGTGTTTGGTACGATTTTGCACGTACCAGCGGCACAGAGACACGTACACCAATGTTACCCTATGGTAACAGGCGCACACACGTAAAACCACATGGAACGTGTGTCCGTGTCATTTGTATGTGTGTGCAATTTTCCACATGCTCAACATGTCCGTTTTTCTCCGGCATCATGCAGGCACGGACCCGCTAAAGTTAATAGGTCTGTGTCTGCACGTATGTGACACGTAGCATGTCCGTGTGCTACCCGTACCGTCCGTATAATTTTTTTTGTGCATTCTGGATGCGATGTCGGTCAATCTCCCTCTGTCGGTTGGTATCTTTCTCTGTCAGATGGTCGCTCTGTCTCTCTGTCTCTCTCTCTGTCTGTCCCTCTCTCTGTCCGTCAGTCGGTCTCTCTTCCTCTCTCATACTCACCGATCTCCGATCACCAGCGCTGCGCTGCACAGCTGTCAAAAAGCACCGGCGGCTTTTACTATTTTGAAAATGCCGGCCGCTTATTATTCAATCTCATATTCACTGCTTTCTCCACCCACCGGTGCCTATGATTGGTTGCTGTCAGACACGCCCCCATGCTGAGTGACAGCTGTCTCACTGTAACCAATCACAGACACCGGTGGGCGGTTTTATATCATGCAGTAAAATAAATAAATAAACAAAAACGACGTGCGGTCCCCCCCAATTTTGATACCAGCCAGGGTAAAGCCACATGGCTGAAGGCTGGTATTCTCAGGATGGGGGGCTCCACGTTATGGGGAGCCCCCAGCCTAATAATATCAGCCAGCAGCCGCCCAGCATTGCCACATCCATTAGATGCGGCAGTTCCGAGACTCTACCCAGCTCATCCCGAATTGCCCTGGTGCGGTTACAATCGAGGTAATAAGGGGTTAATCATGACATGCGTCTCCCCGAGATACCTTCCATGATTGACCTGTAAGTGAAAGAAAATAAACACACACATCCTAAAAATCCTTTATTTGGAATAATACACAAAAACAAACACCCTCTTTCACCAATTTATTAAGCCCCAAATACCCATCCAGGTCCGGCGTAATCCACACGACGTCCCACGATGCTCTCAGCTCTGCTACATGAAGCTGACAGGAGCGGCGACAGACCACGACCGCTCTCCACGCAGCAACTGAGGTGAGCCGCGCTATCAGCGATGACGTCACTCAGGTTACTCGCGGCCACCGCTGGATCCTCCAATTGTGACAGCAAGTCACCCAAGTGACTGAAGTTAGCTGCACGATCAGCGATGAAGTCACAGGTGAGTTGTGGTCTCAGGTGGAAGACTCCAGCTTGCCGCGGGTAGCTTGAGTGACGTCAGCGCTAAACACGCCGCTAACTTCAGTCACTCAGGAGATTAGCGGTCACCGGTAAGTTTTTCACAGGTGACCGCTATTCAGGACGCCACACACAGTCAGAGACGTGGTATGACAATGAAGTCCGGTGAAGTTCATCCGAGTTCATTCTCACCGCGCGACTCTGTCTTTGTCTGCTGTCAGCGGGTATGTATCAACGATATTTTGCCTGACACACGGATCATTTCAAACGGACAACAAATGGACATTACACGTACGTATCTCACGCATACACGGACATTCCACACGCACACACGGCGTGCATACGCCATCACATGGATGTCACACGTACCGGTGAAACGGACTTAAAAAACTAAACATGAACCCGAAAAACGGAACGTGAGACACTCACATGTTTTTTGCGGAAGTGTGGCAGAGGCCTTACTTGTTACACCATTCACTGTGTGATATAAAGAATTAGGTGGCTTTTGGATATGTCCGCAACGTTCTTGATTTGACAAAAAAATGCACCCTTGGCAGACTTTGACAACTGTAAACACTGCGTTTGACAAAAAAATGCATCCAAAATGCAAGCGTTTTGAATGCATTTTGCATGCGTTTTCCATGCGTTTTGGATGCATTTTTGACAGTGCGGTCCCTGGCGATTCAGCTCTGCTACATCCCTGTTCTGTCACAGCAACACTGTAGAGCATGACTGCTTGCTAACAGCAGAAAGAGACAGAGCCGCGCGATGACAATGAACTCGGGTGAACATCTGACGTAAGTGCAGTGACACAGGCAGTAGTGCGGGGCCCGCAGCTGTGAGGTCAGAGGTTCACCAGAGTTCATTGTCATCTCGTGGCTCTGTCTCTGTGTCGCTGCCTGAATTGCGATCACAGGTGAAGGACTCACCTGTGACCCCAAATCACCTGAGTGATGGCACCACTGATCGTGCGGCTCACGTCAGTCACTCGGGTGATTTGCTGTCACAGGTGGAGGGCTCCAGCTGTGGCCGCGGATAACTTGTGTTGTGCTCTATGGCCGCTCGCTATCAGTGTCCAATATAGCAGAGCTAGAAGCGTCATGGTACCTCGTGTGGAGTACTTCGGACCTGGAGAGTTGTGTTGGGGTTAATAAAGTGGTGAAGAGGTTTTTTTTGTCATTTATTTCAAATAAAGTATTTTTCGTGTACGTGTTTATTTACTTTCACTTATACATTAATCATGGTGGGTGTCTCATAGATGCCTGCCATGATTAATCTAGGACTTAGTGGCAGCTATAGCCTGCCATTATCTTATTACCCCGATTGCTACCTGTTACCCCACCAAGGCATTCGTGATGAGCCGGGTAAAGTCCCGGCACTATAGCATCTATGGATGCGGCAATTTCGGGTGGCTGCTGGCTGATATTTTTAGGCTCGGGTGGCTCGCAATAACGTAGGTCTCCCAAGTCTGAGAATACCAGCCCTCATCGGTGTGGCTTTATTTTTGCTGGGTATGA
The DNA here is from genome assembly GCF_048569485.1 of Anomaloglossus baeobatrachus. Classification (NCBI taxonomy): domain Eukaryota; kingdom Metazoa; phylum Chordata; class Amphibia; order Anura; family Aromobatidae; genus Anomaloglossus; species Anomaloglossus baeobatrachus. The sequence continues at coordinate 657,299,635 of NC_134353.1, forward strand.
AAATTTTGGGGGATCACATGTCATTTTGTAAATTATTTATCTATTGTACTGCATGATATAGACCCACCCACCGGCGGCTGTCAATGGTTGAAGTCTGACAGCTGTCCCTCAGCGTACGGGAATGTCTGACTGCAACCAATCATAGGCGCCGATGGGTGGGAAAAGCAGTGAACATGAGATGAGCTTAATGAGCAGGTGAAATGAATATGAGATGAACCTAATGAGCGGCATGCACTGTCAAAAGCAGGAGAGGCCATGGGAGCAGTGTGACAGCGCGCTGTGCTGCAACGGTGAACGGTGAGTATGAAGGAGAGAGGGAGAGACTGTGAGAGAGACCGACAGAGAGAGAGAGAGATAGGGGTACTTTGCACGCTGCGACATCGCTAGCGATCTCGTTAGCGATGTGAAATGCTAGATCGCAAGTGCGATCTTTCAAGATCGCACATAGGTCATTTTACGCATGTGCGATCTAGCATTTCACATCGCTAATGAGATCACTATCGATGTCGCAGTGTACAAAGTACCCCATAGACCGAGACCGACACTGACAGAGAGTGAGACCGATAGAGAAAGACCAACACCGACAGAGAGAGAGAGAGACCGAGAGACCGAGAGATCGACACTGACAGAGAGAGTCTGAGACCGACAGAGAGAGAGCGCGAGAGAGAGACTGAGACCGACAGAGAGAGACCAAGAGTCCTGTGTTTTTGTTGACAAAAACGTATCCAAAATGCAACCAAAATGCATAGCTAAACATTTTGGTTGCGTTTTGACACATCTCGTTCACTTCAATAGGTGGAAAATGCAACAAAAACGCAATGAAGTAGCGAGATGCTGCTTGTTTTTACGCAATGACTTTGTCAAATATTTGTCAAACATAATGATGCCTAAAAAAAGTAACATGCACATGGAAACGTCTGATTTATCATAGACTTTGCTGGCGAAGCAAAACGCATGCATTTTGCCAGTGACACAGTGCAGATTAACACGCAACCAAAACGCAAGAAAAAAAGCAAATGTGCACACATGGCCTTATTATTCGGGTTGATGTGATTTCAGTGGTCCCATATTTGTATTGGTTTTATTTATGAATGGCAGCTATCACACTCTAAAAATCTCTTTTTTTTTTTTTTACAAAAAAAAAAGTTTTTTTGCATCATCTTATTTTGAGAGCTATACACTGTGTGCAGAATTATTAGGCAAGTTGTATTTTAGAGGATTTTTTTTATTATTGATCAACAACTATGTTCTCAATCAACCCAAAAGACTCATAAATATCAAAGCTTAATATTTTTGGAAGTTGGAGTGGGTTTTTTTTAGATTTGGCTATCTTAGGAGGATAGCTGTTTTGCAGGTAACTATTACTGTGCAGAATTATTAGGCAACTTAATAAAAACCAAATATATTCCCATCTCACTTGTTTATTTTCACCAAGTAAACCAATATAACGGCACAAAATTTAGAAATAAACATTTCTGACATGCAAAAACAAAACCCCAAAAATATAGTGACCAATATAGCCACCTTTCTTTATAATGACACTCAACAGCCTACCATCCATAGATTCTGTCAGTTGCTTGATCTGTTTACGATCAACATTGCGTGCAGCACTCACCACAGCCTCCCAGACACTGTTCTGAGAGGTGTACTGTTTTCCCTCCCTGTAGATCTCACATTTTATGAGGGACCACAGGTTCTCTATGGGGTTCAGATCAAGTGAACAAGGGGCCATGTCATTATTTTTTCATCTTTTAAACCTTTACTGGCCAGCCACACTGTGGAGTAGTTGGATGCATGTGATGGAGCATTGTCCCGCATGAAAATCATGTTTTTCTTGAATGGTACCGACTTCTTCCTGTACCACTGCTTGAAGAAGCTGTCTTCCAGAAACTGGCAGTAGATCTGGGAGTTGAGCTTCACTCCATCCTCAACCCGAAAAAGTCCCACAAGTTCATCCTTGATGATACCAGCCAATACCAGTACCTCACCTTCATTTTGCTGGCGTCTGAGTCGGTGTGGAGCTTTCTGCCCTTTACTGATCCAGCCTCTGTCCCATCCATCTGGCCAATCAAGAGTCAGTCTCATTTCATCAGTCCATAAAACCTTTGAAAAATCAGTCTTAAGATATTTCTTAGCCCAGTCTGGATGTTTTATCTTATGTTTCTTGTTCAAAGGTGATCGTTTTTCAGCTTTCCTTACCTTGGCCATGTACCTGAGTATGGCACACCTTGTGCTTTTTGATACTCCAGTAATGTTGCAGCTCTGAAATACGGCCAAACTGGTGGCAAATGGCATCTTGGCAGCTACACGTTTAATTTTCCTCAATTCATGGGCAGTTATTTTGCGCCTTTTTTGCTCAACACACTTCTTGCGACCCTATTGGCTATTTGTCATGAAAAGCTTGATTGTTTGGTGATCACGCTTCAAACGTTTGGCAATTTCAAGACTGCTGCATCCCTCTTCAAAACACCTCACAATTTTGGTCTTTTCAGAGCCCGTTAAATCTCTCTTCTGACCCATTTTGCCAAAGGAAAGGAAGTTGCCTAATAATTAAACACACCTTATATAGGGTGTTGATGTCATTACACCACACGCCTCCTCATTACAGAGAGGTTACTTAATTGGTAGTTGGCTCTCAAGCCTATACAACTTGGAGTAGGACAACATGTATAAAAAGTATGTGATCAAAATACTCATTTGCCTAATAATTCTGCACACAGTGTAATATTTCTATATTTCAGCTGTCAGAGTCCTGTGGGGGCTTGTTTTTTTGCGGCATGAGTTGATGTTTTTATTGGTACCTTTTTCGGGCACGTAATATTTTTTGATCGCTTTCTATTCCAATTTTTAGGATGCAGAAAAAACAGAAAACAGCAATTCAGAAATGTTTTGTTTTGCTGTTTTTTTATGCATGTTAGATTCTGCCTATGGCTTGATCTAACAGGCCACAATATGCAGCCCACCAGGTGGTCATTGTTTTGCCTCCCAGTGCTACGACAATCATCAGCTCCCCGTGATTTTGTCACAAGTGTAGAGGAGATACGGAGATAGGCCCATTGACTAACTATCAGCCTCCTGATGAACCAGGATTGGGGAAACGCATTGAGACATGAAAGGCTTGAGGCGGATATAAGATAACTGTATTTACACTGTCCCTGCTTATGTGAGGTTCTCATTGAGAAGACTAGTGACCTCCTGAATTTTCAGGAGGTTTTTGTGAACCCGGGTATTGCACATTTATCTTTGGTTGTAGGGGTTTACAGGGTAACAGCAGGGACAGCCGTCGGTGAGTGGGGGCGCCATATCGTACATCCAGGGTGCCAACCTCCATGGCTAGGTAGGGCACAGGAGGGAGTGGACATTGTAGGGATTTTTTTTCCCTCTCTGCTGTGCACCGGTTTATTTTATCAAATTATATTGTGGTCACTGACCTTTTAATAGTATCAATAAATGTTATGTTTTAGTTAGGGATCTATGGGTTTTTTGTCAGTGTCAGCTGTCGGCATCGAGCTGTCACTGTAAGTTTTCACACATATGTTTAGTCCATAATGATGTATAACATTTCCCCTCTTCCTCATTAGCTCTATTAATCTATGAGCAATAAATGCATTTATTCATTGGTTTTTAGAAATTGTTGTTTTTCTTCAGTTTTGGTGCTGCCTCTTCTGAATGTCTTTGGTACATAGTCGCTCCTTCTCCATAGTCCTATATGCTTCCCAACGCAGAAAGAAGAGAGGACGACGTTCAGGGCCGTATTTACCATTAGGCACCCGTGGTCCAGTGCCTGAGGCGGCGGATTGCGGGGGGGGGGGGCGGCACCCTCTGGCTGCAAAAATTTTTTTATTTTTTTTACATCCCCTCTCCGTTAGACAGTCATTAAATCCACTGTGTTTTCAAATGGGGAGGTGGGGTGGGGTGAGAGGCACACCTCCATCTATCTGTATCTGCGTCTTTAAGACGCGCATACAAAAAGACTGCGGGCGCCGTACACAGAGAGCTGATTGACACCGGAAGTGCCTGCGCCTGCACTTCCGGGGTCAGAGGCGCGCCAATCAGCTCCGTGCTGTGGCGGCCAAAGCTGTAGATGCCGCGGAGGAAGAGAACTCACCGGAGCCAGCAGCAGGAGGAGGATGACGGACACCGGAGGAGGAGCTTCAGCTCCAGCAAGAGGAGGAGGCAGGCGGCGACGGCGGCACAGGAGTAGGTAATCACTCACAAAGTTCCTAATGCTGTGAAGTGAGCGGAAGCGGGGGGGCAGGCAGAGGCTATAAAGTTAGGTTTGTTGGGGAGGGGAGGCAGGAACTATAAAGTTAGGATTGTGGGGGAGGGGCAGCAGAGGCTATAGTCTGTGGATTACGGGGAGGGGCTGGCAGAGGCTATAGACTGGGGATTAGGAGGCCTATTTATTGTAGTCTGGAGGTTAGGGGCCTATGACTCGACAGTGTTTAGGGGGGCTGGGGCTATTAGTATAGTCTTAGGGTTAGGGGGCCTATTAAAGAAGATGGTGGTCAAGTGGGCCTATTGCTGTAGAGGGGAAGGTTTAGGGAGCCTGTTGCTGTAGGTGGCGGGTGGGGGTTAATGCAGTCTGTTGCTGTTAGAGGGGGATAATGGAGCCTGTTGCTGTAGGAGGGGGTTAATGGAGCCTAATGCTGTAGGAGGAGGGTTAATGGATCCTGTTGCTGTAGGAGGAGGGTTAATGGAGCCTGTTGATGTAGGAGGAGGGTTAATGGAGCCTGTTGCGGTAGGAGGAGAGTTACTGGAGCCTGTTGCTGTTGGGGGGGTTAATGGAGCCTGTTGCTGTTGGGGTGGGTTAATGGAGCCTGTTGCTGTTGGGGGGGTTAATGGAGGCTGTTGGGGGGGTTAATGGAGCCTGTTGCTGTTGGGGTAGGTTACTGGAGCCTGTTGCTGTTGGGAGGGCGGGGGTTAATGGATACTGTTGCTGTTGGGGGAGGCTTAATGGAGCCTGTTGCTGTTGGGGGGGTTAATGGAGCCTGTTGCTGTTGGGGGGGTTAATGGAGCCTGTTGCTGTTGTGGGGGGAGGTTAATGGAGCCTGTTGCTGTTGAGGGGTTAATGGAGCCTGTTGCTGTAGGAGGGGGGGTTTAGGGGGCCTTTTGCTGTAGGAGGGGGGATTTAGGGGGACCTTTTGCTGTAGGCGGTGGGGTTTAGGGGGACCTTTTGCTGTAGGAAGGGGGTTTAGGGGGACCTTTTGCTGTAGGAGGGGGGTTTAGGGGGACCTTTTGCTGGAGGAGGGGGGTTTAGGGGGACCTTTTGCTGTAGGAGGGGGTTTAGGGGGACCTTTTGCTGTAGGAGGGGGGGTTTAGGGAGACCTTTTGCGGTAGGAGGGGGGTTTAGGGGGACCTTTTGCTGTAGGAGGGGGGTTTAGGGGGACCTTTTGCTGTAGGAGGGGGGTTATGGGGACCTTTTGCTATAGGAGGGGTGTTATGGGGACCTTTTGCTGTAGGAGGGGGGTTATGGGGACCTTTTGCTGTAGGAGGGGGGTTTAGGGAGACCTTTTGCTGTAGGAGGGGGGGTTTAGGGGACCTTTTGCTGTTGGAGGGGGGTTTAGGGGACTTATTGCTGTAGTGGGCCTAATTCTGTAGATGGGGGTTTAGGGGGGCTTACAGTGGGAGGGATAGTGCAAGGGATAAAATCGATGAGGAAAAGTATAAGGACTCAGTATGTTGGGGTCTCAGTATGGAGAGGGGTAGATGTAGAAACTTGGCACCCAAGATCAATGTGAGCAGTGGTTTTTATTGTGAAGAACTTGTACGACCAGCACAAGCGCAGATGTTTCGGTCAAAAGACCTTGATCAGTGCGTACAGAGGGTCCTCAGGAGGTATAGTAGCGTGGTGGGCGGTGTAGCTGGGAATGACGTGGTGTCCTCCGCTGTCTATGTGGCAATGCTGTGCTTGTGCTGCTCCTACAAGTTCTTCACAATAAAAACCACTATTCACATTGATCGAGCACCAAGTTTCTACATCTACTTGAGGCGGTTTTGTCCCCTCCTTGTGCACATCCCCCAGAAGTGCCGAGTATCAATTCACTAAGTATGGAGGGGGAAGCATTGGGAGCTCATTATGGAAAAGGGGTAGCATGGGGGTTCAGTATGGGGGGGGGTTGTGACGCCCTAGGCAAGCCAGGGGTCACAGGTCATCACACCACCACACCCTACACCCCAGTTAGGAACACCAAGGCTACCAAAATCCTTGTTGCCTTCCTCCAGGGGCTGATGTTCACACCAGGGGGTGGGCCAGGCGGTTGGCTCCGCCCACCGAGGAGTTCACAGCCCTGGAGACGGGAAGAACCAGGCAGATGAGTCTAGGAGGAGGAAGTGAAGGAGTAAACAGTGGAGTGGTAAAGAAGCTACGTGAAGTGGAAGTGCAGCAGTAGAGGAGCAGAAGAAAAGAGCAGTAAAGCCTGAAGTTGGTCCGGCTGTGTGCCAGGACAGTGTCAGCAAGGTCAGCAGACGGCGGTGACAGTCTGGAGGGGGACTGCTCGGAGGTTGCTGGAAGGACCGCGGACGGGTAGTGGCCCGGCGGTCTGGAGCAGTATACAAAGAACAGTCAGCACCAGGGCAGGGGCCTCTTGGACCCCGGCAAGGCTAGGAGTCGCCGTAAATTTGCCAAATCCATCAGTGAAGGGGACGTCTGTCTCCAAACAACCAAGTCCCGATTGAAGGCAACAGTCCAACCATTGAGGAGAGACACCGCCACCGCCAGGGCACCAGTTTCTCAGGGCCAGCGCCTGCGGGCAAAGTAGGGCTCCTCCGGCCTATATCCAAGCCGGGGAGCGGGTTACCGGTGGGAACCCATCGCTACCAACACAGAAACATCAGGTGCAGGAAAAGGGACAGGAAACCGTCACCTACTGGGGAGAGCAAGTGCAGCCGTCCGTGGGAACCGTCTTTCCAGCCGTGTGTTTTACCGAGAACTGTGTCATCGTCTCAGGCTGAGTGAGTACCACAGTGCCGCAAGGCACAGCGCTGCCCCTGCGTCCCTGCGCGCACCAAGCCCTGCATCTCCCAACTCATCACTGGGCCCCGGGATCACCAACCCCTACCCACGGAGGGGCAACACAACAACTGGCTGCTCCATACCATCCTTCCCGGGAACCCCATGCAGAGCAGCGGTGGTGCTAACAAATCACCACAACCGTGAGTGTCGTCACGGACAATAAACAATCCCCACACCCAAAACAAACCCCCTTTCACTCACGGGCGAGGAGCGCCGCTCGAGTCCCCGGGATCCGGCCCATCGCTCGAGCCACCGAGCAGCGGCAGCAGCAGGCCGCAGTGCCAGCCGGACCCGAGCAGCAGAGGGAGAGCGCGGCGTCCCCTCCTCCGCCCGCGACAACTTGGCGTCACGAACAGGATCTTACCGCTCTGCCGTTAGAGGTGTGCCTTGAGACCGCCGGAGGTATCCGGCTGAAAAATTTCAGAAGTCGCCATCTTTAGTGCGAAATGTTCCCGCTCGAGCGTCTTCTCGAGTAGCAGAGGCGCGAAGGCCAAAACTCCGCCCCAAAAGAGGAGGGGACAGAAAGAAGCTAAGGGGGACGCGATGGCGGCTGGCTGCATGTGAGAGCAGCTATGAAAGCAGGGACGCCAGGACTCTGCGGACATCTTGTTCCTGGGAGAAGCCGCCAGCAGCATGTGGATGCCGTCCCGCTACACCGTAGCCCCCGCGCCTGGAACCGCGGCGTGGGTGGAGATTTGGACCGCGCAGCTCTACCAACGGCTGCAGGTTAAGATGCAGCTCCTCATGGAGGAGTGGGAGACCGACATGGCGGACGTTATAGCAGCCGTGCGGAGACGCGAGGAGGAAGCGGAGGAAGGGAGCGTGAGTGACCCACGCCCCGATGACCTGGAAGGGCCGGTCATCGCGGCTGCAGGACCCGGTCCAAGCCCTCTCCCCCCGCTGCCTCCCTCGCCACCCGTCTCGGAGGCCGTGACCCCGCCACTAGGCCTGCTACCACCGCAACCGGTAGCACTACCCAGCATGCCCGCAAAGGCGGGCCGACCTGCAGCCGGAGCCCGTAGTCGACCGGAGATGCTGCCTTGGAAGGCTCCGAAAACCGCACCGGAGGCGTCTACAGAGAAAGTCCCCGAGCCGGAGCCGATGACCCGCTCCAAGCCGGAGGCCCAGCTGCGGAAAGCCCCTGTGCCCATCCCCCACACCTCGGCTGAGGTAGCGCCGGGTTGTCGCTGCAAGGTGGCGCCCAAGGCCAAGACACTGCGGGACTTGTCGCTTAGATCCCTGACGGTGGGCAACGTCCAGAATGTCCCGCGGGGCCCGACCCGTGCGGCGGAGCTCGCAGCAGCGCCGTATTGGGACAGGGAGCCGGTACCGCTGGGCCTGGAGATCGGTGAGAGAGAGAGGAAAAAGGCGGAGCTGGTGGCCCGAGCAATTAGAAAAAAGGAGAACCTCCGACAAGCAACATTCCGTGTCCGGGGATCGCTGTATGAAGGACAGGTGAGGCGGTTTGATGTCCGCCGGGGCTATGGGTTTATATACGAACCGGACCTGGAGGCCGAAGTGTTTATAGCCCGGCGGGATGTGAATGCCCACCTGCCCGAGGAGCACCCCGGCCGTAACCTGATGCCGGGTGACATAGTGCAGTATACCCGGCACTGTGGAGAGAGGGGGTGGTTCGCCCTAGATGCCAAACTGCGGGGCAACCAGGAGAGCCGAGTGAGTCCTGCACCCTCTCCCTCAGATGAAGCTGAAAGTCCGGAGTAGGGCAGCGGAGCACCGTTGTCCAGTCCCCGTTGGGACCCCCTGTTGTTTGTTTGAAAAAGAATGATAAGCAAAAATGATCACCGAAGTTTCATCAGATTGTCTACAACTGTGATTGAGAGAAAACCGGCCGTTGCCGGCACCGTTGTCCCCGTGGGGACCGTTTGAAAGTTTGGCATGGAGGACTTTCCATGGACAAGCCCGTGAACTTGCCGGGCAACCACAAACGTTAGTGGCTTGTAAATAAGTTGTTTTACCGTTACCGTTTCCGCAGTTGCCGCCTCCGGAGAGGCAGGTTGGAGGGAGGGCCCTCAGCAGAGCAGGCTGGGGCCCAGCCACCACAGGAACCGGTAGCTACCCTCTGGAGGGGAAGGACAGATCCCGCTCGGGTGACTTGGTGCAGGACTTGGGTCAAGGGGTGCTGCCTGGGTTTTAGGGGCAGCATCAGGGCCAGGTTGCTTGGGTGGGAGAGAGCGGAAACCGTAACCGTAAACCGTTAGTAACGTTTAAGCAATGAACCTCCCGCTGTGGGATGATGCCATAAATTGTTATGTTTACCTTTTTATATATTTTGCAGAAAATAAAACCGGTGTTGGACGGGCAGCCCGCGGACGGTCTGCATTTTGCTAAGGGGGAATGTGACGCCCTGGGCAAGCCAGGGGTCACAGGTCATCACACCACCACACCCTACACCCCAGTTAGGAACACCAAGGCTACCAAAATCCTTGTTGCCTTCCTCCAGGGGCTGATGTTCACACCAGGGCGTGGGCCAGGCGGTTGGCTCCGCCCACCGAGGAGTTCACAGCCCTGGAGGCGGGAAAAACCAGGCAGATGAGTCTAGGAGGAGGAAGTGAAGGAGTAAACAGTGGAGTGGTAAAGAAGCTACGTGAAGTGTAAGTGCAGTAGTAGAGGAGCAGAAGAAAAGAGTAGTAAAGCCTGAAGTTGGTCCGGCTGTGTGCCAGGACAGTGTCAGCAAGGTCAGCAGACGGCGGTGACAGTCTGGAGGGGGACTGCTCGGAGGTTGCTGGAAGGACCGCGGATGGGTAGTGGCCCGGCGGTCTGGAGCAGTATACAAAGAACAGTCAGCACCAGGGCAGGGGCCTCTCGGACCCCGGCAAGGCTAGGAGTCGCTGTAAATTTGCCAAATCCGTCAGTGAAGGAGACGTCTGTCTCCAAACAACCAAGTCCCGATTGAAGGCAACAGTCCAACCATTGAGGAGAGACACCGCCACCGCCAGGGCACCAGTTTCTCAGGGCCAGCGCCTGCGGGCAAAGTAGGGCTCTTCCGGCCTATATCCACGCCGGGGAGCGGGTTACCGGTGGGAACCCATCGCTACCAACACAGAAACATCAGGTGCAGGAAAAGGGACATCACCGTCACCTACTGGGGAAAGCAAGTGCAGCCGTCCGTGGGAACCATCTTTCCAGCCGTGTGTTTTACCGAGAACTGTGTCATCGTCTCAGGCTGAGTGAGTACCACAGTGCCGCAAGGCACAGCGCTGCCCCTGCGTCCCTGCGCCCACCAAGCCCTGCATCTCCCAACTCATCACTGGGCCCCAGGATCATCAACCCCTACCCACGGAGGGGCAACACAACAACTGGCTGCTCCATACCATCCTTCCCGGGAACCCCATACAGAGCAGCGGTGGTGCTAACAAATCACCACAACCGTGGGTGGCGTCACGGACAATAAACAATCCCCACACCCAAAACAAACCCCCTTTCACTCACGGGCGAGGAGCGCCGCTCGAGTCCCCGGGATCCGGCCCATCGCTCGAGCCACCGAGCAGCGGCAGCAGCAGGCCGCAGTGCCAGCCGGACCCGAGCAGCAGAGGGAGAGCGCGGCGTCCCCTCCTCCGCCCGTGACAGGGTCATTATGGGGGGTTCAATATGGACAAGAGCAGTATGGCAGCATGGTGGTCTCTGTATGCTGAGTGGGGCAGCATGGTTGTCTCTGTATGCTGAATGGGGCAGCATGGTGGTCTCTGTATGCTGAGTGGGGCAGCATGGTGGTCTCTGTATGCTGAGTGGGGCAGCATGGTGGTCTCTGTATGCTGAGCTGGGCAGAATGGTGGTGTCTGTATGCTGAGCGGGGCCTGATGGTGGTGTCTGTATGCTGAGTGGGGCAGCATGGTGGTGTCTGTATGCTGAGTGGGGCAGCACGGTGGTGTCTGTATGCTGAGTGGGGCAGCATGGTGTTGTCTGGATGCTGAATGGGGCAGCATGGTGGCGTCTGTATGCTGAGTGGGGCAGCATGGTGGTGTCTGTATGATGAGTGGGGCAGCATGGTGGTCTCTGTATGCTGATTGGGGCAGCATGGTGGTCTCTGTATGCTGAGTGGGACAGCATGGTTGTCTCTGTATGCTGAATGGGGCAGCATGGTGGTCTGTGTATGCTGAGTGGGGCAGCATGGTGGTCTCTGTATGCTGAGTGGGGCAGCATGGTGGTCTCTGTATGCTGAGCGGGGCAGCATGGTGGTCTCTGTATGCTGAGCTGGGCAGCATGGTGGTGTCTGTATGCTGAGCGGGGCAGCATGGTGGTGTCTGTATGCTGAGCGGGGCCTGATGGTGGTGTCTGTATGCTGAGTGGGGCAGCATGGTGGTGTCTGTATGCTGAGTGGGGCAGCATGGTGGTGTCTGTATGCTGAGTGGGGCAGCATGGTGTTGTCTGGATGCTGAATGGGGAAGCATGGTGGTGTCTGGATGCTGACTGGGGCAGCATGGTGGCGTCTGTATGCTGAGTGGGGCAGCATGGTGGTGTCTGTATGATGAGTGGGGCAGCATGGTGGTCTCTGTATGCTGAGTGGGGCAGCATGGTGGTCTCTGTATGATGAGTGGGACAGCATGGTGGTGTCTGTATACTGAGTGGGGCAGCATGGTGGTGTCTGTATGCTGAGTGGGGCAGCATGGTGGTGTCTGTATGCTGAGTGGGGCAGCATGGTGGTGTCTGTATGCTGAGTGGGGCAGCATGGTGGTGTCTGTATGCTGAGTGGGGCAGCATGGTGGTGTCTGTATGCTGAGTGGGGCAGCATGGTGGTGTCTGTATGATGAGTGGGGCAGCATGGTGGTCTCTGTATGCTGAGTGGGGCAGCATGGTGGTCTCTGTATGCTGAGTGGGGCAGCATGGTGGTGTCTGTATGCTGAGTGGGACAGCATGGTGGTCTCATTACGGAAAAGGGGCAGGCAGCATTTGGAGTACATTAAAAAGGGGCAGCATGGGAGGCTCAGTATGGAGAGGGGCAGTGTGAGGGCTCTGTATGGAGAGGGACATTGTTAGGAAGGGGCAGCATGATGTGAGGACAATGTGCAGATCATATTTCATAATTGAGGAAGGTGTGGTGGGTGTAGTTTATAAGGGGTGGGGGCAGTGTGGCGTTTTATTAGGGGGCAGTGTGGCGGTCATAGTATATAAGTGGGGACGGTGAGGTGGGAATATTTTCTAGGAGAGGATAGTGTGGAGGCCATGTACATTAAGAGGGATTGTGTGCAGTAATATTCTTATGTGGGGAGCACAGTGAGGAGCAGTTATTTTTTTCACAGCATAGGGCTTATTTATGGCACAGCGTTTGTGGTTATTGTTATTCAGGAACATTATAATGACATTATTTTTTACAGGGCACCATGGTGAGATGTGCTGCAGAAGACCGGAGAAGAGGGAAGTTTGCAGAGATGAGCTGTGGATGTGAAGTCATTATGGAGTCGGGCACATGAAAAAACAGCGATCGTTGAGTGAATTATCACAGACCGTAAACTACACTAACATTTACACAGGTTTAGGGGAAAAAACGACCGGAGTGCTTCTTTAAAGTGAACCGGTCACCAGATTTGGTGACTATAAGCTGCGGCCACCACCAGTGGGCTCTTATACACAGCATTCTAACATACTGTATATACTGTAAGAGCCCAGGCTGCTGTGTAGAACATAAAAATCACTTTATACTCACCTAAAGGGCGTTGCGGTGCAGACTGGTCGGATGGGTGTCTCCGTTCTCCGGTACTGGCGCCTCCTCTTTCGGCCATCTTTGTCCTTCTACTTCTGAAGCGTGGCTACATGACGTGTTCTACGTCATCCACACTAGCCGACATTGAGGTCCTGCACAGGACCACAATGCCGGTGAGTGTGGATGACGTAGGATGCGTCATGCACCGAGGCTTCAGAAGAAGGAGGACAAAGATGGCCGAAGGAGGGGGCGCCGGTACCGGAGAACGGAGACACCCATTCGACCAGTCTGCACAGCCCCGCCCCCTAGGTGAGTATTATAAAGGGATTTTTATGTTCTGCACAGCGTCCTGGGCTCTTGTATACAGTATGTTAGAATGCCATATATAAGAGCTCAGTGGTGGTGGCCGCAGCATATAGACTGAAAAACTGGTGACAGGTTCCCTTTAATATTTGCAGAAAAATCTACTTTTATTTAATATGCAAATGAGGGCATTTTGGTGCACCATTGGTGTGGTCTTTGCTTTGGTGCACCAATGGGCTAGTTTTTGCTTTGGTGCACCGTTGGTGTGGTCTTTGTGTGGGTGCATCGTTGGCGTGGTCTTTGCTTTGGTGCACCATTATTGTGGTCTTTGTTGGGGTGGTGTTTACTTTGGTCCACCGTTGGGGTGGTGTTTGCTTTGGTGCACCGTTTGGGTGGTCTTTGCTTTGGGGCACCTTGGTGTGGTCTTTGTTGGGGTGGTGTTTACTTTGGTCTACACTTGGGGTGGTGTTTGCTTTGGTACACCGTTGGGGTGGTCTTTGTGTCGATGCTCCGTTGGGGTGATCTTTGTGTCGGTGCAACGTTGGGGTGGTCTTTGTATCGGTGCACCGTTGGGGTGGGCTTTGCTTTGGTGCACCGTTAGGGTGGGCTTTGTCTAGGTGCACCGTTAAGCTCCCATATTTGTATTTTAAAGTCTTTTGTATTTATTGACAGCGCTCCAATAGTAAAAGTGAGTGCTGTCTAATATCAGCTTGTATGTCTGATTTTTATTGCTCTTACTAAGTGAGCACTGTCAATCAACACAAGTGACTGGCTTTCATATGCAAATATAAGAGTGCACCAAGGCATAGTCCACGCCAAGGGTGCACCGAAGCCCCTCATTTGCATTTTAAAAAAATAGATTTTGAAGCAAATATCAAAAGGGTTGTCCAGTCTAGAATGACAAGTCTGCAGTCCCTCTGTGTGTCACTCTGTATGACTGCAGATTTGTGAATCCTCCGAGTGCACTCACTGTGCACTACGAGGATTCTCCGGTGTCTGCGACGAGAACGAAAGTCAAGTATGCGATATGCAGAGTCCCAGCTAGAATCCGTCTAGGGGACGCCACCTCGCTCACTACAAGTGCATTATGCGAGGCCGTACCCACTAGACGAGTTCTCTCTTGGAGTCTGCATATCGCATACTTGACCATCGTGAGTGCGCTGGAGGATTCACAAGTCTGCAGTCATAGAGTAACACATAGACACACTGCAGACTTATCATTCTAGATCGGACAACCCCTTTTAAGCTAAACTGTGTGTGATTTTTGTAGAGGAATCGTCCCTTATATCAATCTTTATTTATGTAAATGGAAAAATCACTTCACCAAACAAACCTTTTGCTTATGCATCGAGTGATCTGACAGCCGGTTTAGATAGATCAATCGGTTTCTGATTATTGGCAGCAGTGTAAATGCACCTCAAAGAGTAACTGAACTTTTTGTTTTTTTTATATTTTATGCCCAATAATTCTGAGCAGATTGGTGAGAAATCTGTTCCGGAGACTCTCAACTACAACTGAAAAGCTCTTTTAGAAGAGGACACATAGCACAGAGCGGATCCTATAGAAAATCATTGTCCTGTCTCCTGAGCTGTGCACTTCTAAGGGGTCTTTTGAACAATTTACGGGGGTCTCCGGACCCAGACCCACACCAATGTGCTCAGAATTAATGGACCTAAAACATAGAAGATATCTCCCAAAAAATAAGGTATTTTTTAAATGTTTAATATCCGCAGGTACAAAGTCCTGTGGTCACATAGCCTAAAAGGCCCGTTACACGCTACGATATATTTAACGATATGTCGTCGGGGTCACGTCATTACTGACGCACATCCGGCACCGTTTGACATATCGAAGAGTGTGACAGCTACGAGCGACTGTGATCGTGCAAAAATACCTTATCGTTGCTCGTTGACACGTCGTTCATTTTCTAAAAATCGAACGTCCTTCTGCGCGCTGGTTGTTCATTGTTCCCGAGGCAGCACACATCTCTCCGTGTGACACCCCGGGGACGATGAACTGCAGCTTACCTGCGTCTCACCGGCAATGCGTAAAGAAGGAGGTGGGCGGGATGTTACGTCCCGCTCATCTCCGCCCCTCCGCTTCTATTGGGTGGCCGCTGCACGACGTCGCGGTGACGCCGAATGTCCCTCCCCCTTCAGAAAGTGGATGTTCGCCGCCCACAGCAAGTTCATTTGGAAGGTAAGTACGTGTGACGAGGGTTATTGACTTTGTACGACACGGGCAACAAGTTACCCGTGCCGCACAAACGATGGGGGCGGGTGCGATCGCACATGCGATCCCACGAGAAATCGTAGCGTGTAAAGCAGCCTTTAGTGTCTTTGAAAATCTGAAGCTGTTACAATAAGCTAAATAAAACTGAACATGTGTGCAGCAATTGCAGATCTTCATTCTTATAGCGTTTAGCACTTTTTCAAGTGTGTTACAGAGCAGATCCACCTTAAATAGATGTTGTGTGCCCAAAATCATAGTTTTACATTGTCAGTAAGGGGCGCGACCACTTCAAGTGCCTAGGGCAGCACGAAGGCCAAATACAACCCTGACGACGTTAGAAATCCATCACACAGGCCGCAATATATACCGTATTGTTCGCGTTATAAGACGCACTTTTCCTCCCAAAAATTTGAGAGAAAATGGGGGGTGCGTTTTATAAAGCGAATATAGCGGTACCTGGGGGTCCTGTCTGTGCGGTGATGGGGCGGCCGGGTGCCTGTGGCTGCGTGCAAGCAGCCGGGTACCTGTGTTTGCGTGTGGTGGCAGCCGGGAATCCGTAGCTGCGTGCGCGCGGCAGTCGGGTGCTGTGTGCGGGCTGCGGCCGGGTGCTGTGTGCGGGTGGCGGCCGGGTGCTGTGTGCGTGCGGCGTCCGGGTGCTGTGTGCGTGCGGCGTCCGGGTGCTGTGTGCGGACGGCGGAAGGGTGCTGTGTGCGGGCGGCGGCAGGGTGCTGTGTGCGGTCGGCGGCCGGCGGCTGTGTGCGGGCGGCGGTTAGCGGCTGGGTGCTGTGTGCGGGCGGCGAGCGGCGGCCGAGTGCTGTGTGCGGGCAGTGGCCGGCGGCCGGGTGCTGTGTGCGGGCGGCGGCTGGGTGCTGTGTGCGGGCAGCAGCCGGGTGCTGTGTGTGGGCGGCGGTCGGGTGCCTGTGCGGGCGGCAGATGGCTGCCGCCCGCACGCAAGCACAGGTACCCGGCCGCTTGCACGCAGGGTGGGCGGGCAGCTTGCTGGCTGCCACTCTGTGCGTGCGGGGCGGGCGGCTGTGCAGCAAGTTACTTACTTTGTCCGCGATCCCAGTTTCAAATGATGGCAGTGGGCGCGTGCGCAGATGGAGCTCTTGAATGAGAGCTCCATCTGCGCACGCGCTCCCCCGGGAGTAAGCGTGTGCGCAGATGGAGCCCTTGGATGAGAGCTACATCTGCGCAGGCGCCATTATTTGAACCGGGACCGCGGACACTGGGACACTCACTGCACCGGCCTACTGCATGACTCACTCGCCGACGCTGCTGCTGCCACCACCACCATGGGCCCCGCGGCTCCTGCCACCACGGGTCCCCCGGCTCCTGCCACCCCGGACGCCACCTGCCACCACGGACCCCGCTGCCACTGACCCGCCGTGCCTGCCAGCACAACCTCTGCCTCCTGTGACCCCGCTTCACCACCACTGCTGCCCCCCTCCGGTAAGAGAACACCGGATTATAAGATGGACCCCATTTTTCTTTTTTTTACCTTTTTTATGTCTAAGTTTGGGGTGCGTCTTATAATCCGGTACGTCTTATAAAGCGAAACATACGGTAACTCTCACACAATAAAAGACTCAGACCAAGTAAAGAAAGTTAAACTAAGTGATATTTATTTTAGATTAGTATGTGTTATGTGTTTATGTTTGCTACCTCTCATCACTCACGAAGAGCGTACAGCGACACTCAGGTCAGGAAAAACCCCCAGTGGAGGAAACCTGCAGGGAATCCATGGCCACTGTACTGCCCTTCCTCTGGGCATACTAAGGGAGGTTAACACTATAAATCATTCAATGTGTGTTTGTATGTATGTGCGGTATGTTAGTATGTGTGTATATATTATGTGTCTTTTGTATGTGCATGCTTCCGTGCATTATACATTACCCGCTCCTTTTGTTGGTCATCTATCATGGTCTTTACCTCTCGGGCAGCAGTATCTCCTAGTGAGAAATGAATCTACAAAAGATGTAAGAACCATAACTGTATTTTGTATTTACCTGACATACAGAATACTATTTCACAGTTTAGTTATATCTTTGATTTCCTACTTCTCTATGGCATTAATGATTACTTACCATTGGTGATATTAGTCAAGGATCTCAACTGATGTCCCAGGGTCCACTGTTGTGTCTTTCCGGCTAATGATGTTTCCAATCACTTCCCACTTGCATGGATGCAAAATGATGTTTCTGCAACGAGCACAGGACGGCGGCCTCCTCCATGGGCCATGGACTTCGAGCTCCCATGCATGCCTTTTCTCGTACCCAATAGCCCAGCTGTGATGGATCCGCCGGTTTCTCATCCACACCCAGTGGGAAGGGTCTTGTGCCATGATCTGGAATGACATATTCTATAATGAAACTTGTCTTCACTTGACAGATATATACTGTATTTTTCAGATTATAATATGCACTTTTCCTCCAAAAATTTGGGAGGAAAATGAGAGTGGGTGCTGAGCTGGCTGCTGGGCGCTGTTCTGGCTGCGGTGGGGACTGTGCTGGCTGCGGTGAGTGCTGTGCTGGCTGCGGTGAGCACTGTGCTGGCTGCGGCTGGGACTGTGCTGGCTGCGATGAGCACTGTGCTGGCTGCTGTGGGGGCTGTGTGGAGCAGGGTGGTGTGGTGGGTGAGATGCTTTGTCGGCGGTGTGGGCTTTAAATAATGGCACCCGCAGTCGGCGCGTGCACATATGGAGCTCTTGGCTCAGATCTGATCTGTGCACGCGTGTCTTCGTTCCATTGATCTCTCAGCAGTGGACTTAAGGAAAATACTGCACGGAGGTGGCGCGTGCACAGATGAGATCTGGGCTTGTCATTGAGCCGAGATTTCAATCTGTGCACGTGAAAATGCTGGGCGCCATTTCTTTGAAACCCTCCAACAGAGCATCTGTGACATCCGCCGCACCACCCTGCTCCACACAGCCAGAACACCCTCAGCAGCCAGCACAGCCCCCACCGCAGCCAGCACAGTGCCCACCGTAGCCAGCACAGCCCCCACCGCAGCCAGCACAGTCTCCACCGAAGCGCCTGCAGCATCGCCCTACTCCAGCACCACCCCTGCCTCCTGTGACACTGCTGCAGCCCCCGTCCAGTATGACACCACTGGAGTATAAGACGGATCCCATTTTTTTATTACCTTTTTTATCTTTAAATTTGGGGTTTGTCTTATAATCTGGTGCGTCTTATAAAACAAAAAATACGGTATAGTTACCAGATCACATGTGGCCCGGTCCACCCAAGCTCTGAAGTCCATCCGGAGGAGCAGCCGGTTGCGTTGGTAATGCAGCTCTTCTTTCCGCTGTTCCCAGGTTCTTCCTAACGCCCACGCGTAGATTTCTTCACGGAAGTCAACGTCCTCTTCAAATTGGTTGGCTAAGAAGCTGAAAAAAAGACAAACGTTATGACCCATATATATTGTAAGTGCAAAAGGAAGGGGTGAATATAAATGATACAATGATGTAAAAAAACAGTCAATATGGACCCCAAGTAAGTCATAAGGCCGCATAGTATGGTTCTGATCACACGTTTTTCAGTGTTATTTTTTCAGTGTCTTTTCGTGGAAATTAGAAACTGCTTTTTATCAAAAGCTTTAAGATTTCAGAAATCTCATGCACGTGTTGTCTTTTCTTTCTGAATTTGAGAACTGCGGCATTTTGAAATCTGCAGCATCTCAGTTGTTGAAAAATGGGCATTTTGACCGCAGCAATTTACTTCCCAGAGAACAGATTTTAGCTGCAGAAAACCCCCACAAGAATCATACGTGTAAACACAGCCCAAGATATATAGGCTTTCTATTTTCTCTTTGCAGACAAAATGATAAAATATTTTTTACTTTCCAATCAGATAATGCCCCTAATTGCGTTTCCGTCTATAATTGATAAATCTAATATTAAATACCGGATCCACAATTATTGAGAGTTTTGCTAAAAATATGTTTTCATGAAAACACTTACAGGGATGGAAAGAAGTTCTCTCTATATTCCTCGGTGCTCAGTCCGGCTCTCTTGAAGTACACGAGGACCATGGCCAGGAGATACTAGAGGAAGAAGACAAGAAGTTATATTTTGGAAATGATTTTTCGCTGTAGATAACTGTATGTCGCTGTATTTTATGATGAATAATGTCATTCTGTAATCTGAACAGAAAAGTCACAGATTATTGTGCACCTGTAGTACCTCTCTACTAGTATGTGGATGTAAAATGTAAATTCTGGTAAAGGGAACCCGTCATCAGGAAACTAGACCTTAGAAAAGGCCTTTCACTGATGATTGCATTAATACTTTGCTTGTAGTGTTTCCTCACTCTTCTCTCAGTGACCGACCTTCCCTAGCTGAGATTCTGCACCAGGTGCCATCATTGCTCACAGCTGTCTCCTCAGAGGCGGTGGCGCATGCGCAGTAAGCTCCTGATGACATTAGCTAATCTGCACATGCGTCTCCCCATCGGATGAGATGACCGCGGGCAATGATGGCACCTAAGGGGTGTAACATCTTGATGACAGGTTCCATGTAAAGACATTGCCTGGCTTATTGTTCTTGTATTTTGTCTTTATACAGGTACCTTGTCAGAAATCCTTAAACAGATGTCTTTTGCCAAAAATAGCTGGATATCCTCATCTCCTGGGAGAAAAGTTAAAATAAGATTATTTAGATTTAAAATATTTAATAAATTACACGTCATTAAATCTGATTTCTGTACTGTTAACCCCTTCCTGATATATAATGCAATAGCATGTCAGGTCCCAGTTTGTGATACATTGTTGTGGATAAATACGGCTCTTCTGCATGGTAGGTACTCAAGTAGGATCCAGTCCCGTAAGTAGCAAAGAGCAAATACTTGGCACTCAAATAGGTGGATAAACTGGTATTTTATTGAGTGATCTTGACCAGATACAGCACAGACGTTTCGGTATAACACAGATCTTCATCAGTGTACGGTGTAGACTATCTGCTCAGCTGGTGAGTGATAGGAGCGCTGGTGTAGATCACGGTGTCCTCCGCTGTGTGGCAAAAACGCCTGTGATGTATCTGGTCAAGATTACTCAATACAATACCAGCTTCTTCAACTATTTGAGAGCCAAGTATTTGCTCTTTTCCAGTTTGTGATACAAAAGTAAACAGAAAAAAATAATGTTATTTGTATCACTGTGTCCGATCTATGAAAGTATAACATTAATTAAACTTATCAGCAAATGTCCAAATGAGAAAATATCCAAATGCCAGAATTGTGTATTTCAGTCACTGTAACACCACAAAAAGGGATCAAAATGTTGCATCTATCCCAAATCTTATCTACAAAAATGTCATCTTGCCAAATGGCGACATAGGCAGTTTTTTTTATTTTTTTTTATGAATTTCCAATGTTTTTTATTAGATAAAAGAAACCTGTGATGTGACTCATGGTGTCCAATCCGTGGGCAGAATGAATCAGATCCCGGCTACACGATTACAGCTAAGTATGTTATTCTCTAAAATGACGCTTCAGAAGGGATAAAGTTAGAGGATTCGACTGAGGACTATAACTGGACTAGTCTCGTCTTCAGCTATGGTCTCTGGCCGGATGAGGAAACTTTACTGACTCTGAAATGTCGGTGCGTTTCAGACAACAACATAACTGGAGCAAACGTATAGTCGGCCCTGATTCCTGCTGCCTGTAGTTTGGTATTGCGGTAATTTTACTGACCTGGCAAATCATACTTTTACAATGCAAAGAATAAAAATGAATAAAACACCCAAAAAAAATAAAAAGCAAAAAACCAATATCAGAATTACGTGTTATTGTGCAATTTCACCTCACTTGGAATTTTGATCCTGCTTTCCAGTACATTTGATGATAAAGTGAATGGTGATATTTAAAACTACAATCCATCCCTCAAAAAAAACAAGTCCTCATATGGCTATGGGGATGGAAAAATCACAAAGTTATGGCTGTTGGAAGAAGGAAACATGAAAAGCCCAAAAACATAAAATCACCATGTTATGAAGAACTTAATCTTGATGGACTATCCATAGCAGCGTCCACATCACTGGTTACCCAGACAGAACACTACATATACAGGTGTGGCCATATCCGTCCTGTACTGCTGCACACTCCTATTCACTTCAATGGGACTCAGATGTAGTGACATGCAATATTAGCCACGGCACAGCCGTATGGTGTAAAGCCAAGGTGATCAGTGAAGAGGATATTCCTCTCACTAGATTACTGAATTATCAGCACCAAGCTGATAGATGAGGCTGCAGAAGTAAGGGGTGCTTCACACACAGCGAGCTCGCTGCCGAGATCGCTGCTGAGTCACGCTTTTTGTGACGCAGCAGTGACCTCATTAGCGATCTCGCTGTGTGTGACACTGAGCAGCGATCTGGCCCCTGCTGCGAGATCGCAGCTCGTTACACACAGCCCTGGTTCGTTTTCTTCAAAGCCGCTCTCCTGCTGTGACACACAGATCGCTGTGTGTGACAGCAAGAGAGCGACAAATGAAGCGAGCAGGGAGCAGGAGCCGGCGTCTGACAGCTGAGGTAAGCTGTATCCAAGATAAACATCGGGTAACCAAGGTGGTTACCCGATATTTACCTTAGTTACCAGCCTCCGCAGCTCTCACGCTGCCTGTGCTGCCGGCTCCGGCTCTCTGCACATGTAGCTGCTGTACACATCGGGTTAATTAACCCGATGTGTACAGCAGCTAGGAGAGCAAGGAGCCAGCGCTCAGTGTGCGCGGCTCCCTGCTCTCTGCACATGTAGCTGCATTACACATCGGGTTAATTAACCCGATGTGTACTGTAGCTAGGAGAGCAAGGAGCCAGCGCTTAGTGTGCGCGGCTCCCTGCTCCCTGCTCACACTGGTAACTAATGTAAACATCGGGTAACCATACCCGATGTTTACCTTAGTTACCAGTCTCCGCAGCTTCCAGACGGCGGCTCCGTGCAAGCGCAACGTCGCTTGCACGTCGCTGCTGGCTGGGGGCTGGTCACTGGTCGCTGGTGAGATCTGCCTGTTTGACAGCTCACCAGCGACCATGTAGCGATGCAGCAGCGATCCTGACCAGGTCAGATCGCTGGTCGGATCGCTGCTGCATCGCTAAGTGTGAAGGTACCCTTAGATCCCCACTAAACACGATAACCCAACAGTCAGGAAATGTTACCGAGCAGATTAAAGAAAGCAGCCCGTTCTTCTGGACGCAGGTTAAGCTTCTTCATCTTCTTTTGGTAATTTTCTATCATGATGGTCTGTGAACTGTGATATTACAGTAGATATGTCAATCAGATATTCCAGTGTTATAACATACAAATACAGATCGGAACTAATTAATACATTTACAATTAACCCCTTCATGACATCTGCCATATACACATGAGGGGCATGTTGAGTCCATAAGGGGAGTTAAAAAATTATATAAAATTATTAAATAAAGAGAACATTCGAATCACTCCCATTTATGCTATTAATTAAAATTTTGTACTGTATATATATATATATATATATATATACACGAGGGGCGATCCAAAAGTAATGATAATCATTAATAAACACAATGAATATATTAAAAAAGAAAAATTATTTTTCTACTTAGTCTCCTAACAAGTCTATACATTTAGTCTATCTCTTTTCTAAACTTAGAATTCCCTTTGAAAAAAAAATCTTGATCTTGACCCTCAATAAAATCCCCAACAGGGTTATCATGTTGCTATTGTCGTCAAATTTCTTGCCCCGGATGTGTTCCTTGAGGCGAGGAAAGAGAAAGAAGTCACGGGGGGCTAGATCTGGCGAATAGGGGGGGTGTTCCACCAGTTCAAAGCCCGCTTCTTGAATGGTTGCCGTGGCAACTGCAGCTTTGTGAGCCGCCGCGTTATCTTGGTGAAACAGCACTCCAGCCCGCAGTTTGCCACGCCTTTTCTCCTTGATAGCCTCCCACAATCTTCTTATTTGTTCTGTGTAGTAGAAGTCCGTAATAGTGGCTCCATTCTCCAAATTGTCCACCATAACAATTCCTTCAGCGTCCCAAAAAATGGACGCCATAACCTTCCCTGCTGAGCTTGACACTTTGAATTTCTTCAGCGTCGTTTCATTGGCTCGTTTCCATATCATCGATTGTTGTTTCGTTTCGGGATCAAAGTGGTGGATCCAGGTCTCGTCCATGGTCAAAAAACGTGACAAAAAATTCTCCTTGTTTGCTTGAAACTTTTCGAGATTTGCTATTGAAATGTCAACTCGTTTCTTCTTTTGCTCGTCAGTTAACAGTTTTGGCACCCAATGCACAGAGACCTTTCTCATATGCAATTCTTTTGCAAGGATTCTTTGAATACTGCCATATGAGATCCCTGTGATCTCGGCTACATGCCTGATAGTCACTCTTCGATCTGCCAATACAACTTCTTCAACTTTTTTCACGTTTTCTTCATTGAGGGACATGGATGGGCGTCCTTCACGATGTTCATCTTCTGTTGATGTTCTTCCCAGCTTAAATTCCTTGGCCCAGTGTGCAACTGTGGAATATGGAGGAGAAGAGTCCCCCAATGTTTCCACCAAGTCGCTGTGTATGTCTTTGGTAGTCATTTTTTTCAAGCAGAGGTATTTGATGACAGCTCTGAGCTCATTTTTTTCCATTTTGATGTTCACTCCTCGGCAGTTCATATTCAAATGAATGTAGCTCCCGGGAATCGTGGCCTATTTAAGTGATTTTTTTTTCCCTGGACTATTAGGTACCTAAGAGAGAAGAAAACATTTTATTTTAATTTATGTGTGCAATAGAAATCATTACTTTTGGATCGCCCCTCGTATATATATATATATATATATACTAGAAGGTGGCCCGATTCTACGCATCGGGTATTCTAGAATTTACGTATTGTGTAGTTCATGTATGATTTTTGTTATATATATATATATATAGAGAGAGAGATGTTGTTATCTGTAGTTACCAAGTGTTTGTGTAGGCGCTGTACATGTTCTGGGTGTTGTCTGGGTGTGACGGGGGGTGAGAGCGGTGTTGTATGTGTGTTGCGTGTGTTGCGTTGTTTGTGGAGCGCTGTGTGTCTGTAGCGTTGTGTGTGTGTTGCGCGGTTTGTGTGTGTGTGGTCTGTTTTGGGGGGAGGTATGTTTTGTGCAATGTGTGTGTTGTGCGGTATGTGCGTATATTTGTGTGTGCGCGGTGTTTGTGTGTTGGGTGTTGTGTGTGTGCAGCGTTGTCTGTGTGTGTGGGTGTCTGTGTAGGGCAGTTGTTTGTGGTTCCCAGTGTGTGTGTGTGGTGTGTTGTGCAGTGCGCGCGCATGTGTGTGTGTGTGTGTGTGTGTGTGTGTGTGCGCATCAGCCTCTCTTCTCTCAGCCTACCTCTCCCAGCCTCCCTCCTCCCAGCCTCCCTCAGCATCAGCCTCCCTCTCCCAGCCTCCCCAGCATCAGCCTCCGCCAGCATCAGCCTCTCTCCTTCCAGCCTCCTCCAGCATCAGCCTCCCTCTCCCAGCCTTCCCCAGGATCAGCCTCTCTCCTCCCAGCCTCCGTCCTCCCAGCCTTCCCCAGCATCAGCTTTCCCCTCCCAGCCTCCCTCAGCATCAGCCTTCCCCAGCATCAGCCTCTCTCCTCCCAGCCTCAGCCTCTCTCCTTCCAGCCTCCCCCAGCATCAGCCTCTCTCCTTCCAGCTTCCCTCAGCATCAGCCTCCCCTTCCCAGCCTTCCCCAGGATCAGCCTCTCTCCTCCCAGCCTCCTTCCTCCCAGCCTCCTTCCTCCCAGCCTCCCTCAGCATCAGCCTTCTGCTCCCAGTCTCCCCCAGCATCAGCCTCCCCATGCATCAGCCTCCACCAGCATCAGCCTCTCTCCTTCCAGCCTCTCTCCTTACAGCCTCCCCCAGCATCAGCCTCCCCTTCCCAGCCTTCCCCAGGATCAGCCTCTCTCCTCCCAGCCTCCTTCCTCCCAGCCTCCCTCTCCCAACCTCCCTCAGCATCAGCCTTCCGCTCCCAGTCTCCCCCAGCATCAGCCTCCCCAACCATCAGCCTCCACCAGCATCAGCCTCTCTCCTTCCAGCCTCTCCCAGCATCAGCCTCTCTCCTTCCAGCCTCCCTCAGCATCAGCCTCCCGTTCCCAGCCTTCCCCAGGGTCAGCCTCTCTCCTCCCAGCCTCCTTCCTCCCAGCCTCCCTCAGCATCAGCCTTCCCCTCCCAGTCTCCCCCAGCATCAGCCTCCCCAAGCATCAGCCTCCACCAGCATTAGCCTCTCTCCTTCCAGCCTCCCCCAGCATCAGCCTCCCCAAGCATCAGCCTCCACCAGCATCAGCCTCCCTCGTCCCAGCCTCCCCCTCCCAGCCTCCCCCAGCATCAGCCTCTCTCCTCCCAGCCTTCCCCATGATCAGCCTCTCTGCTCCCAGCCTCCTCCAGCACGCCGTGCTCCTCTGCCGACACTCACACACCCGATCGCATCCACTCACACACACCCGATCGCATCCACTCACACACACCCGATCGCATCCACTCACACACACCCGATCGCATACACTCACACACACCCGATCGCATCCACTCACACACACCCGATCGCATCCACTCACACACACAGACACTGACGATATCGCACATACGCGCTTATACTCACAACATCCGGGGATATCACATGCTTCTGGCCATGTGATCCTCCGGCAGGTCCTGGAAGATCACAACAGCACAGTATCGAGGCCGAGAAGCAAGCGATATCCCAGGATGTTGTGAGTATGTGGATGCGATGTGATGTGTGTGTGTGAGTGTGATCTGATTTGTGTGTGTATGTGTGTGCTGTTATGTGTCTGTATTTTCCGCCGCTGCAGGACCTTGATATGTGGATGCGATGTGATGTGTGTGTGAGGTGTGTATGAGAGTGAGTGTGAGCCGGTGTACACTGGTAACTATGATACACATCGGGTAACTAAGGGACCTTAGTTACCCGATGTGTATAATGGTTACCAGCTTTCACGGCCTCCGTGAAGATCCCAGCATCGCAAGGTTATGTGTGGCGCTGCTGGGATCCTGACGGAGCCGGTGTAGAAGCAAGCGATATCCCAGCATGTTGTGATGTGTGAGGTGTGTGTGAGAGTGAGTGTGAGAGTGAGTGTGAGAGTGAGTGTGAGAGTGAGTGTGATCTGATGTGTGTGTGTGTACTCACCTGGGAATCGGGGCTCCGTGTCAGTTGGGCCACAGCGAGCGTGCATTGCGTGAGGGGGGCGGGGCCTGCAGAGAGCCGGGGCGAGAGGCCAATCCGTGTGGGGGGGCGGGGCCATGGCGAGCCCAGCGGCCAATCAGCTTTGTGTCACCGTAAGGACACAATTTCGAAGCATGACAGACAGACAGATAGACAGACAGATATACAGACAGACAGACAGACAGACAGAATAAGGCAATTATATATTATATATATATATATATATATATATATATATATATATATATATATAGTAGGTGAAATAAGTATTGAACGCACCAAAAAATTTCAGTGTTTGTGTGAAAGAATTGGCCAAAATCACACTTGAGCAATGCATGTTACTAGTTTCATCATGTGGGAGGCGTTTTGAAGCTGCTTTAGTATTAAAGTTCGACGAGCGTGTTCAATACTTTTTCCCTGTGTGAGTTCCCATTATTACACATTACTAAGTTTATGGAAATCTATGGTCTCTTTGCCTGTGTGGGTTGGATGGCTTGTTACCTACATCAGGTGACAAATTTTATTTTTACAAAAAAATATTTTTTTTGTATGGACTTTAGGTCTATTGCTTAGTGCAGTGTGATTCACACGGCTTTGACACATGAGGAGCTGCTGTTCAGGTGTGATTTGAAAATCTACTTATACCATTGCATTGAGACTGATGTAGCTATTCTACTCTGACATTTGGTCACATCTAGTTATCTCTTATGGTTTTTGACACCTTAATATACAGTATAAACCCAAGCTGTAGCCTTGTAAATATACTGCCAATTGCTGTATGCAAATGATATATCAGTATTACATGGCATTATATATTTTACCCTAGATGGCCATTATTAATGGTGATTTACTTATTTTTTTGAGTAGTGCAATTCATATTGTCTCTGTTGGTATCATTGATTTTTTTGTATTTTTCAAGTGGAATAATTTCCTGTTTCTATGTATCAGCAGCTATTTGTAAAAAATGCTTTTCATCCTGACTTTAAAATATTTGTAATAAAAATATATTTTTAGGCTAAATATACTCAATGTTTTTGCTTCTTCTATGGATTTATATATATATATATATATTAGAAAAATAGAAATCTGAAAATTGTGGCGTGCATTTGTAGTTCACTCCCATGTCACTACCTTGTAAGACCACCTTTCACAACAATTATTGCTGTGAGGATTTTGGGGTATGTCTCTTCCACCTTTGTAAATCTAGAGGCTGACATTTTTGCCCATTCTTCTTTTGTAAACTAGCTCTTGCTCAGTGAGATTAGATGGAAAGTGTCTGTGAACACAATTTTTCAAGTCTTGCCTCAGATTCTCAGTGGGATTTAGGTTTGGAGTTTAGGATCATTTTCCTGCTGGAAGGTGAACCCTTCTCCCCAGTCTCAAGTCTTTTTCAACCTGCAACAGGTTTTCCTGTATTTAGCTCCATCCATCTTCCCATCAACTCTGACTAGCTTCCCTGTGCCTGCTGAAGTTGCTGAAGATGATGCTGCCTTCACCATGTTTGACGGTGAGGATGGTGTTTTCAGGGTGATATGCAGTTTCAGTTTTCCACCACACATAGCATTTAGCATTTATCCCAAAAGGTTCTACTTTGGTGTCATCTGACCAGAGCACCCACTTCCACATGATGAGGCCAAGAAGCAAGAACAAAGGGCAATAGTTTCAGCCTCTAGATGTGCAAAGCTGGCAGAGATATACCTCACAAGACTGGCAGCAGTAATTGCAGTGATAGGTGGTCCTGCAAAGTATCAAACCACAAGGGGCTGAATACAAATGCACCTCACAATTTTCAGATTCCTAATTTTAAAATATTTAGAAAAACATATTTCATTTCCTTTACATGTCACAAATAATTGGTAGATTGTGTAGGTAAATCACAAAAAATCCCAATAAATCACATTAGTGTAAAATACTTGGTAGATTGTGTTGGTAAATCACAAAAAAATCCCAAATCACATTAGTGTAACGTGAAAAAAATGTGGAAAGGTTCAAAGGGTATGAATAGTTTTTAAGGCACTGTAGATATATAAATAAATATGTGGTATTGCTGCATCCTTAAAAGTTAAATTCATCAAAATATAAAATATGTCACATATAAAGTGAAATCAGTAAATCAAAAATTGTAAACATTGGAAATGTCATTTTTGGTTGTTGCATCTCTGCAAAAAAATGCAATAAAAACTGATCAAAATATCATAAATCAACAAAACTAGTGTAATTAAAAAATCCATCAGCTCGGCTGCAAATAAGGAAAGAAACAAAACAGACCTCACACGGCTCCATCCATGGAAAAATTACAAAGAAAATGGCAGCAAAAAAAAAAATGTTTACAACTTATTGAAAATTTTTTCACCAATTAAATAATAAAAAAATAACTGACCTTATTCTCTGTAATTAAACTGGAGAGTCATGTTGCCAGGACACTCTCACTATACAGATACTCGTAACACAAACCCATAAATAATGGCAGAACTGTGGTTACTTTTGTAATTTCCCCTACTTGGACATTTATTATACTGATTCTCCAGTACGTTGTAGGGTAAAATGAACAAGGTCAATAAAATTATATATGTTCCTGGAAAAAATACCGGACAGCGTATTTTCACCTATGTGGATGGATGGGGAGAAAAACAAAAATAGCTGAATAAAAATTGTCTGCAGTGTGAAAGGGTTTATAAGAAATGTCACATTGCAATGTAAGTAAGTTACATGACCCGACCTTAGCGCTGTCATCTTGGAAGAACGGGAAACGGCAATAAAACTTTTGAGTGTTGTGCCATAAATATCATATCAGATAACCTGTAATGTATAAGTTTGGACTCTATATGGGGGGATTATAACATTAATGAATCTCACGTCTCTTCTTCACAAAGAGCGATCAGCTCTCTCTTCCTCTTCTTGCTCATCTTTTCTTCCTGGGAGTCTTAGAGAGAAAAGAATATCACCATGAACATCTTCCAGAGACTTTACAGAGACCTATATTACCATGAGCTTGTAATATAAGAGCTGGACCTCCATTATATCATGGGCACACCTATAGGCAATTCACAGGGTTGGTGTCACACCCCGCCCTGATGTCGGAGGGAGACCAATAGCCACATGAAATGGCTCATGGTGTATGAGTGCCCTGCTACACTTGGTATTGAGGCCCATGGGTTCCATACTTCAGCATTATATATGTATACAGTATATTGGCTCATGGTGTATGAGGGCCCTGCTACACATGGTATTGAGGCTCATTTGCTTCATACCTCAGCATTATATAGGTATACAGTATTTTGGCTCATGGGGTATGAGGGCTCTGCTACACATTGTATTGAGATCCATGGGCTCCATACCTCAGCATTATATAGGCATATATTGGTCTTTTTTGTGGCCTAGTCACTAAGACTGACATTGTGTTCTTAATTCCAGTGTACAGTCGTAATGAAGGGATCCCTGAATGTTGCCCTAAAATCATTAATCATTACACCTGATGTATTCGGCACATCTCCTAAGTGGTGCGCTCCTCCCGAAAAATGCTGCTCCAATCAGAAACGGGAGTAGCATTCCTGGAGTATGAAACGCCGGCACTTTTGCTTAATTTGATAAGCGGGCACTGCATGCCCAGTTTTGCCCTGTCTTCTCGCAGCTCTTCACATTTTGGCAAAGCTTCTTTAAACTTGCATAAAAATGTGTAAATTCACAACATTATTGTGGAACTTTGTGTTTTTAATGTTTTATGCCAGATTTTTCGTGAACACACTAAGAAATCTTATCCTTTGTGTTTCCCTATTAAGTACAAATACATCTTTAGTAATTATACGATATAAAAAAGTGCTATAATTGTATTTGTTCTGGAAGATCACAGTTCGGCCACCCTGGACCCTGTCATTTCACATAACGCTTATATATGTTCTGCCCCTCTCTAGTCCAATCCCCCCCAAAATGCTAATAACCATGAAATAATAAAGAAGACTAACACCAAATTACTGGGTGATTCCCTATTGTCCTACATCTTGGATCCATTCATCAGATAGAATTGGGGAATGTTAATAACCAAAGGGGCGTACATCTATGAACCTTTTTACATGATCAGCTGTGGTTGGTTTTTTGAAAATAGTTGCAATATGGGCACATGCACTTTATGGATTAATGAGATATAGGAGAGAAATGTTTACATTTAACCAACACCACCGCCATCACAGTTCTTATTACCCAACTTTACGCCCATCCCTATCTCAGCAGTTTATATATCTGTGCCTTGAAATAGCATATATGTATCCATTGTTTTCCTATCCAGTGTTATTATTATTTTTTTTTTTTGGGGGGGGGATATTTAATCCTTACCACTTGGAGATATATTTAACATAAACATTCCTTTTGCATGTTATACTCCTTGTTACTTTGTTTTTAGAATTGGGGAATGGAAGTGATAAGTCTTGGGTATTTCTCAGGTCACCACCATTTATCTACTTTCTGGAGAATTTAGGTGAAAATCTTTGAGTTTATTAATAAAGTCCTTTCTCTTTCTTTGGTAAACAGCTAACTGACATTGGCTCTGGATGACATGGAGCGGTAATTCAAGGTAATAAATGATGGTAATTTACCACTGATGACTTGAAGACAGTTGGTGTTATCTTCCAGAAGATGTTGATGTGCAGTAGGGTGTCTTCCTCCTCCAAAAATGTAACAACGTTCGCTAAATCACTTCTGAGAACAAAGTGAAGCCTGTGCTATCTCTATAAAAGCAATAGCAGACTGGCACCAACTGTCGTTTTTTCTAGTCTTATAAAGAAATTCTGCGATTCTATTGGTTGAAGCTTGTGGCACCCGCCATGATGGTTTATTATCTAGCAAATTTAAAGAGAAAGTACGCTCAGATCATGTACAGTAATGTTGGATTTGAAATATGAGATGTCCAATTACGTAAATGAAGAATCTGAAGTTATCTTTATATTTTCAATCCTTCTTTTTATTGCCATTGGTGGGAGCCATGTTGTTATACAGTGGAAACCAGAAATTTACATACAGGATCTAAAAAGACACATCTGCATGTTTATCTCACTATCTGACATGAAATCAGAATAAACCTTTCCTGTTTTAGGTGAATTGGGAACAGAAATTATTGATATTTAGTAAATGCCAGAATAATGAGAGAGAGTGGTAATGTTACAATTTCATTAGTATTTGGTACCATTGCCCTTAAACAGTATGACTTGGGTCAAACGTTTTGGATCTCCTTCCACAAGCTTCTCACAATAGTTGGTAGGAATTTGGGCCCATTCCTTCTGACAGAACCTGTGTAACTGAGCCATGTTTGTAAGTTGCCTTGCTCGCGTCTGCCTTTTCAGCTTTATCCATACATTTTCAATACGATTGAGATCAGGGCTTAATGATTGTAACTCCAAAACATTGACTATATTATCCTTAGCCACTTTGTAATCAGTTTGACAGTATGCTTTGGGTCATTGTCCATTTGGAAGACCTATTTCCACCCAAGTGTTAAGTTCCTGGCTGATGTCTTGAGATGTTGCTTCAGTATTGCCACATAATCTTTTTCCTTTATGATGCCATTTATTTTGTGAAGTGTACTTGTCCATCTTGCAGCAAAACAACCCCACAACATGATGCTGCCACTCCTGTGTTTCACAGTTGGGATGATGTTCTTAGGCTTCAAAGCTTCTCTCTTTTTCCTCCAAATGTAACTATGGTCATTATGGCCAATCAGTTAATTTTAGTTTTGTCAGACCACAGGACATTTCTCAAAAAGCTCTTTCTTCCTGTGTGCATTTGCAAATATTAATCTAACTTTTTTATGTTTATTGGGGAGTAATGGCTTCTTCCTGGCAGAGTGGCCTTTTAGCCCATGTTGATAAAGTACATGCTTCACTGTGGATAATGATGACACAAACTTACCAGCTTCCACCAGCATCTTCACAAGGTCTTTTGCTTTTGTTCTTGAGTTGATATGCACATGTCTGACCAAAGCACGTTCATCTCTTGAAGTCTCCTCTCTGAGCGTTATGATGGCTCGACATTCACATCTTGTTTGTACTTGCATACAATTGTTTGTACAGAACAGCGACACCCCTTAAAGTATCTGGAAATTGCCCCCCAAGGATGAACCAGACTTGTGCAGGTCAAAAGCCTCTAAAGACATGACATCATTTTATGGGGTTTCCCATATTTATTTTTTTTAGTGTATGTAAACTTTTTACTTGTTAATTTGTTTGCAACCTCTGTGTTTTTCAACCTCCTCTTCATTTTTTTTTTTTTAAACATCCTCTATGAGCGGTATGTCACATTGACTGACAATGAGCAGGGTCTGAAGAGAAGAGCACTCCAGCATGAATGACTGTATGCAGAAAGCCTGAAAGAGAGACGGCTAATGAGCAGGGTCTGATGAGCATCCCAGTATGGACGACTGTATACAGAAAGCCTGAAAAAAATGATGGCCAATGAGCAGGGTCTGAAGAAAAACCCCAGTATGGACAACTGTATGCAGAGAGCCTGAGAAAAATGACGGCCAAAAAGCAGGGTCTGAAAAGAGCACTCCAGCATGGATGACTGTATGCAGAGTGCCTGAGATGAATGACGGCCAATGAGCAGGGTCTGAAGAGAAGAGCACTCCAGTATGGACGATTGTATGCAGAGAGCCAGAAAAGAATGACGGACATTGAGAAGGATCTGAAGAAAAAAACACCCTAGTATGGAAAACTGTATGCAGGGAGCCTGAGAAAAATGACGGCCAAAAAGTAGTGTCTGAAAAGAAGAGCACTCCAGCATGGATGACTGTATGCAGAGTGCCTGAGAAGAATGACGGCTAATGAGCAGGGCCTGAAGAGAAGAGCACTCCAGTATGAAAGACTGTATGCAGAGAGACAGAAAAGATTGACGGACATTGAGCAGGATCTGAAGAAAAAAGCACCCCAGTATGGACAACTGTATGCAGAGAGCCTGAGAAAAATGACGGATAAAAAGCAGGGTCTGAAAAGAAGAGCACTCCAGCATGGAAGACTGTATGCAGAGAGCCTGAAAAGAATGACGGCCAACGAGCTGGATCTGAAGAGAAGAGCACTCCAGTATGGACGACTGTATGCAGAGAGCCAGAGAAGAATGACGGACATTGAGAAGGATCTGAAGAAAAAAGCACCCCAGTATGGACGACTGTATGCAGAGAGCCTGAGAAAAATGACGGCCAAAAAGCAGGGTCTGAAAAGAAGAGCACTCCAGCATGGACGACTGTATGCAGAGAGCCTGAGAAGAATGACGGCCAACGAGCTGGGTCTGAAGAGAAGAGCACTCCAGTATGGACGACTGTATGCAGAGAGCCAGAGAAGAATGACAGACAATGAGCAGGATCTGAAAAGAAGAGCACCCCAGTATGGACGACTGTATGCAGAGAGCCTGAGAAAAAATAGTTTGGTTGGCTTTGCTTTTATAAAACATATTTTGTTAAAGTATATCTGTTTTATTAAACACTTGTAGTCCATACTAAACTCCTCAACATTGAAATTGCAACACAAAGAAGAAAAAGTAATGGAATTATGGACATCTCTGGATTTATAGACATGTTGTTGATATGGAAATAGAAAAAATAGAAACAAAATATTGAAAATATTTTTTCTCACTATCGAGTATGAGCATCATATGCAAAAATAAATGCACTTGCACACCTTACCATGCTGTCAATGAGAGTATTAATGGTCATCTAAGAATGGTTCTACCATGCTGAATGCACTAGGGCACACAAATCATCAAGATCTGCTGCTGAAATGCCCTTTGCAATTGCTGACCAATGATATCTTAGATGTGCTTGAAAATAGACATGTCCAGAGATGCTACAGGCCATGGTAGCACGTTTAAGCCATGCAAGTGTGATGCCCCTGGACTATCAGGTCGTCACAGGGTATTGTGAAATCTGCCCTTCTGTGCAATATCCACCTCCTCCTTGGTTATGGGTCCCCAACTACATGGTGTTGCCTACATCAACCAATTAAAGTCCTAGGTTCACTCTGCACCACACCCACCAGGCACACCAGTGGACGGCCTGAGTGGAATAGGGTTGCCTACTTGGGGGGGTTGGTAAGGGGAGGTCAGGAGTGTCAGGAGCAGGAGAGTGAAGTGTTGGAAGTCAAGGAGAGAGGAGGTCAGGAGCCGGGCTCCTTGGAAGCAAATAGGTAGCAGATGGTGGTCTGGGCCTAGTAGGAGCTGGACCCCCGGTCGCAGGGTATCGTAACAAGGGGCACGGAACTGTCGAGGAGGACAGCTGGTGGCCTTGTACCATGACCGATCAAGAAATAACGTCTGGAAGACCATTCTGAGTATAAACTGGGTGCAAAACCTAAAAAAATCTACACTATATGGAGAGAAGGTATGCATACCAGTGACTATGTAAGGGGAATATATGAAAAGCAGAAACTGCTGTGTGAATACTGACATGAAAAATCCAATAGCTATATGTAAGAGTGAAAGTATGAAAAATGGAATCTGTATTACTGCCATGAACATATGAATAAAGAGAAATTTAGCTATTGAATTGATCAATGCAACAGAGCCCCAACACTACGCCAAAGTATTTCTCTACGTTGGGGTCCCTAGCTAGTGTGTGTCCCCTCATGCAGTTAAAAAACCTACCGTGTATGGGAAGCTGAGACCCAGGCTATATATGCGTATAATGTGGACTGGCAATCCCCTGTAAATACCGCCCTGGGTCCGGACGCCCCTTGAGCCACCGCGGATCCGGATCCGAGCAGCTTGGCTGCTGACACCGGGACGGCACACAAGATGCTCATATGCTCTTAGTAGAATGAAGAACATGTAGCCTTACGTTGTCATGTTGAAAAACACTTTGGATAAATGGCCGTTCCACCGGTTCCACAACCAGATTTATGTAATGACGAGCCGTTAGTTACCTGGAATGAAGACTAGACAAAGTTACAATCCTAATGTTCAGAAGAATGTAGAACAAATCTGGAGCGTCTACTGTTAAAACTCCATGTTGTGTTGTTTCTCTGTTATTAATCATAGAAATGTATAAATGAATTGGGAACTTGGTGTTACCAGTTGGGGGGGATGTTCATGCATAGTCCGGCACTTTCAGTATCAGTAATATTGATGTAGCTGCCCAAAGTCTGAATTCATTTAGATGGAAGCTACAATTCCTAAGCAAGCACGTTCTCCAGAAGAGACAGCCGCACGTGTGTGCCCACCTCTCCATTCTTGGGAATGTAGAAAGGGGTCTTAGTCTAATACTTAGGGTACCTTCACACTTAGCGATGCAGCAGCGATCCGACCAGCGATCTGACCTGGTCAGGATCGCTGCTGCATCGCTACATGGTCGCTGGTGAGCTGTCAAACAGGCAGATCTCACCAGCGACCAGTGAACAGCCCCCAGCCAGCAGCGACGTGCAAGCGACGCTGCGCTTGCACGGAGCTGCCGTCTGGAAGCTGCGGAGACTGGTAACTAAGGTAAACATCGGGTATGGTTACCCGATGTTTACATTAGTTACCAGTGTGAGCAGGGAGCAGGGAGCCGCGCACACTGAGCGCTGGCTCCTTGCTCTCCTACCATAGCTACAGTACACATCGGGTTAATTAACCCGATGTGTAATGCAGCTACATGTTCAGAGAGCAGGGAGCCGCGCACACTGCTTAGCGCTGGCTCCTTGCTCTCCTAGCTGCTGTACACATCGGGTTAATTAACCCGATGTGTACAGCAGCTACATGTGCAGAGAGCCGGAGCCGGCAGCACAGGCAGCGTGAGAGCTGCAGAGGCTCGTAACTAAGGTAAATATCGGGTAACCACCTTGGTTACCCGATGTTTATCTTGGATACAGCTTACCTCAGCTGTCAGATGCCGGCTCCTGCTCCCTGCTCGCTTCATTTGTCGCTCTCTCGCTGTCACACACAGCGATCTGTGTGTCACAGCGGGAGAGCGGCTTTGAAGAAAACGAACCAGGGCTGTGTGTAACGAGCAGCGATCTCGCAGCAGGGGCCAGATCACTGCTCATTGTCACACACAGCGAGATCGCTAATGAGGTCACTGCTGCGTCACAAAAAGCGTGACTCAGCAGCGATGTCGGCAGCGAGCTCGCTGTGTGTGAAGCACCCCTAAGTGTGAGCCCTGGTGGCGGCGTATCCTGACAATATGTCATAGATGTCCCAGATGGAAGAACTCCTTTAGGGTTTAATTTAATGCCTGTGTTGATCAGGTTTAAGAATTCTGCTTGAGGATATGATTTCAATCAAATATGTAAAACCAATCCAGTAGCCAAACAGAATCAACAGAAATTATTTTTTTCCAATATAAGACCACAGTGACATTAAGCAGATCAATATGATCAGGTTGGGGTTCAAATTAGCCAGAAAAAGCCAAAAATATCTAGAATTGTCAACTACTGAACTACTGTTGGATGATGACTTGGGAAACTGGACTAGTAATTCTTTATTTTTATAACCCCTGTGGCTCTCTCCACTGCTTTGTCACCTGAGTATCCTATGTTATTTACAAGTACTACTATTTATTTCTTTACTTATGCAGGGTATTTGCTCTTTGTTATTATTTTAGTTTTTTTTGTTAATGTACACAGTGTGAATTAGCACCTACACATTGCAATTCTACCAACTGGTGTTGGTCCATTTTTCCAAATATTGTTAGCTTTGTGCTTAACCAACCCTCCGGTGACAGCTGTCGGCACGGATCTGTCACTCTGTTTACACGCAATGACAGTTCAAAGCCATGACATATTGTCACGCTCCCCGTGTCCCAGCACCACTCCTTACCCACTGATCCAGTCCACGTGTTCACCAGTCATGGCTGCCGCTCCCGCTCTTGCTCCCCTGAGTCCTGTTCCTGGTCTCAGGAGTCTGACTCTGAGTCTTAGCCACATGGTTCTGTATAGGACCGGGCCGCGCCCACTCTCCTGGTCTTATAGGCCCAGCACACCTGCAGCAGGAAATGACATGAGGCTGTGCTGGGTATATAAGACTGGTCTTTCCATATGGGCGGGGCCTGATCAACGTGTCTTGAAGCCTTGTGAGCTAGGTGCTCAGGTCCCCTTGTGCCGTGTCCTGGACTACTGTTTGTCTTTCCTACCCGGCACCTGTACCAGTATACTGTGCAGTCTTAGGAACTCCGTGACCCCAGTGACTTTGTTCTTCCCGTCCCCTGTGGGACGCGGCTCCCATCCCGGCCACGCCAGTGCTCCGGCTGCCGTGTACCCTGCCCCCCGGTGGGGTGCTCGGTCCAGCGGATCCACCTCCTGGGTCTACCAGTCCTCCCGGTCCTGACACATATATAGCAAGTCATGGTGGGGGAACTGACACCTGATCATGATGTGCTATGTCCATCATTTTTCATTAAGGAGTTAAAGGGGTTGTCAGGGACTTTTGCATTGATGACCCTATCCATTGGAAAGGGTCATCAATGTCTAGCATTGGCTAGAGGTGCTCAGTTGTGGAACCGGGTACTGCACATCCGTCCTTTATTGATTCTAATAGGAGGCAGATGTGTAGTACCCAGCTGTAGCCACAATACAGTTGATGAAGCTGTAATGTGCAACTGAGCATTTCCGGCCCCCTGCGCCATTGAGAACAGCTGATTGTGGGGTAAGTGTGTCCTGGGTGTCACACCCCCAACAATCAGATATTAATGACTTATCCTAAGGATATTAATGTAAAATGCCCTATAACTGTCAAAATTATCAACCGTATACCATACACCCCATAACCATACTGCATGCTGCATTTCTTAACTCCAGATGTTAAGCTACGTATCGCTACTTCACAACATATCATCTTAGGGTTACGTAACTTACATTGCATTTTTGTTTAACCCCTTTAACCCCTGAGCCTGTTTTCACCTTCATGACCAGGCCAATTTTTTCAATTCTGACCAGAATCAATTTATGAGGTTATAACTCTGGAACGCTTCAACGAATCCCAGGGATTCTTGGAGTGTTTTTTGTGACACACTGTACTTCATGGTAATGGTAGAATTAGTACGATATTTTTTGCGTTTATTTGTGAAAAAAATTAGAAATGTGACAAAAATTGTAAAGATTTTGCAATTTTTAAACTTGGAACTTTTATACCATTAAACCAGAGAGTTATGTCACACAAAGTAGTCACTAAATAACATTTCCCACATGTCTACTTTACATCAGCACAATTTTGGAAACATTATTGTTTTTGTTAGGAAGTTAGAAGGGTTAAAAGTTTATCACAAATTTCTTATTTTTCCATCAAAGTTTACAAAACCATTCTTTTTAGGGACCACATCACATTTGAAGCAACTTTACAGGAATTAATGCAATATAGAGAGGAACACGTGGGACACACGGAAAGGCTCGGAGGAGAAGGAGAACCATTTAACTTATGAGCGTAGAATTGTCTGGAATCGATAGCGGACGCCATGTCGTGTTTGCAGAGCCCCTGACATTTCTAAACAGTGGAAACTACCTCATAAGTGATCCCAGTTTGGAAACTATACCCCTCAAGGAATTTATCTAGATGTTTGATGAAAACCTTGAACCCCCGGGTGCTTCACAGATCTTTATAACAATGAACTGAGACAAGAGAAAAATTACATATTACATACCGTATTTTTCGGACCATAAGACGCACTTTTTTCCCCCCAAATGTTGGGGGAAAGTGGGGGGTGCGTCTTATGGTCTGAATGTGGCTGCGGGGAATGTGGGTGCTGCGGTGGAGCGGGTCATCGGGG
This sequence comes from Anomaloglossus baeobatrachus, assembly GCF_048569485.1. Classification (NCBI taxonomy): domain Eukaryota; kingdom Metazoa; phylum Chordata; class Amphibia; order Anura; family Aromobatidae; genus Anomaloglossus; species Anomaloglossus baeobatrachus. The sequence continues at coordinate 657,338,718 of NC_134353.1, forward strand.
GCACGAGCAGGCTGTAGCAGTGCCTGCTGTGACCACGTGGACCCGCTCATTTAATATGCATGCCCATCCCCCGCCCATCATCCCTCAGCGCTGAATCCGGCGCTGACAGGTGGGCGGGATGATGGGCGGGGATAAACAGCCGGCTCGCATGATCACCCCTGGCAACTACGGCCTGGAGTGATCATGTGCGGCTGTATTCACTGCACCCCGTGCATCATCATCAGCGCGGGGAGCAGTGAATCAGTGTACAGTACTCACCGTTCCCCTGCAGCATCGCTCATCCTCCCGTCTGTGTCAGCGGCAGCGCCGCTGATTGGAGCCGTCCCCTGCTGGATCGCGATCATGTCCTGTGTTTGTGCCGGCGGCTGAGTGGAGACTAGCGGCGCGCACAGCGATGACGTCATGGCTGTGCGCACGTGTCCACATGCAGCCGCCGGGACACTGGCACAGACACAGGAAATGATCACGATCCAGCAGGGTAATGGGGACGGCTCCAATCAGCGGCGCTGCCACTGACACAGACGGGAGGACGAGCGATGCTGCAGGGTAATGGGGACGGCTCCAATCAGCACTGCCGCTGACACAGACGGGAGGATGAGCCTTGCTGCAGGGTAATGGGGACGGCTCCAATCAGCGCTGCTGCTGACACAGACGGGAGGACGAGCGATGCTGCAGGGTAATGGGGACGGCTCCAATCAGCGCTGCCGTTGACACAGACGGGAGGGCGAGCGATGCTGCAGGGAGTGAGGTAAAGTGAGGTGAGTATGAACGTTTATTTTTTTTATGTGCCACAGGATGCGGCCATACACCAGGATGGGGGATATTATGAGCCGGATGGGGGCATATTATGAGCCGGATGGGGGCATATTATGAGCCGGATGGGGGCATATTATGAGCCAGATGGGGGCATATTATGAGCCAGATGGGGGCATATTATGAACCAGATGGGGGCATATTATGAGCTGGATGGGGGCATATTATGAGCAGGATGGGGGCATATTATGAGCCGGATGGGGGCATATTATGAGACAGATGGGGGCATATTATGAGCCGGATGGGGGCATATTATGAGCCAGATGGGGGCATATTATGAGCCGGATGGGGGCATATTATGAGCCAGATGGGGGCATATTAGGAGCCGGATGGGGGCATATTATGAGCCGGATGGGGGCATATTATGAGCAGGATGGGGGCATATTATGAGCCAGATGGGGGCATATTATGAACCAGATGGGGCCATATGCCATGATGGGTTATATAGCAGGATGCGGCCACATGCCAGTATATAGCAGGATGCGGCCATATGGCAGGATTATGGTATATAGCAGGATGAGGGACATATACTGTATATACTAGGCAGGGAGGATCATTACCAGGATGCGGCACCTTAGTAGAGAATTTGGGGACATTACCCCCATAACAGTGTCAGCAGCAGATCCTCGCCCCATGACAGTGTGTCATGACCACATTTTTTGCTTACAATTTTATTTTCCTATTTTCCTCCTCTAAAACCAGGGTGCGTCTTATAGTCCGGTGCGTCTTATAGTCCGAAAAATACGGTACTTTTCCCCAAAAAATGTTGTTTTAGCCCCAAATTTTGCATTTTCACAAGAGTACAAAAAGAATATGCACTTTTCACTTTGTTGTGCAATTTATCCTGAGTACACAGATACATGGCAGGGCTCAGAAGGGAAGGAGCACCATTTGATAAAAGGAAAGGAAAATTGACTGGAATCGATAGCAGAGGCCATGTCGCATTTACAAAGTCCAAGATGTGCCTAAACCGTGGAGCTTCCCCACAAGTTACCGTTTTTTGTAAACTAGACTCTTTAAGGAATTTATCTAAAAATGTGGTAAACATCTTGAGTCCATAGGTGCTTCACAAAATTTTCTAACATTGAGACAAGAAAATAAAAAAATATTTTTCTCAACAAAAATGATGTTTTAATCCCAAATTTGGGTAACAGGAAAAAATACACCATACAATTTATTGTACAATTTCTGCTGATTATGACAATTTTTAAGGCACTGTTCAAAGGAAGGAGCGCATATCAAGTGTTGTTTTTGCTGGAATGGTTTGTGGCTGCCATGTCACATTGACAGAGCTTCTGAGGTGTCAGGACAGCAGAAACCCCTATAAGTGACCCCATCTTACAAACTACATGTTTTAATGAAATCATTTAGTGGTGCAGTGAGGATATTGAGCAACATATGTTTCACAAAATGTTTTACCATTGGGCGGTGAAGAAAAAAATAATTACATTTTTACTGCAAAAATGTTGTTTTAGCCCCAGATTTTACATTTTCAAAAGGGAAATAGATGAAAATTACCGCATAATTGTTACTCAACTTCTCATGAACTTGACAATACCCCAGGAGCGCAGTTTGACTTTTGGAGCACAGAGTTTCCTAGAATAGTTTTCAGACTCCATATACAGAGCCCCTAAGTGCCAGAAGAGCAGAAACATCCCTCAAGTGACCTCAAGTTGGAGATTACACGCCTCTGAGAATTTATCTATGAGTGTAATGATGATTTTGACTCCATGAGTATTTTCCAGAAACAAGCAGCAATGAATGTTGCAGTGTGAAAATGGAAATTTGTTATTGTGGTGCCCGTACATTATACTGTCCATACATTGTGCCCCGCTGGAATTTCTGGAGACATGCACCTTGTAAATTAGGCAGGCTCTAGTCACTCCAGTAATGCCAAACTTGTGGATTTGTGAGTGAGTCTCGACCCGATGAACCGCCTGCTAGCGCAAAGCGGCCACCGAAGTCTCTGACTCCTCCCGCATCCCCCACTGCTTCTAAATGTCCTATTTGTTTTAATAAATTAAGATGTCCATTTTGTAAGTGACATTCTTTTTTTTCTTCTTTTGCGCCAAACTTGTGGCCGCTAACTGTGGCTTAGGCACACTGTGGGGCTCAGAAGAGAGGGGGCATTTGGATTTGGGAGCACAGATTTTGCTGGATTTCTTTTTGGGGAGGACATAGCACTGTTCCAGAGCTTTTGTGCTACCAGTAATGTGGAAGCCCCCTATATTTCTGCTAACAGATGACAAACCTGAGTTGGGACTTCTTTTTTTGTGTGACGAGTAGCAGCTTTTATTGGTGGCAATTTGGGTCTCACAACCTTTTCAATCAGTTTACATGTATCCGGTGCTGTACGCTGAACACATATCAGGGTTTCCACTTATATCTACAAAGTACGTAATTCAAATTAAACCCCCAAGGGATCCATCCACTAATGAGGCAGCAGAGAAACTCTGTCCTCTCTGTTGCTTCTGTTCGTTGGTGTCCGCCTTTTAAGATATGCAAAAAAGAGGTGGTCGACTGCACTTTTATGCACCACTGAAAAGACAGGCACAGTTGCATCACTGGCCAAAGAGAGCCCAAAATGTCTCCATTTACCACATTATAGGGAATCTTCCATTGGGGTTTCATTTAAATCTCGTATTTCACAGATTTACATGGAAACCCAGATATAAATGCTCAGTGTAGAGTACAGGATTAAAGTGAGCCGAGCCTTACTGCAATCTTTGGGAGTCAGTAAAACAAAGTGTCCTGTCGTTTACAACTTCAATTCTCCCACTTTCTTGGATTCTCCTTGAAAACATCAGACGAGTAACCAGGAGGAAGAATTATTCAGGCACTATACCTTTTCTGATTACCTCCACCTTCAGCGAGTCGGTTTCCACGCACGTGTCATCTGTTTGCTCTATATGCCCATGAATTTTGGGCATTCAACCAAAGTAATTGGAAAAAACCCTAATCTCCATCTTCTATATATTTGTGTATATACTGTATGTGTGAACTCTTAGTGTCACTCCTCACTTGACACCCAGCACTTGATAAAGCCACATTGCCTTGTGGTGATACTCGTGGGGCAGCTCCCTCACCCACTTTAGCACATGGCTATCCTGAATACTATTAGGATAAGTGCTGTTTGTTTACTGATCTTTCATTCATTTTAATTCATGGTCAGATTACAGGAATATTCTGCTCGCTCTATTGATACGGCTTGCCCCCTTTTATGGCAATATCAGTGAACATTATGTATGTATTCTTTGTCACTTTGATTTTTAGGCCAAGATTCATTTATATACTGTACTTTAGTACTTGTGCTCTAAAGGCACCGTCACACTAAGCAACATCGCTAGCAACATCGCTGCTGAGGCACAACTTGCTAGCAATGTTGCTGTGTGTGACATCCAGCAACAACCTGGCCCCTGCTGTGAGGTCGCTGGTTGTTGCTGAATGTCCTGGACCATTTTTTAGTTGTTGCTCTCCCGCTGTGAAGCACACATCGCTGTGTGTGACAGCGACAGAGCAACAACTGAATGTGCAGTGAGCACGTCTGCGGACGCTGGTAACCAATGTAAATATCGGGTAACCAAGAAGCCCTTTCCTTGGTTACCCAATATTTACCTTCTTTTCCAGCGTCCGCCGCGCTCAGCTGTCAGTGCCGGCTCCCTGCTCCCTGCACACGTAGCTGGAGTAAACATCGGGTAATTAACCCAATGTGTACTGTGGTTAGGAGTGCAGGGAACAGGGAGCCGGCACTAGCAGTGTGAGAGCGGCGGACGCTGGTAACCAAGGTAAATATTGGGTAACAAAGGGAAGGGCTTCTTGGTTACCCGATGTTTACTGTGGTTACCAGCATCCGCAGAAGCCAGCTCCCTGCTCTCTGCACACGTAGCAGAGTACATATCGGGTAATTAACCCGATGTGTACTGTAGCTAGGTGTGCAAGGAGCCTAAGCGGTGTGCGTGGTAACCAAGGTAAATATCGGGTTGGTTACCCGATATTTACCTTAGTTACCAAGCGCAGCATGCTTCCACGTGTAGCGACGCTCCAGCGATCCCTGCCAAGTCAGGTTGCTGGTGGGATCGCTGGAGCGTCGCTTAGTGTGACATCTCACCAGCGACCTCCTAGCAACTTACAAGCGATCCCTATCAGGTTGTATCGTTGTTGGGATCGCTGGTAAGTTGTTTAGTGTGACTGGGCCTTTAGATTGTGTATATACAGTATCTTATCATGTGTACTTCACAGGGGGCTTCTCTTTTAATGTCTAAAGTGTTGTTTATTGTTGTTTGAGTCTCTACTGGCACTTGTAATAAAGTTTATATTAGTGGTGATCCTGCTCATTTACACTTTATTTCTCTTCACTGTATAGATTATCATTTTGTGCCTGAAGAGAGGTGGTGCCCTCTACATATATGCCCTCGCCTGTTTTTTTTATCTAGTGGTTTGTTTTCTGCCAGTTGAGTGTTGGCACACCTCGTTTATTGCAACATTGTATATGATTGGATATTTTCTTTGGAAATGATCACTTTGTTGTTATGGGTTTTGAGACTAGGGCGGCCACTTGGCATAATCAGGGTGGAGATATTTTCAGCAATACTGCCGTTGTTTTGCAAGCAACTAATACTCTGATGGCTGAAGATGAATTACAAAAAATCTATGGGGAATTGATTATTTACACAAAAGCCTTACAAAGGCTTGGCGGAACATCAGAAGTTTGGAGGAATACAAGAAACTGGGTATTGGCCCAAGGGACTCAGGGTTCAAATCATCCCTGCCTGTGAGGTAGACACCGATTTTAAAAATACATGGGAAAAGGTTCTTCTAAGCTATTCTATTACCATCATAAATATGTTGATTGATAATGGCCATATTATATGGGGCTAGCTTAAGGAAGAGAATAAGCAAAGGGAGATTCTTATGACTTACTTCAATTTAGACAAAATTGTACTACTCTTTCCAAAAAAGTTGAAGATGTTGATAGATCAGTTTGAAAAGGATATTATCGAAGGTAAAATAATGCAAGTTTCAATGCAATAAAACAGACTTTGAGAATGGCAAAGCTTATAAATGGGTACATCATTGCAATAAGAGAACTTGAAAATAAACTTTTGACCAGGTGTCTTTCATTCGCCTATGAACACATTGGACACATTTATTGTCACAAAAGTTCTCTACCTTTTTTGTAGGCAGCTAATGTTTAAAGTTTTGTACAGCCAGCCCTCGATTGTGGACCTGTTGCCCTTTGATGAAAGAACTGCCTTCTGGGATCTCATGGAACTTTTGGAAGAACAACAATGTAACCCAGGTATGAGACCTACTTTTAAAAGAAGATTGCTCTCTCAAGTAGAGATGAGCGATGTTCGAGGTTCGAGGTTCGCCAATTTCATTTTCGAGTGATTTTGGGGGGTGTGTGAGTCGTTCGACGAACTCGAACGATTTGCTAAAAGTTCGGCAGTTCGAGTTACGTTTGAGAACGGTTCGATCACCAAAAGCGTGGCTTTTCACATTTTAATGTGGAAAGGAGGTTATTTACCAGATTGATGAACAACACCTCCTTTTTGATTAAGGAAGCAGACAAGTGGGTAATATCGTTATTTGGCCTACAGATTTATATTTGAAGGAGGAAAGAAGGCAATTAACCAATATCCTTTGTTATCAGATATTACCCTCTGATCCTACCACCATCAACCAGATTGGACAAACTTATCTGCACAGCGTTTGACTACAGCATTATAACCAAGAAAGAAAAATAATTCCCCATTACAAAATCTCCAAGAACTCCCACATTTTATCTGCTACTGAAAGAGCATCAGAACATTCAGGAATCCCAAAGTAAGCCAATTGCCTCTTGGATCGGTATCCTTTTTCAACTCCTATATATATATATATATATATATATATATATATATATATACATATATATATACATATACATATATATATATATATATAGCTTCAATCTTTTCTTTAACCCCTGGCCCAATCGATAAGTTCTTATATAAGGGACTCCACACATTTGAGTCAATCATTTGATTCAATAACTTGACCAGTTGACTATTCCAGCTCATACTTTATTTGTCACACTGGATGAGGAGTCCCTCTAAACTATCATTCAACATGATTTGGGTATCATGGCAGTTTTCTATTACTTTGATCAAAAAACTTCCAGAGATAGAGGACATGACTCGTTTCTTCTTGACCTTTTAGGGATGGTCCTGGAGAACAATTACTTTGTCTTTGACAGAACTTATTACAGACAGGTATGCAAGACTGCCATTGGGGCCAGATGTGTACCTTCTTTTGGAAACCTCTTTTTGGGGTGGTTGGAGGACACACAGGTTGCTATTTTGGAATCCTTCCAGGCACAGAGGATGCGATGGTTCAGATTTAAGTCCAAGTGTCGTTACAAATGGATAAAATAGTCCATTTACAAAACATTACTTAAAAACAAGTACAAAACAGGTGCACAGAAGAGAATCTAGAAAAATCAACCATCAAAACAGCATAGACCCATGTGGAAGATTGATAATGTTGATCTCCCTAAGGTCAACCATCCTTACCTATATAGTCTTCTACTAGGCATTGCTCCCACTAGCCAGTTTCCTACACCACACTGAAGAAGTCATCACATGTAACACGTGTTGGGACTATCCCCATGTGTGCCTGCATGCTCCTCTATTCAAGCTGGTAAGCTCCTTGCTGGTTTTTGGTTTTGTGCTGTGGTTATTCCTTACTCCCCCTTTAGTTGGTACTCTGGTTTGTCCAGTGTTTTACCCCTTGTGGGTATAACCTGGCTGTATCTATTATATCAACCCTATTTTTCAGCACTTACCATACCAGAGAGCTATGTATACTTATTTTTAGCACGACTTTGCATGCAGCCTCATATGGGGAACTGTTCACCCTCTTTGCCCTAAAATCTGCTTTGTATACCCTTTGTATAGTAATGCCCTGTATTATATATCTTTGTCTGATCAATTAAAAAATATTTTTTACCTGCACACTGGTGCCTATGACTGATTGTTGATTCTGACCATGGGGTATGTGGTTACCTTGGCAAAATGAAAGACTTCCATTTCCTCCTTTTATGCATTGCTCCCACTAGCCAGTTTCCTACTCCACACTGATGAGGGGCAAATACCCCGAAACAGCTGTCTGTGGATGGATACCATGTTTTGGCATAGGTGGTTTCCTTGACTGGAGACTGCCCTTCTCGTGGTTTTTCCTTCCCAGTGAAAGACCTGGCTAGTTAACTTCCAGTGTTGAAAAACATGTGATGGTGTCTCCGCGGCTTCCTTGTTTTGAAGAGTCCCCAATGACCATCGGGGCGCATTATCACCATTCAGCTGACCCATTTTGGTTAAATTTTCCCTTTGTCATGAATTTAATCTGCACAATTAGCCCGGTTTGTTTATAATGATTTATTGGAATGCATTATCACTGTACTGAATGACCGCTCTTCTCTAGCTTCACTTAGTGGTGCTTATAGATAATGATAGGCTATTAGGTTTATAAAGATTGGAGATTTGACTTTTCTTTAACCCGGCTTTTTGCAAATACTGGTGTTTGGAGGGACTCTACCCCATGGGTCTATGCTGTTTTGGTGGTTGATTTCTTTAGATTCTTTTCTGTGCACCTGTTTTGTACTTGTGTTTAAGTAATGTTTTGTAAATGGACTCTTTTATCCTTTTGTAATGACACTTGGACTTAATTAACTTTGCACTTTGAACAAAAGGATTTCATTTTGAGTAATTATTCTATTTATGGGCCTTTTTATTCTCCCTTTCTTTTCCTGCTGAATTCTGTCTATTGTTTGGGAGTAGCTCTGTGTAATCACCTGTTCATTATCATGGTCTATGTGTGTGCTTGTTTTCATGATGGTTCAGATTTATAGATGACATTCTGATTTTTTGGACAGGGACCATGGAGGATTGTGACCAATTATCGAGGTCCTCAATAACTACCCATAGAATATTACTTCTACCTCAAACAAGTCACATACCGCCATTGAATTCTTTGAATTAAAAATTTCCATTAAGTATACATTTATCATCACAACCTTTATTGTAAGCCTACTGCCACAAATAATATTTTGCATTACGACAGTTTCCACCCATTGCATCTTTGTAATTTCATTCAAAAATGACACTTATGCGGATTAAGAGAAACTGCAGTAACAATCAGGATTTTCGTGCTCATGCTCAGGATCTAACCTTTAGATTGCACCATAGGGGCTAACCGAAGAAGGTGATAGCTGACTCATTTCATTTTTCAGATGCCTCGAATCAAGAGGACTTTCTGTGTTCGAAGCAATAAGATATTCCTCAATCTTTGAATATGATCACCACTTTCCATAATCAATGGAGTGATATGTATCAACTATTTCAACAAATTTGGGGATCCTACTCAGTGATTCCAGATTACTTCCACATATCAGTTCCCAAAGCAGGGTTATTGCTAGAAGAGCAAAGAATTTCAAGAGCATATTAACTGAAAGTCAATTAAAATGTCATAGAGGAACAAAATTGTTGTGTGCTTGTGGCTTCTGTATGACATGACCCTACATGATTGCTGGGGACCATATTTCTCTACCTTCTCTTCCCACACAGATTAAATCTAGAATGTATCACAACTAAAAAAAAGGGAACCAGCACGATCTGAAATTGGCATGCATCATATAAAAAGTGAAAATTCACAAATTTATTCCAACTGTACTATAATAAAAAAATGAGATTTTTAGCAAATAATTGATCAATTTTTTGAGCCACCCCTGCCAACGTCACGGCAAATCTCAATAGGGGGGTCCTACTCTACATTCTGTATTTCATGTGCCATGCGGCCTCCTAGATAAAGTTAAAAGCAGAACCATAATGGAGCACACATACCTGCAACCTGTATATAGCCGCTTCCATGTTGCAAAAAAGGCACTTGTGGATAGAGACCAGCCCAGGTCCCAGCATGTGGAGCAAGCCCTACACATACCAGGACTATATCAGAACTGATCCTCCCAGTGTCAAACAGCAACCATTGATAAAGGCGGACCAGATCCAAGAATGGTGCTTAATTAGCATTGCCTGTGGAAAGGGGTGAGGTAACTGAGTCTGAACAGCTACCAACAGGAGGAATATATTGCAAGCCAAAATCAGGCGTGCATGGTATGGTGTTGGTCAGGCACCAGATTTGTAGCATAACTACGGTCAAAACAGAGAAAAAAAGGGAACCAGCACGATCTGAAATTGGCATGCATCATATAAAAAGTGAAAATTCACAAATTTATTCCAACTGTACTATAATAAAAAAATGAGATTTTTAGCAAATAATTGATCAATTTTTTGAGCCACCCCTGCCAACGTCACGGCAAATCTCAATAGGGGGGTCCTACTCTACATTCTGTATTTCATGTGCCATGCGGCCTCCTAGATAAAGTTAAAAGCAGAACCATAATGGAGCACACATACCTGCAACCTGTATATAGCCGCTTCCATGTTGCAAAAAAGGCACTTGTGGATAGAGACCAGCCCAGGTCCCAGCATGTGGAGCAAGCCCTACACATACCAGGACTATATCAGAACTGATCCTCCCAGTGTCAAACAGCAACCATTGATAAAGGCGGACCAGATCCAAGAATGGTGCTTAATTAGCATTGCCTGTGGAAAGGGGTGAGGTAACTTGTGGCGCCCCTGAGGCTTCCGTCGCCACAGGTCATTGCACCCCATCTGCGGTGTGATGCCCCATTCTGGGAGAGGAAGAGAGTGAACTCCGGTCCCATGGTAAATTCACACTACACCCATTGCTAGGGACACACAGGACCAGGGAAAGTGGCAGGCAACCCTCCCATGCTGCATGCTGAGAGGGGCTGTAAGACCTATCCCTGCTCCCATAGGGTGGTAGCTTAGCAACTGGGGAGGTGGGAGGAGCCACTGAGAGCAGATAGAGAAAGGAAAGTGAAGTTAGTTTCAGTTCGCTCAGGGAGTGGGAGAGTGAGGAGTGAGCATGTAGGACGAGAAGAGAAGAAAGGGTCGCAGGGCCGCGGGTAGTCCTGTAAGGTACCACGAGCAGTCCTTGTTGGGTACCGCTGCCGAGGGCCCAGAGGCGCTACGGGTAGCTGCAGGCTGCGGTGGCCCGTTCCACAGTGACATCGGTGGAGTGATTAGCTGCGACAGGGGATGGTCCCTAGAAACTGGAGGAGTGAAAAGACAGTCTCCAGACAGTAAAAACCGAGGCCCAGGGAATTGCAAGCTCCCAGGGCCAGAACCCAGAGCAGACCTTCAGAAAAGGGGTAATCAGCCGACAGGTGACCCCCCAGCCTGGAGGCTGTAATGGAGGCCAAGCCAAGTCCATCTACCTAAGGCAAGGCTAGTGAAGACAGCAGAAAAAGAGACACTAAAGAGAGGGAACCGGATTTCACGCTCGGAACCATCCAGAAACGGCGGAGGTCCCTGACAGTGGTCCCAGCAGTCTGAGGGTCCCTGCAACTGTGACGGAAACTGTGAGTAAAAGAACTGGAACTGCACCTTTGGACTCGTCTCTGTTATTCCATCTGCATAGACACTTACAAGCACCAACTGCGCCCCGGGCATTGCTCCACCTGTGGGGAGCAGTACCACCATAGCTGCCATCACATCATCCCGGTGGCCTTACACAGCAGCGGCGGCTTATTAGCCGCATACCACAGGTGGCGTCACGAACACAACCATTAACAAGCAAGCCACATATTCAACTGACACCCACCAGGGCCACGGAGCCGGGCCCAGCCACCACTGACTACCACCGGACTAGTCCGGCCCGGCACCGGGTGTCCCATAGCCCTAGGGTGGGCGAGTCAACTTTGGCGTCACGAACAGGATTTCGTGCCCGGTCTAACCGGGTACTGTGCGCCTGAAGAACCGTGTGACAGACTGTGTACTTTACTGAGAAACCACCGCCATTAGCGCTGCTGAGAGCGGGAAGAAGGGGGGCGTGCAAGAAGAAAGGGCGCGAAGAGAAGCCCCGCCCCCTTGTCCAAGAAAAGCGCGCGAAGCGGTGCCCGCCATAGAAGGCGGAGGAAGAAAAGATGGCGCGTGAAGAAGCTAAAAGGATGGACGCCGAGCAACGAGCGGCCAGAGGAGGAGTGGCCGAGCCGGGACACGCACCTCAGAACCGGGTTGTGTCCTGCGTCCTGGAGAGCGGAGAAGATCCAGCCGCCGCCGCAGAGCCGGGTAAAGAGAGTGACACCCCCAGCCGGCGGAGCCCGGATTGCCCGGTGGGGTTCCTGCCCGGTCCTCCTGCAGGCGCGCGTGCCACGACCGCAGCTCCGATACCAGCACCCTGCAGCAAGACAGCGACCACCAGAACACCGGAGATGCAACTGAGGGGTGAGTCATTTAATGCCCCTGCCGGCGCGAGAGCCCCAACCCCCGCTGCCATGCCCGCGGTCCCTGGAGAGACGCCCGACACGGCGACACCGATCCGGGCCGCAGCTACGCCAGGCGCGGCCCGCCAAGACAAGGAGGCAGCCCCAGAAGAGCCAGAGTGGCGCCGTATGGCTGGTAACCCCCTGCAAGCCAGCAGCCTCGCGCCAGCCAGTAACCCTATGCAAGCCAGCAGCACTACCTCAGAGCAGGCCCAGGCCGCAGCATCTTGCAGCAGGCCTGCTACAGCCACGCAGGAGACGCAGACTGTGCTGACCGCTGTCTACCTGCTGCCAGGTGGGGAACCGGAGAAGAATCCCTACATGTAAAGAAGTAAGGAGTTGCTGAACTGTATATAGCCCCTGTCTGCCCCTTATTCTTTTCGAAGATGACACCCTTTCCTGCTGTACTGCCCCTGATTCTTTGTGAAGACGTCACCCCCCCCATGTTATGTGCTACCGGGCCACTGAACTGGAATGTGGGCCCCGGTGAATGTTTAGGTGTCCTGACATACCAGGCCACTGGACTTAGTGGCTGGTGTGTGGTGTATGTGTTTTATGTCCTACCAGGCCATTGGACTTAATGGCTGGTATGTTGTTGATCTGTCTGATGCAACCAGGCCATTGGACTTAATGGCTGGTAGAAGATGTTACTTTGTTTGTTTGAAACGAACTGACGGGCTACTGGACTTGTAGTAGCCAAAAATGTAATTAGTTGCACCTGTTGTGCCCCCTACCAGAATTATGGGGGATTTGCCAAACCGTGCAATGGACTGGAAGTGCACACTTAGAGTTTTCTTTATAAGAAGTTCGCAACGTTCACTGATATGTGCCTCCCATAAAGGGAAGAAATGTTTTATTGTTTTATGTTTTGCATAACAAAAATTTTGCAGTTTCTCCACATGTTTTTGTTGTTTTTCAGCCCGAGGACGTGCTGGGATTTGCTGTGGGGGAGTGTGGCGCCCCTGAGGCTTCCGTCGCCACAGGTCATTGCACCCCATCTGCGGTGTGATGCCCCATTCTGGGAGAGGAAGAGAGTGAACTCCGGTCCCATGGTAAATTCACACTACACCCATTGCTAGGGACACACAGGACCAGGGAAAGTGGCAGGCAACCCTCCCATGCTGCATGCTGAGAGGGGCTGTAAGACCTATCCCTGCTCCCATAGGGTGGTAGCTTAGCAACTGGGGAGGTGGGAGGAGCCACTGAGAGCAGATAGAGAAAGGAAAGTGAAGTTAGTTTCAGTTCGCTCAGGGAGTGGGAGAGTGAGGAGTGAGCATGTAGGACGAGAAGAGAAGAAAGGGTCGCAGGGCCGCGGGTAGTCCTGTAAGGTACCACGAGCAGTCCTTGTTGGGTACCGCTGCCGAGGGCCCAGAGGCGCTACGGGTAGCTGCAGGCTGCGGTGGCCCGTTCCACAGTGACATCGGTGGAGTGATTAGCTGCGACAGGGGACGGTCCCTAGAAACTGGAGGAGTGAAAAGACAGTCTCCAGACAGTAAAAACCGAGGCCCAGGGAATTGCAAGCTCCCAAGGCCAGAACCCAGAGCAGACCTTCAGAAAAGGGGTAATCAGCCGACAGGTGACCCCCCAGCCTGGAGGCTGTAATGGAGGCCAAGCCAAGTCCATCTACCTAAGGCAAGGCTAGTGAAGACAGCAGAAAAAGAGACACTAAAGAGAGGGAACCGGATTTCACGCTCGGAACCATCCAGAAACGGCGGAGGTCCCTGACAGTGGTCCCAGCAGTCTGAGGGTCCCTGCAACTGTGACGGAAACTGTGAGTAAAAGAACTGGAACTGCACCTTTGGACTCGTCTCTGTTATTCCATCTGCATAGACACTTACAAGCACCAACTGCGCCCCGGGCATTGCTCCACCTGTGGGGAGCAGTACCACCATAGCTGCCATCACATCATCCCGGTGGCCTTACACAGCAGCGGCGGCTTATTAGCCGCATACCACAGGTGGCGTCACGAACACAACCATTAACAAGCAAGCCACATATTCAACTGACACCCACCAGGGCCACGGAGCCGGGCCCAGCCACCACTGACTACCACCGGACTAGTCCGGCCCGGCACCGGGTGTCCCATAGCCCTAGGGTGGGCGAGTCAAACTGAGTCTGAACAGCTACCAACAGGAGGAATATATTGCAAGCCAAAATCAGGCGTGCATGGTATGGTGTTGGTCAGGCACCAGATTTGTAGCATAACTACGGTCAAAACAGAGAAAAAAAGGGAACCAGCACGATCTGAAATTGGCATGCATCATATAAAAAGTGAAAATTCACAAATTTATTCCAACTGTACTATAATAAAAAAATGAGATTTTTAGCAAATAATTGATCAATTTTTTGAGCCACCCCTGCCAACGTCACGGCAAATCTCAATAGGGGGGTCCTACTCTACATTCTGTATTTCATGTGCCATGCGGCCTCCTAGATAAAGTTAAAAGCAGAACCATAATGAAGCACACATACCTGCAACCTGTATATAGCCGCTTCCATGTTGCAAAAAAGGCACTTGTGGATAGAGACCAGCCCAGGTCCCAGCATGTGGAGCAAGCCCTACACATACCAGGACCATATCAGAACTGATCCTCCCAGTGTCAAACAGCAACCATTGATAAAGGCGGACCAGATCCAAGAATGGTGCTTAATTAGCATTGCCTGTGGAAAGGGGTGAGGTAACTGAGTCTGAACAGCTACCAACAGGAGGAATATATTGCAAGCCAAAATCAGGCGTGCATGGTATGGTGTTGGTCAGGCACCAGATTTGTAGCATAACTACGGTCAAAACAGAGAAAAAAAGGGAACCAGCACGATCTGAAATTGGCATGCATCATATAAAAAGTGAAAATTCACAAATTTATTCCAACTGTACTATAATAAAAAAATGAGATTTTTAGCAAATAATTGATCAATTTTTTGAGCCACCCCTGCCAACGTCACGGCAAATCTCAATAGGGGGGTCCTACTCTACATTCTGTATTTCATGTGCCATGCGGCCTCCTAGATAAAGTTAAAAGCAGAACCATAATGGAGCACACATACCTGCAACCTGTATATAGCCGCTTCCATGTTGCAAAAAAGGCACTTGTGGATAGAGACCAGCCCAGGTCCCAGCATGTGGAGCAAGCCCTACACATACCAGGACTATATCAGAACTGATCCTCCCAGTGTCAAACAGCAACCATTGATAAAGGCGGACCAGATCCAAGAATGGTGCTTAATTAGCATTGCCTGTGGAAAGGGGTGAGGTAACTGAGTCTGAACAGCTACCAACAGGAGGAATATATTGCAAGCCAAAATCAGGCGTGCATGGTATGGTGTTGGTCAGGCACCAGATTTGTAGCATAACTACGGTCAAAACAGAGAAAAAAAGGGAACCAGCACGATCTGAAATTGGCATGCATCATATAAAAAGTGAAAATTCACAAATTTATTCCAACTGTACTATAATAAAAAAATGAGATTTTTAGCAAATAATTGATCAATTTTTTGAGCCACCCCTGCCAACGTCACGGCAAATCTCCTGTTGGTAGCTGTTCAGATTCAGTTACCTCACCCCTTTCCACAGGCAATGCTAATTAAGCACCATCTTGGATCTGGTCCGCCTTTATCAATGGTTGCTGTTTGGCACTGGGAGGATCAGTTCTGATATAGTCCTGGTATGGTGCAGAGCTTGCTCCACATGCTGGGACCTGGGCTGGTCTCTATCCACAAGTGCCTTTTTTGCAACATAGAAGCGGTTATATACAGGTTACAGGTATGTGTGCTCTATTATGGTTCTGCTTTTAACTTTATCTAGGAGGCCGCATGGCACATGAAATACAGAATGTAGAGTAGGACCCCCCTATTGAGATTTGCCGTGACGTTGGCAGGGGTGGCTCAAAAAATTGATCAATTATTTGCTAAAAATCTCATTTTTTTATTGTAGTACAGTTGGAATAAATCTGTGAATTTTCACTTTTTATATGATGCATGCCAATTTCAGATCGTGCTGGCTCCCCTCTCTCTCTGTTTGGTCGTAGTTATGCTACAAATTCTGGTGGCCGGTCACCACCATGCCATGCACGCCTGATTTTGGTTTGCTTTGTATTCCTCCTGTTGGTAGCTGTTCAGATTCAGTTACCTCACCCCTTTCCACAAGCAATGCTAATTAAGCACCATCTTGGATCTGGTCCGCCTTTATCAATGGTTGCTGTTTGGCACTGGGAGGATCAGTTCTGATATAGTCCTGGTATGGTGCAGAGCTTGCTCCACATGCTGGGACCTGGGCTGGTCTCTATCCACAAGTGCCTTTTTTGCAACATAGAAGCGGTTATATACAGGTTACAGGTATGTGTGCTCTATTATGGTTCTGCTTTTAACTTTATCTAGGAGGCCGCATGGCACATGAAATACAGAATGTAGAGTAGGACCCCCCTATTGAGATTTGCCGTGACGTTGGCAGGGGTGGCTCAAAAAATTGATCAATTATTTGCTAAAAATCTCATTTTTTTATTGTAGTACAGTTGGAATAAATCTGTGAATTTTCACTTTTTATATGATGCATGCCAATTTCAGATCGTGCTGGCTCCCCTCTCTCTAATGTATCACAACTGTTGTTCATGTAACTTAACCTATGTGCTTTCATATGCGATTGTCCTAAAAGCTATGTTGGTCAGATGACCCAAGAACTTCGTAGAAGATTGCAGCAACAGCTGTCCAACGTTGCAACAGCAAGGGTGGACAAAAACAAGGTAAGCCCCTTTCCTCGGTTGCTACCCATTTTCTTGAACACCACAATGAATGCTCCCAAGGACTCCAGGTCATGCTAGTGAATCAGGTTATTGTCACGCTGTACTCTAAGATGTACAATAGCAGTACAGCGCAGTAATGTGGGACTGAGAGGATTCCTGAAACTATCTGAGAATGTAGTTAGCTGGTAAACCACTAGGGGGAGTAAAAGTGGAGGAAACGTATGAGCAGGGAATTCCCTAGCAAAGGTAATACTAGTCAAGCCCACCAGATGGCAGTAGAATCGTCAGAAAGCCGTGTCACAACATGAGGTCTTGTAAGTACACAAGGGCAAAGTCTAAACGTAGTCAGAGGGAAGCAAATAGTCAGTAGCCGGGAAATCAGAGCCTAGAAGCGAGGGGGAGTGGGAAGACAAGACAGAATTAAGGTAAACAGATAAGGAACGAACAGGGAGACAGCGGGAGAGACACTGATGGAAACAGACAACAGAGGAGGTTAACAGGTCAGGTGAACACGGAGGTCAGGAGGGGGCAGGGCAGACAACAGGTCACTCAAGAGCAGAACACAGCAGAGCCAGAAGTATCACTGGCAAAGTCCAAGAGAAACAGTGCCCTAATAAAGCAGCCTGACCTCCAGAACGAGGCAGAAAGGATTAACCCCTAACGTGACTTGCATCAGAAGTGAAACTAAAAAATAGGCTCAGCTCCAGCTGAGCCAGGAGTCAATCATGACAGTTATTCTGAATATTGGGGGGATGTTTAAAAAGATTTTCTACATTGAGAGTCTCATTGGATACACAACCTAAACAGCATGGCCAACAATGGCATGAATGAAGAAGTGCTATTCACAGGGTTTATAACTTGCTCTAAACTTACTTGTTTTCTTTCTAACAGTGCCCTGTTGTTTAAAACTTTAATTCTCCCCCTTTCTTGGATTCTCCTTGAAAACATCAGTCGAGTAACAAAGAAGAAGAACTATTCGTCTTCCAGAGGAGTCTGTTTTGTGCACCTTGAATTTCCCCTTACCTAGCTTTTAATAACTCAATAAAATGTATTGTTCATGTTACAGGTATTGCCATCTAGGTTGCCTGCCATACATCACAGTTTTCCGTGGTGGCTAATTTTTGAGTATGTCCATCCTTCAACTTTATTATAATCAAAAATCTCTCACTTATAGCGGTGTCATCATAGTTATCGAATCAAAAATAGATTCAATATTCTGCGTCTACACAAAGACCCAAATAATATGAATCAAATAGACACCATTTCAATAGTATAATTTTAAAACTTAATAATTTTATTAAAAATTTAAAAAAAAAAAAAAAACATGATAAAAAGGACAATGCCACCAGTGTGGAAGCAGACAAACAAAGCCAATGTATTGAAAAAAATAATTCTCATAAATACATGTGTAATAAACATCAATAAATAACCATAAATCTCAACAATATTAATGATACATATTAAATACACAGTACAAGAATAAATAGAATATATAATAGTGCCTGTAACAATCTCAATTAAATAGTGGTAAAATTGCTTTACTAAAACAATCTATTAAGTGGTCTATACTGCTATACAATATCACCTGTAATGGCTCCAACTTGGCCTAATATAATACATTATTGATTTTAGCAGCTTACCTCAAAGTATATACATTTTCACCACTATAATATATTACACTAATGCCCACTTAATACTGTGCACTTACTTAAACAATAATCTCCTAACTTGTGTGTCTGCCTCCTGCCTCCAACGCGCATTTTGTCACCTTCTTCAGGGGGCGTGAAGGTGACGAAAGAAGGTGAAGAAGGTGACGAAACGTGCGTCGGAGGCGGGAGGCAGACACACAAGCCAGTAGATTATTGTTTAAGTAAGTGCACAGAATTATGTGGGCATTAGTGCAATATATTATGGTGGTGAAAATTTATATACTTTGAAGTAAGCTGCTAAAATCAATAATGTATTATATTAGGCCAAGTTGGTGCTATTACAGGTGATATAGTATAGCAGTATAGACCACTTAATAGATTGTTTTAGTAAAGCAATTTTACCACTATTTAATTAAGATTGTTACAGGCACTATTATATATTCTATTTATTCTTGTACTGCGTATTTAATATGTATCATTAATATTGTTGAGATCTATGGGTATTTATTGATGTTTATTACCCATGTATTTATGAGAATTAATTTTTCAATACATTGGCTTTGTTTGTCTGCTTCCACACTGGTGGCATTGTCCTTTTTTATCATGTTTTTTTTTAAAAAATGTTTTGAATAAAAATATTAAGTTTTAAAATTATACTATTGAAATGGTGTCTATTCCATCCTTCAACTTGTATATTTTTATTTTCACATTTATGTATATTATTGGTTGTGAATTTATTGTATGTTGCATACCTATTATCCATGTACATTTTTGTGTGTGCACTTTTTTTTTGCCTCATAGTGCCCACACAAATGGTGGGTTTATAATTTGCATAGATACCTATACAGTATATTCATGAATGCACTGTGTACTTATATATTTATATTTACTTACTTTACACTTTATATATTTGATCTTAAACTATCCATGTGTTTGTGGGGGTCTGTTATTAGGTTTTTAATGCATATGCATTATTCTCATATAATACATGGCAGATACTTTGACACTTGCATCATGTTACTGCTGAACGCATGCGCATAGGCAGACATTTTTGGTATACTTACCTGCCATGATCTGGCTTTCTTGCATTGAATTGTTGTCTAGTGCATGCACATAATGGCACTACTTGCGGTCCACCTTGCGTTTCAACTGGCGCTTGCGCAATGTTCATTCTTCAATTCAGTATTATGTGCATGGGCTTTCACAATGACATTTTTATTCAGGCACTATAAATTATCTGATTACTTCCGTCTTCAACACATGAGTTACCACGCACGTGTCCCCTGCTTGCTCCATCCACCCATAAATCATGTGCATTCAACCAAGGTAATTGGAAAAAAAACGTAATCGCCATCTCCTGTACATTTGTGTACATATGTGTGAACTCTCCGTGTGACTCCTCGCTTGATACCCAGCACTTGATAAAGCCACATTGCCTTGTAGTGATACTCGTGGGGCAGCTTCCTCTTCCTCTTTAGTATGGCTATCTTGAATACTTACGGTAATCATTAATTGTTTTCTTGATTATTTATTCATGGTCAGATTACAGGAATATTCTGCTCGCTCTATTGATATGGCTTGGCTCTTTTCATGACAATATCAGTTGATATTATGCATGTATTCTTTATCTCTTTGATTTTTAGGGCAAGATTCATTTATATACTGTACATCCTTAGTACTTGTGGTCTTGGATTGTGTTTGTACCTTATCATGTGTACTTCACAGGGGGCTTCTCTTTTAATGTTTAAATGTTGTTTTTTGATCTTTCAGTCTCTACGGGCACTTGTAATAAAGTTTATATTAGTGATGATCCAGCTTGTTGGCACATTCTTTTTCATCACTAAAATATACATTTATGCCTCCAACACACATCCATGCCGCCGGTACGTGTTTGGTACGTTTTTGAACGTACCGGCAGCATGGAGACACGTACACCAATGTTACCCTATGGTAACAGGCGCACACACGTAAAATCACATGGAACGTGTGTCCGTGTCGTTTGTACGTGTGTGCAATATTACACACGCTCAACATGTCCGTTTTTCTCCGACATCACGCAGGCACGGACCTACGAAAGTTAATGGATCCATGTCTGCACATATGTGACACGTAGCATGTCCGTGTGCTACCCATACCGTCCGTATCATTTTTTTTGTGCATTCTGGATGCGATGTCGGTCAATCTCCCTTTGTCGGACGGTATCTTTCTCTGTCAGATGGTCGCTCTGCCTGTCTGTCTCTCTGTCTGTCTGTCTGTCCCTCTCTCTGTCCGTCAGTCGGTCTCTCCCCCTCTCTCATACTCACCGATCCCCGATCACCAGCGCGGCGCTGCACAGCTGTCAAAAAGCTCCGGCGGCTTTTACTATTTTGAAAATGCTGGCCGCTCATTATTCAATCTCGTATTCACTGCTTTCTCCACCTACCGGCGGCTATGATTGGTTGCAGTCAGACACGCCCCCACGCTGAGTGACAGCTGTGTCACTGTAACTAATCACAGACACCGGTGGGCGGTTCTATATCATGCAGTTAAATAAATAAATAAATAAATAAACAAAAACGACGTGCGGTCCCCCCCAATTTTGATACCAGCCTGGGTAAAGCCACACGGCTGAAGACTGGTATTCTCAGGATGAGGGGCTCCACGTTATGGGGAGCCCCCCAGCCTAACAATATCAGCTAGCAGCCGCCCAGCATTGCCGCATCCATTAGATGCGGCAGTTCCGGGACTTTACCCAGCTCATCCCGAATTGCCCTGGTGCGGTGGCAATCGAGGTAATAAGGGGTTAATCATGAAAGGCGTCTCCCCTTGATACCTTCCATGATTAACCTGTAAGGGAAAGAAAATAAACACACACATCCTAAAAATCCTTTATTTGGGATAATACACAAAAACAAACACCCTCTTTCACCAATTTATTAAGCCCCAAATACCCATCCAGGTCCGGCGTAATCCACACGACGTCCCGCGACGCTCTAAGCTCTGCTACATGAAGCTGACAGGAGCGGCCGCAGACCATGACCGCTCTCTGTGAGCTCCACGCAGCAACTGAGGTGAGCCGCGCTATCAGCGATGACGTCACTCAGGTTACTCGCGGCCACCGCTGGGTCCTCCAACTGTGACAGCAAGTCGCCCAAGTGACTGAAGTGAGATGCGCGATCAGCGATGAAGTCACAGGTGAGTTGCGGTCTCGGATGGAAGACTCCAGCTTGCCGCAGGTAGCCTGAGTGACGGTAGCGCTAAACACGCCAATAACTTCAGTCACTCAGGGGATTAGCGGTCACCGGTGAGTCCTTCACGGGTGACCGCTATTCAGGATGCCACACACAGACAGAGACGTGGTATGACAATGAAGTCGGGTGAAGTTCATCCGAGTTCATTCTCATCGGGCGACTCTGTCTGTGTCTGCTGTCAGCGGGTATGTATCAACGACATTTTGCCTCACACACAGATCATTTCAAACGGACAACAAACGGACATTACACGTACGTATCTCACGCATACACGGACATTCCACACGCACACATGGCGAGCATACGCCATCAAATGGATGTCACACGTACCGGCGAAACGGACATAAAAAAATGGAACACGGACCCGAAAAACGGAATGCGAGACAGGCACATGTTTTTTGCAGAAGTGTGGCAGAGGCCTTACTTGTTACGCCGTTCACTGTGTGGAATAAATGATTAGGTGGCTTTAGGATATGTCCGCATGCAGCGTTCTTGATTTGACAAAAAATGCACCCTTAGCAGACTTTGACAACTGTAAACACTGTGTTTGACAAAAAAAAAGCATCCAAAACGCAAGCGTTTTGAATGCATTTTGCATGCGTTTTCCATGCATTTTGGATACATTTTTGACAGTGCGGTCCCATGGCGATTCAGCTCTGCTACATCCCTGTTCTGTCACAGCAACACTGTAGAGCATGACTGCTTGCTAACAGCAGAAAGAGACAGAGCCGCGCGATGACAATGAACTCTGGTGAACATCTGACGTAAGTGCAGTGACACAGGCAGTAGTGCGGGGCCCGCAGCTGTGAGGTCAGAGGTTCACAAGAGTTCATTGTCATCTCGCGGCTCTGTCTCTGTGTCGCTGCCTGAATTGCGATCACAGGTGAAAGATTCACCTGTGACCCCCAAATCACCTGAGTGATGGCACCGCTGATCGTGCGGCTTACGTCAGTCACTCGGGTGATTTGCTGTCACAGGTGGAGGGCTCCAGCTGTGGCCGCGGATAACCTGTGTTGTGCTCTATGGCCGCTCACTGTCAGTGTCCAAAATAGCAGAGCTGGAAGCGTCATGGTACCTCATGTGGAGTACTTCGGACCTGGAGAGTTGTGTTGGGGTTAATAAAGTGGTGAAAGAGGGTTTTTTGTCTTTTATTTCAAATAAAGGATTTTTCGGTGTACGTGTTTATTTACTTTCACTTATAGATTAATCATGTCTCATAGATGCCTGCCATGATTAACTTATTACCCCGATTGCTACCCCACCAAGACATTCGTGATGAGCCGGGTAAAGTCCCAGCACTATAGCATCTAATGGATGCAGCAATTCCGGGTGGCTGCTGGCTGATATTTTTAGGCTGGGGTGGCTCCCAATAACGTAGGTCTCCCCAGTCTGAGAATACCAGCCCTCATCTGTGTGGCTTTATTTTTGCTGGGTATGAAAATTTTGGGGGACCACATGTCGTTTTGTAAATTATTTATTTATTGTACTGTATGATATAGACCCACCCACCGGTGGCTGTCAATGGTTGCAGTCTGACAGCTGTGCCTCAGCGTACGGGAATGTCTGACTGCAACCAATCATAGGTGCTGGTTGGTGGAGAAAGCAGTGAACATGAGATGAGCTTAATGAGCAGGGGAAATGAATATGAGATGAGCCTAATGAGCGGCATGCACTGTCAGAAGCAGGAGAGGCCACGGGAGCAGTGTGACAGCCGCGCCGTGCTGCGCCGGTGAACGGTAAGTAAGAAGGAG
The DNA here is from genome assembly GCF_048569485.1 of Anomaloglossus baeobatrachus. Classification (NCBI taxonomy): domain Eukaryota; kingdom Metazoa; phylum Chordata; class Amphibia; order Anura; family Aromobatidae; genus Anomaloglossus; species Anomaloglossus baeobatrachus. The sequence goes on from NC_134353.1 coordinate 657,362,283, forward strand.
AGAGGGAGAGACTGTGTGAGAGACCGACAGAGAGAGAGCGACTGAGACCGACACTGACAGAGAGCGAGACTGATAGAGAGAGACCGAGAAACCGACACCGAGAGAGTCTGAGACCGACAGAGAGAGAGAGAGACTGAAACCGAAAGAGAGAGACCGAGAGACCTGCGTTTTTGTTGACAAAAATGTATCCAAAATGCAACCAAAATGCATAGCTAGACATTTTGGTTGCGTTTTGACACACCTCGTTCACTTCAATGGGTGGAAAATGCAACAAAACGCAATGAAGAAATGAGATGATGCTTGTTTTTACGCAATGACTTTGACAAATATTTGTCAAACAAAATGATGCCTAAAAAAAAGCAACATGCACATAGAAATTTCTGATTTATCATAGACTTTGCTGGGGAAGCAAAACGTATGCATTTTGGCAGTGACACAGTGCAGTTTAAAACGCAAGAATAAAAGCAAATGTGCACACATGGCCTTATTATTTGGGTCGGTGTCATTTCAGTGGTCCCATGTTTGTATTGGTTTTATCTATGAATGGCAGCTATCACACTCTAAAAATCTCTTCTTTTTTTTTTTTTTAAAAAAAAAAGTTTTTTTTGCATCATCTTATTTTGAGAGCTATACAGTGTGTGAAGAATTATTAGGCAAGTTGTATTTTAGAGGATTTTTTATTATTGATCAACAAATATGTTCTCAATCAACCCAAAAGACTCATAAATATCAAAGCTTAATATTTTTGGAAGTTGGAGTGGTTTTTTTTAGATTTGGCTATCTTAGGAGGATATCTGTTTTTGAAGGTAACTATTACTGTGCAGAATTATTAGGCAACTTAATAAAAACCAAATATATTCCCATCTCACTTGTTTATTTTCACCAAGTAAACCAATATAACTGCACAAAATTTAGAAATAAACATTTCTGACATGCAAAAACAAAACCCCCAAAATATAGTGACCAATATAGCCACCTTTCTTTATGATGACACTCCATAGATTCTGTCAGTTGCTTGATCTATTTACGATCAACATTGCGTGCAGCACTCACCACAGCCTCCCAGACACTGTTCTGAGAGGTGTACTGTTTTCCCTCCCTGTAGATCTCACATTTTATGAGGGACCACAGGTTCTCTATGGGGTTCAGATCAAGTGAACAAGGGGCCATGTCATTATTTTTTCATCTTTTAGACCTTTACTGGCCAGCCACGCTTTGGAGTAGTTGGATGCATGTGATGGAGCATTGTCCCGCATGAAAATCATGGTTTTTTTTAATGATACCGACTTCTTCCTGTACCACTGCTTGAAGAAGTTATCTTCCAGAAACTGGCAGTAGATCTGGGAGTTGAGCTTCACTCCATCCTCAACCCGAAAAAGTCCCACAAGTTCATCCTTGATGATACCAGCCCATACCAGTACCCCACCTCCATTTTGCTGGCGTCTGAGTCGGTGTGGAGCTCTCTGCCCTTTACTGATCCAGCCTCTGGCCCATCCATCTGGCCCATCAAGAGTCACTCTCATTTCATCAGTCCATAAAACCTTTGAAAAATCAGTCTTAAGATATTTCTTGGCCCAGTCTTGATGTTTTATCTTATGTTTCTTGTTCAAAGGTTGTCATTTTTCAGCTTTCCTTACCTTGGCCATGTACCTGAGTATGGCACACCTTGTGCTTTTTGATACTCCAGTAACGGTGCAGCTCTGAAATATGGCCAAACTGGTGGCAAATGGGATCTTGGCAACTTCACGTTTGATTTTCCTCAATTCATGGGCAGTTATTTTGCGCCTTTTTTGCCCAACACAATTCTTGCGACCCTATTGGTTATTTGCCATGAAAAGCTTGATTGTTTGGTGATCATGCTTCAAACGTTTGGCAATTTCAAGACTGCTGCATCCCTCTGCAAAACATCTCACAATTTTGGACTTTTCAGGGCCCGTTAAATCTCTCTTCTTACCCATTTTGCCAAAGGAAAGGAAGTTGCCTAATAATTAAGCACACTTTATATAGGGTGTTGATGTCATTACACCACACCCCTCCTCATTACAGAGATGTTACTTAATTGGTAGTTGGCTCTCAAGCCTATACAACTTGGAGTAGGACAACATGTATAAAAAGTATGTGATCAAAATACTCATTAGCCTAATAATTCTGCACACAGTGTAATATTTCTATATTTCAGCTGTTAGAGTCCTGTGGGAGCTTGTTTTTTGCAGGATGAGTTGATGTTTTTATTGGTACCTTTTTCGGGCACGTAATATTTTTTGATCGCTTTCTATTCTGATTTTTAGGATGCAGAAAAAACAGAAAACAGCAATTCAGAAATGTTTTGTTTTGCTGTTTTTTTATGCATGTTAGATTCTGCCTATAGTTGGATCTAACAGGCCACCATACTTGGCCCACCAGGTGGTCATTGTTTGCCTCCCAGTGCTATGACAATCATCAGCTCCCCGTGATTTTGTCACAAGTGTACCGATGGAGGAGATACGGAGATAGGCCCATTGACTAACAGCCTCCTGATGAACCAGGATTGGGGAAACGCGTTGAGACAAGAAAGGCTTGAGGCGGATATAAGATAACTGTATATACACTGTCCCTGCTTATGTGAGGTTCTCATTGAGAAGACTGCTGTCCTCCTGAATTTTCAGGAGGTTTTTGTGAACCCGAATATTGCACATTTATCACTTTATGCAATGCTCACTGCACTTTATCTTTGGTTGCAGGGGTTTACAGGGTAACAGCAGGGACAGCCGTCGGTGACTGGGGGAGCCATATCGTACATCCAGGGTGCCAACCTCCATGGCTAGGTAGGGCACAGGAGGGAGTGGACATTGTAGGGATTTTTTTTCCCTCTCTCTGCTGTGCACCGGTTTGTTTTATCAAATTGTATTGTGGTCACGGACCTTTTAATAGTATCAATAAATGTTATGTTTTAGTTAGGGATCCATGTTTTTTTTTCAGTGTCAGCTGTCGGCATCGAGCTGTCACTGTAGGTTTTCACACATATGTTTAGTCCATAATGATGTATAACATTTCCCCTCTTCCTCATGAGCTCTATTAATCTATGAGCAATAAATGCATTTATTCATTGGTTTGTAGAAATTGTTGTTTTTCTTCAGTTTTGGTGATGCCTCTTCTGAATGTCTATGGTACATAGTCGCACCTTGTCCATAGTCCTGTATGCTTCTCAACGCAGAAAGAAGGGAGGACGACGTTAGAAATCCATCACACAGGCCGCAATATATAACTCTCACACAAGAAAAGACTCAGACCAAGTAAAGAAAGTTAAACTAAGTGATATTTATTATAGTTTTGTATGTGTTATGTGTATATGTTTGCTACCTCTCATCACTCATGAAGAGCGCACAGCGACACTCAGGTCAGGAAAAAACCCCAGTGGAGGAAACCTGCAGGGAATCCATGGCCGCTGTACTGCCCTTCCTCCGGGCATACTAAGGGAGGTTAACACTATAAATCATTCAGTGTGTGTTTGTTTGTATGTGCGGTATGTTAGTATGTGTGTATGTATTATGATGTATTATGTGTGTTTTTTTATGTGCATGTCTGTATTATACATTACCCGCTCCTTTTGTTGGTCATCCATCATGGTGTCACCTCTCGGGCAGCAGTATCTCCTAGTGAGAAATGAATGTACAAAAGATGTAAGAACCATAACTGTATTTTGTATTTACCTGACATACAGAATACTATTTCACAGTTTAGTTATATCTTTGATTTCCTACTTCTCTATGGCATTAATGATTACTTACCATTGATGATATTAGTCAAGGATCTCAACTGATGTCCCAGGGTCCACTGTTGTGTCTTTCCGGCTAATGATGTTTCCATTCACTTCCCACTTGCATGGATGCAAAATGATGTTTCTGCAACGGGCACAGGACGGCGGCCTCCTCCATGGGCCATGGACTTCGAGCTCCCATGCGTGCCTCTTCTCGTACCCAATAGCCCAGCTGTGATGGATTCGCCGGTTTCTCATCCACACCCAATGAGAAGGGTCTTGTGCCATAATCTGGAATGATATCATACATAATGAAACTTGTCTTCACTTGTCAGATATTTATATATAAATTTTTATATATATATATATATATATATATATATATATATATACTGTATTTTTCAGATTACAATACGCACTTTCCCTCCAAAAATTTGGGAGGGAAATGAGAGGTGCATCTTATAATGCATGTGTAGCTTACCGGGAGGTGGAGAGTGGGTGCTGTGCTTGCTGCTGGGCGCTGTTCTGGCTGCGGCGGGGACTGTGCTGGCTGCTGCGGGAACTGTGCTGGCTGCGGTGAGTGCTGTGCTGGCTGCGGTGAGCACTGTGCTGGCTGCTGTGGGGGCTGTGTGGAGCAGGGCGGTGTGGTGGGTGAGATGCTCTGTCGGCGGTGCGGGCTTTAAATATTGGCACCCGCAGTCGGCGCGTGCACATATGGAGCTCTTGGCTCAGATCTCATCTGCGCATGCGCGTCTTCGGTCCATTAATCTCTCAGTAGTGGACTTAAGGAAAATGGTGCTTGGAGGTGGCGCGTGCACAGATAAGATCTGGTCTTATCATTGAGCCGAGAGCTCAATCTGTGCACGTGAAAACGCTGGGCGCCATTTCTTTGAAACCCTCCAACAGAGCGTCTGTGACATCCGCCGCACCGCCCTGCTCCACACAGCCAGAACACCCTCCGCAGCCAGCACAGCCCCCACCGCAGCCAGCACAGTGCCCACCGCATCCAGCACAGCCCCCACCGCAGCCAGCACAGTCTCCACCGCAGCGCCTGCAGCATCGCCCTACTCCAGCATCACCCCTGCCTCCTGTGACACTGCTTCGGCCCCCGCCCGGTATGACACCACCGGAGTATAAGACGGATCCCATTTTTTTATTACCTTTTTTATCTTTAAATTTGGGGTTTGTCTTATAATCTGGTGTGTCTTATAAAACAAAAAATACGGTATAGTTACCAGATCACATGTGGCCCGGTCCACCCAAGCTCTGAAGTCCATCCGGAGGAGCAGCTGGTTGCGTTGGTAATGCAGCTCTTCTTTCCGCTGTTCCCAGGTTCTTCCTAATGCCCACGCGTAGATTTCTTCACGGAAGTCAACGTCCTCTTCAAATTGGTTGGCTAAGAAGCTGAAAAAAAGACAAACGTTATGACCCATATATATTGTAAGTGCAAAAGGAAGGGGTGAATATAAATGATACAATGATGTAAAAAAAACAGTCAATATGGACCCCAAGTAAGTCATAAGGCCGCATAGTATGGTTCTGATCACACGTTTTTCAGCGTTACTTTTTCAGTGTTTTTTCGTGTAAATTAGAAGCTGCTTTTTATCAAAAGCTTTAAGATTTCAGAAATCTCATGCACGTGTTGTCTTTTCCTTCTGAATTTGAGAACTGCGGCATTTTGAAATCTGCAGCATCTCAGTTGTTGAAAAATGGGCATTTTGACTGCAGCAATTTACTTCTCAGAGAGCAGATTTTAGCTGCAGAAAACCCCCACAAGAATCATGTGTTTGAACACAGCTTTCTATTTTCTCTTTGCAGATACAATGATAAAATATTTTTTACTTTCCAATCAGAAAATAACCACAATTGCGTTTCCGTCTATAATTGATAAATCTAATATAAAATACCGGATCCACAATTATTGAGAGTTTTGCTAAAAATATGTTTTCATGAAAACACTTACAGGGATGGAAAGAAGTTCTCTCTATATTCCTCGGTGCTCAGTCCGGCTCTCTTGAAGTACACGAGGACCATGGCCAGGAGATACTAGAGGAAGAAGACAAAAAGTTATATTTTGTAAATGTTTTTACACAGTAGATAACTGTATGTCGCTGTATTTTATGATGAATAATGTCATTCTGTAATCTGAACAGAAAGGTCACAGATTATTGTGCACTTGTAATATCTCTCCACAAGTATGTGGATGTAAAGTGTAAATTCCGGTAAAGGTAACCCATCATCAGGAAACTAGACCTTAGAAAAGGACTTTCACTGATGATTGCATCAATACTTTGCTTGTAGTGTTTCCTCACTCTTCTCTCAGTGACCGGCCTTCCCTAGCTGAGATTCTGCACTAGGTGCCATCATTGCCCACAGCTGTCTCCTCAGAGGCGGTGGCGCATGCGCAGTAAGCTCCTGATGACATTAGTTAATCTGCACATGCGTCTCCCCCTCGGATGAGATGAACGCGGGCAATGATGGCACCTAAGGGGTGTAACATCTTGATGACAGGTTCCATGTAAAGACATTGCCTGGCTTATTGTTCTTGTATTTTGTCTTTATACAGGTACCTTGTCAGAAATCCTTAAACAGATGTCTTTCGCCAAAAATAGCTGGATATCCTCATCTCCTGGGAGAAAAGTTAAAATAAGATTATTTAGATTTAAAATATTTAATAAATTACACGTCATTAAATCTGATTTCTGTAATGTTAACCCCTTTCTGATACATAATGCAATAGTATGTCAGGTCCCAGTTTGTGATACATTGTTGTGGATAAATACGGCTCTTCTGCTGGTAGGTGCTCAAGTAGGATCCAGTCCCGTAAATAGCAAAGAGCAAATACTTGGCACTCAAATAGGTGGATAAACTGGTATTTTATTGAGTGATCTTGACCAGAGACAGCACAGACGTTTCGGTATAACACAGACCTTCATCAGTGTACAGTGTAGACTATCTGCTCCGCTGGTGAGTGATAGGAGCGCTGGTGTAGATCACGGTGTCCTCCGCTGTGTGGCAGAACCGTCTGTGCTGTATCTGGTCAAGATTACTCAATACAATACCAGTTTCTTCAACTATTTGAGAGCCAAATATTTGCTCTTTTCCAGTTTATGATACAAAGGTAAACAGAAAAAAAAAATGTTATTTGTATCACTGTGCCCGATCTATCAAAGTATAACATTAATTAAACTTATCAGCAAATGTCCAAAGGAGAAAATATCCAAATGCCAGAATTGTGTATTTCAGTCGCTATAACATCACAAAAAGGGATCAAAATGTTGCATCTATCCCAAATCTTATCTACAAAAATGTCATCTTGCCAAATGGCGACATAGGCAGTTTTTTTTATTTTTTTTTTTATGAATTTCCAATGTTTTTTATTAGATAATGTTGGTGCGTTTCAGACAACAACATAACTGGAGCAAACGTATAGTCGGCCCTGATTCCTGCTGCCTGTAGTTTGGTATCGCGGTAATTTTACTGACCTGGCAAATCATACTTTTACAATGCAAAGAATAAAAAAGAATAAAACACCAAAAAAAAAAAAACAAAAAGCAAAAAACCAATATCCGAATTATGTGTTATTGTGCAATTTCACCTCACTTGGAATTTTGATCCTGTTTTCCAGTACATTTAATGATAAAGTGAATGGTGATATTCAAAACTACAATCCATTTCTCAAAAAAAAACAAGTCCTCATATGGCTATGGGGATGGAAAAATTACAAAGTTATGGCTGTTGGAAGAAGGAAACATAAAAAGCCCAAAAACATAAAATCACCATGTTATGAAGAGGTTAATGTTGATGGACTATCCATAGTAGCGTCCACTTCACTGGTTACCCAGACAGAACACTACATATACAGGTGTGGCCATATCCGTCCTGTACTGCTGCACACTCCTATTCACTTCAATGGGACTTAGATGTAGTGACATGCAATATCAGCCACGGCACAACCGTATGGTGTAAAGCCAAGGTAATCAGCGAAGAGGATATTCCTCTCACTAGAGTACTGAATTATCAGCACCAAGCTGATAGATGGGGCTGCAGAAGTCAGATCCCCACTAAACACGATAACCCAAGAGTCAGGAAATGTTACCGAGCAGATTAAAGAAAGCAGCCCGTTCTTCTGGACGCAGGTTAAGCTCCTTCATCTTCTTTTGGCAATTCTCTATCATGGTGGTCTGTGAACTGTAATATTACAGTAGATATTTCAATCAGATATTCCAGTGTTATAATATAGAAATACAGATCGGTATTAATTAATAAATTTACAATTAACCCCTTCATGACATATGCCATATACACATGAGGGGCATGTTTGGTCCATAAGGGGAGTTAAAAAATATATAAAATTATTAAATAAAGAGAACATTCGAATCACTCCCATTTTATGCTACTAAATAAAATTATGTACTGTATATATGTATATGTATATATATATATATATATATATATATATATATATATATATATATATATATATATATATATATATATTTATATATAGATAGATAGCAGGTGAAATAAGTATTGAACGCACCACCAATTTTCAGTGTTTGCGTGAAATAATTGGCCAATACCACACCTGAGCAATGCATGTTATTAGTTTCTCCATGCAGGAGGCGTTTTGAAGCTGCCATAATCAACAAAGGCTTTAGTATTAAGTATTAAATTTCCACAAGCGTGTTCAATACTTTTTCCCTGTGTGACTTCCCATTATTACACATTACTAAGTTTATGGACATCTATGGTCTCTTTGCCTGTGTGGATTGGATGGGTTGTTACCTACATCCGGTGAGAAATACATGTCAATAGCACCTATAGAAATATATTTAGTTTGAAAATTGGTGACATGTTCAATACCTATTTCACCTGCTGTATATAACAAGTGTGCTGTTTGTGTTTATCCTGAGGAAGAATATGACGAAATGTACGTCAAGGCTCCAGGAATTCCACTGATCCACTCGTCTCACACATTTGTAAGTTTAGATCTTGGAATGGTTATTCTCTTATTTCTTTTACACATTTGTTTCTGTTTCACCACTTAGTCATGTAGTTTTCTTGTCCAGACGTCAGGTCTATTGCTTAGTGCAGTGTGATTCACACGGCTTTGACACATGAGGAGCAGTTCAGGTGTGATTTGAAAATCTACTTATACCATTGCATTGAGACTGATGTAGCTATTCTACCTTGACATTTGGTCACTTCTAGTTATCGTTTATGGTTTTTGATACTTTAATATTCAGTATAAACCCAAGCTGTAGCCTTGTAAATATACTGCCAATTGTTGTATGCAAATTATATATCACTGTTACATGGCATTATATATTTTACCCTAGATGGCCATTATTGATGGTGATTTACTTTTTTTTTTTGAGTCATGCAATTCATATTGTCTCTGTTGGTATCATTGAATTTTTTGTATTTTTCAAGTGGAATTATTTCTTGTTTCTATGTATCAGCAGCTATTTGTAAAAAAGCTTTTTATCCTGATTTTAAAATATTTGTAATAAAAATATATTTTCGGGCTCAATATACTCAATGTTTTTTACTTCTTCTATAGATTTATACATATTAGAAAAATAGAAATATGAAAATTATGGCGTGCATTTGTATTTCACTCCCATGTCACTACCTTGTAAAGTCCACCTTTCACAACAATTACTGCTGTGAGGATTTTGGGGTATGTCTCTTCCACCTTTGCAAATATAAAGGCTGACATTTTTGCCCATTCTTCTTTTGCAAACTAGCTCTTGCTCAGTGAGATTGGATGGAGAGTGTCTGTGAACACAAATTTTCAAGTCTTGCCACAGATTCTCAGTGGGATTTAGGTTTGGACTTTAGGATCATTTTCCTGCTGGAAGGATAACCCTATTCCCTAGTCTCAAGTCTTTTGCAACCTGCAACAGGTTTTCCTGTATTTAGCCCCATCCATCTTCCCATCAACTCTGACTAGCTTCTCTGTGCCTGCTGAAGTTGCTGAAGATGATGCTGCCTTCACCATGTTTGACGGTGAGGATGATGTTTTCAGTGTGATATGCAGTTTCAGTTTTCCACCACACATAGTGTACCGCCCTGCGGACTCAGCTGCGACCGCCGAGCCGCTCGGATCTGTGCTCGTACTGCGGGTGGTGGCTCGAGCCTCTCACGGACCCGGGGGTCACGTCGCTCTGCAAGGGAGTTGGCGCTACATGCGGGGACTTGGGTGAGGAGTCCCACGGCTGTGGCCACGGTGGTTTGATTTGGGATGTAAGTTTGTGACGCCACCCACGGGTTGTGGTGATTGTAGACACCACCGCTGCGGTGTAGGTATGGGGGCTCCCAGGAGTGGTGTAATGGTGCAGCTAGGTGTTGACCCCTCCGTGGGTAGGGGTGTTGCTCCCGGGGCCCGGTTGGCGAGGGCCGGGGTGCAGGGTGAAGTGTTGCGATGCGCGGCCCGAAGGCACTGGTGTACTCACTATGACACAAGACACCGGAGTCTCTGGTAAACCAAATGGAGTGATGAACAGGGCCTGCAGCCGGCTGCAGCTTCTCCCAGAATAGGTTGGTGGTTTCCGCCTTTCTCCTGCACCTCTGTGTGTAAATGTTTGACTCCTATGCCTAGACACCGGTAGTCCGCTCCCCGACTTGCATATGCCGTAGGAGCCCATTTGCCCGCAGACGCTGGCCCTTTGGGTCCCTATGCCTTGGCGGTGGCTTTACCCTGTATGGTTGGGCTGTTCTCTTCTAAAGGGACTTGTGTGGGATTAGGTCCTAAAGTCCAGTATGCAATCAGTTGATTTGACTCAGCCCTGTCGGTTCAGGGCTTTGTACTGGGTCTGAGTACCCCTCCTGGTGCTCTGGTTTCCAATCGGTTCCCCGGTTCGGTACCGGCTGGCCACCGCCCGACCCCGGTCCCTGCGGTTCCACCGGCTGTAATCCCAGCTCCTGCAGGCGGCCACCACCATCTGCCTCCTTGCCAATGGTGACTGGGCTCCGACCCAGCCACCCGGTAGTCTCTTGGCAGACCTGGATATAGGACTGCCTGTGAACTTGTCTACTCTACACCTCCTCCAGACTACTCTGCTCACGACCTTGAACTTGACTCCGTGTTTTCCCGCCTCCAGGCCCGTGAACTCCTCGGTGGGCGGAGCCAACCGCCTGGCTAGGCCCCCCCTGGTGTGGACATCAAACTTGAAGGGTGGTGACAAGGGTTTCTTGGTTGGCTGCTGTTACCTAACCGGGAGGGGGTGTGGTGTTGTGTGTGACTACCTGGGACGACCTGACTAGTCCAGGGCATCACAATAGCATTTAGCATTTATCCCAAAGAGTTCTTCTTTGGTTTTATCTGACCAGAGCACCCACTTCCACATGATGAGGCCAAGAAAGGGCAATAGTTTCAGCCTCTAGACGTGCAAAGCTAGCAGAGATATACCTCACAAGACAGGCAGCAGTAATTGCAGTGATAGGTGGTCCTAAAAAGTATCAGACCACAAGGGACTGAATACAAATGCACCTCACAATTTTCAGATACCTAATTTGAAAATATTTAGAAAAACATATATCATTTCCTTTCCACGTGACAAATACTTGGTAGATTGTGTTGGTAAATCACAAAAAATCCCAATAAATCACATTTATATTTGTTAGTGTAACGTGAAAAAAATGTGGAAAAGTTCATGGGGTATGAATAGTTTTTAAAGGCACTGTACATATATAAATAAATATGTGGTATTGCTGCATCCTTAAAAGTTCAATTCATCAAAATATAAAATATGTCATATATAAAGTGAAATCAGTGAATCAAAAAATTGAAACATTGGAAATGTCATTTTTGGTTGTTGCATCTCTGCAAAAAAAATGCAATAAAAACTGATCAAAATATCATAAATAAACAAAACTAGTGTAAGCAAAAAATCCCTCAGCTCGGCTGCAAATAAGGAAAGAAACAAAACAGACCTCACACGGCTCCATCCATGAAAAAATGGCAAAGAAAATGGCAGCAAAAAAAAAATGTTTACAACTTATAACATTTTTTCACCAATTAAATAATAAAAAATAATTGACCTTATTCTCTGTAATTGTGCTAAACTGGAGACTCATGTTGTCAGGACACTTTCACTATACAGATAACCGTAACACAAACCCATAAATAATGGCAGAACTGTGGTTAGTTTTGTAATTTCACCGCACTTGGATTTTTATTATACTGATTCTCCAGTACGTTGTAGGGTAAAATGAACAAGGTCAATAACATTGTATCTGTTCCTGGAAAAAATACCGGACAGCGTATTTTCAGCTATGTGGATGGACGGGGAGAAAAACAAAAATGGCTGAATAAAAATTGTCTCATGAGTGTTGTGCCATAAATATCATATCAGATAACCTGTAATGAATAAGTTTGGACTCTATATGGGGGGATTATAACATTAATAAATCTCACGTCTCTTCTTCATAAAGAGCGATCAGCTCTCTCTTCCTCTTCTTGCTCATCTTTTCTTCCTGAGAGTCTTAGAGAGAAGAGAATATAACCATGAACATCTTCCAGAGACTTTACAGAGACCTATATTACCATGAGCTTGTAATATAAGAGCTGGACCTCCATTATATCATGAGCACACCTATACGCATACACACCCCAGGTCCCGATGTCGGAGGGAGCCCAATAGCCACATGAAATATTGGCTCATGGTGTATGAGGGCCCTGCTACATATGGTATTGAGGCTCATGGGCTTCATACCTCAGCATTATAAAGGTATACATTATATTGGCTCATTGGGTATGAGGGCCCTGCTACACATGGTATTGAGGCCCATGGGCTTCATACCTCAGCATTATATAGGCATATATTGGTCTTTTTTGTGGCCTAGTCACTAAGACTGACATTGTGTACTTAATTCCAGTGTACAGTCGTAATGAAGGGATCCCTGAATGTTGCCCTAAAATCATTAAGAAGTGTTTGGCACCTGATGTATTTGGCGCATCTCCTAAGTTGTGTTGCCCTCCCCAAAAATGCTCCTCCAATCAGAAACGGGAGTAGCATTCCTGGAGTATGGAACGCCGGCACTTTTGCTTAATTTGATAAGCGGGCACTGCATGCCCAGTTTTGCGCTGTCTTCTCCCAGCTCTTCCCATTTTGGCAAAGCTTCTTTAAACTTGCATAAAAATGTGTAAATTCACAACATTATTGTGTAACTTTGTGTTTTTAATGATTTATGCCTGATTTCTGGTGAAAACACTAAGAAATCTTATCCTTTGTGTTTCCCTATTAAATATAAATACATATTCAGTAATTACATGATATAATAAAAGTGCTATAATTGTATTTGTTCTGGAAGATCACAGTTCGGCCACCCTGGACCCTGTCATTTCACATAACCCTTATATATGTTCTGCCCCTCTCCAGTCCAATCCCCTCCAAAATGCTAATAACCATGAAATAATAATGAAGACTAACACCAAATTACTGGGTGATTCCCTATTGTCCTACATCTTGGATCCATTCATCAGACAGAAGTGGGGAATGTTAATAACCAAAGGGGCGTACATCTATGACCCTTTTTACATGATCGCCTGTGGTTGGTATTTTGAAAATAGTTGCAATATGGGCACATGCACTTTATGGATTAGTGAGATATAGGAGAGAATTGTTTAATTAAAGGTAATAAATGATGGTAATTTACCACTGATGACTTGAAGATAGTTGGTGTTATCTTCCAGAAGATGTTGATGTGCAGTAGGGTGTCTTCCTCCTCCAAAAATGTAACAACGTTCGCTAAATCACTTCTGAGAACAAAGTGAAGCCTGTGCTATCTCTATAAAAGCAATAGTAGACTGGCACCAACTGACGTTTTTTTTCTATTTTTATAAAGAAATTCTGCGATTCTATTGGTTGAAGCTTGCGGCACCCGCCATGATGGTTTATTCTCTAGCAAATTTAAAGAAAAAGTACGCTCAGATAATGTAATGTTGAATTTGCAATATGGGGTGTCCAATTACGTAAATGAAGAATCTGAAGTTATCTTTAAATTTTCAATCCTTTTTATTGCCATTGGTGGGTGCCATGTTGTTATACAGTGGAAACCAGAAATTTACATACACGATCTAAAAAGACACATCTGCATGTTTATCTCACTATCTGTCATGAAATCAGAAATAAGGGCTCATGTGCACTTTGCGTTTTTTTTGTTTGTTTTTCTGCTGCGTTTTATGCTGCAGTGTCACATAGTCAAAATGCATGCGTTGTGCTTCCCTAGCAAAGTCTATGAGAATCATGGAAAATCCGTGCGCACGATGCTTTTGGAAACGCAGCGTTTTGATTGTCAAAAATTTGACAAAATCTCTGCGTTTAAAAATGCAGCATGTCAATTGTTTTTGCCATTTTGGCTGCGTTCTACACCCACTGAAATCAATGAGTTGTAGAAAAACGCTACCAAAATGATAAGCAGTGTGCTTGCATTGCCTTTTTGTTGCGATCCGCATGTTTTATTAACATAACAAACGCAGGTCTTTCGGTCTCTCTCTCTCTATGTCTCTATCTCTCTCTGTCCATGTCGGTCTCTCACTCCCACCCCCTCTCTCATACTTACTGATCCACGATCACCGGCGCGGCGCTGCACGGCATTCACACTGTGGCGGCTTCTCCTCTTTTGAAAATGCCGGCCGCTCATTAATCCGTCTCATATTCCCTGCTTCCCCCACCCACCGGCACCTATGATTGGTTGCAGTCAGACACCCCCCCGCTGAGTGACAGCTGTCTCATTGCAACCAATCACAACTGCCAGTGGGCGTGTCTATATCGAGCAATAAAAAAAAAATAATTAAAAAAAAAAACGACGTGCGGTCCCCCCCAATTTTGATACCAGCCAGGGTAAAGCCACATGGCTGAAGACTGGTATTCTCAGGATGTGGAGCTCCACGTTATGGGGAGCCCCCCAGCCTAACAATATCAGCCAGCAGCCGCCCGCATCCATTAGATGTGACAGTCCCGGGACTCTACCTGGCTCTACCTGGCGGACCCGAGACTGTCACTGGCGGTGACGTCACAGGCACCCGCGATACTTGGTTTGTGAAGGCGGTGGTCAGTGAACTCAGTGAGAGCTCTTCTATCAGGAGTGCAGTGATCACCGCAGGTAATGTACCTCACTATCCTCCTGACAGCAGCACTTGTCATGCCCTGCAGTGACAGCTCTGCTATCAGGAGTGCAGTGATCACCGCAGGTAATGTACCTCGCTATCCTCCTGACAGCAGCACTTGTCATCCCCTGCAGTGACAGCTCTGCTATCAGGAGTGCAGCGATCACCGCAGGTAATGTACCTTGCTATCCTCCTGACAGCAGCACTTGTCATGCCCTGCAGTGACAGCTCTGCTATCAGGAGTGCAGCGATCACCGCAGGTAATGTACCTCGCTATCCTCCTGACAGCAGCACTTGTCATCCCCTGCAGTGACAGCTCTGCTATCAGGAGTGCAGCGATCACCGCAGGTAATGTACCTCGCTATCCTCCTGACAGCAGCACTTGTCATCCCGTGCAGTGATAGCTCTGCTATCAGGAGTGCAGCGATCACCGCAGGTAATGTACCTCGCTATCCTCCTGACAGCAGCACTTGTCATCCCCTGCAGTGACAGCTCTGCTATCAGGAGTGCAGTGATCACCGCAGGTAATGTACCTCACTATCCTCCTGACAGCAGCACTTGTCATGCCCTGCAGTGACAGCTCTGCTATCAGGAGTGCAGCGATTACCGCAGGTAATGTACCCCACTATCCTCCTGACAGTAGCACTTGTCATCCCCTGCAGTGACAGCTCTGCTATCAGGAGTGCAGTGATCACCGCAGGTAATGTACCTCGCTATCCTCCTGACAGCAGCACTTGTCATGCCCTGCAGTGACCTGGACTGACCTATTGATGTTAGCTGAGGTCACTGCATTGTTCTCCCAGCCAATATGGAACATTCTGTTCTTCATTAACTGGGACATTGACTATGGTATGGATCGTCATGGGACCCCCTTGGATTACACCATACCTGGATTTGTTTTTCTTTCTAATAAATTGGTGAAAGAGGGAATGTTTTGGGGAGTGTTTTTCAAAATAAAAATGTGTTTGTCGTCTATTTTTTTTTATTACTGACTGAGTTGGTGATGTCGGGTATCTGATAGACGCTATAAGGCTTGATGCCAGGTGACATTACACATCTGGTATTAACCCCATATATTATCCCGTTTGCCACCGCACCAGGGCAACGGGATGAGCTGGAGCGAAGCACCAGGATTGGAGCATCTAATGGATGCGCCACTTCTGGGGCGGCTGCAGCCTGCTATTTTTTGGCTGGGGAGAGTCCAATAACCATGGACCTCCCTAGTCTGAGAGTATCAGACCCCAGCTGTCCGCTTTACCTTGGCTGGTGATCCAATTTTGGGGGGACCCCCACGTGTTTGTTTTTTTTTTTATTATTTATTTAATTTAAAATAACAGCGTGGGGTGCCCTCAGTTTTGGATTACCAGCCAAGGTGAAGCTGCCAGCTGTGGTTTGCAGGCTGCAGCCATCAGCTTTACCCTAGCTGGCTATCAAAAATAGGGGGGACCCCATGTCATTTTTTTTTAAATTTATTTATTTTTTTGGCTAAATACAAGGCTAAGCACCCCTTAGTGCCACATGAAAGGCACCAAAGGGTGCAAAATTACAAAATGCAGGAGAGTGGGACATTATGTGTCTTTCTGCCATTATAATGACAGAAAAGACTGATATGAAGTTTACAAGCACAGGAAAATCACCAGAGCGCTCTATGCTGTGAAAAGCAGTAGAAAATGGCACTGGAGTGAACATGTGATCGGCTCATGTGGGTTGAAGCTATGGATCCTGGGTAAATTTATGTATTTTCCCTCCTTCAGTTTTTTTGCAGTACTCAAAAAAATGGAATGCACACGGATGACAAACGGATGACATACGGACCGTATACGGAACAGAAACGGATGCCACATGGATGCACCCGTGAAAAAAACGGACCGTTTTTTGCGAACCGCAAAACCGGATCGGTCGTGTGAATGTAGCCTTATTCTGATATGCCATTTTTAAACAGCAGGCAGAAATAGGTGAATAGCGCCCCCCAGCGTTAGAAAATCTCCGGGGTTTCAGGGGGTAGCTGAGACCCTGGAGATCATGATTCAGGCCAGTTTTTCCGGTCCCCGCTCACGTGATCACCGGTATACACCGTATACCGATGATCACGTTACAGTAAATGACAGCACCAGTAAAAAAATATTTATCTCCCATCTGGCATAAACAAACATGTCAGATGGGAGATAAATCTCCTCCCCGGTCCCCCGGTGTCGCCAAAGTGCCCCCCCCTGACCCCCTCCCGTAAATCCAAGATGGCCACGCGCACAGCAGCGTGCCGGCCGCATTCACCCTACTCCTCTGATTTCTGTTGCATGTGCCATGACACATGTGACAGAAAACTCCTCCCCAGGCCCTGCCAGGTCACCCCCTATAATCCCATCGGTGTTCCCCGGTGTCTCACGGTACCTGTGCAGCATTGATCCCCCGCGGCCCCCTCCTTCACAATAGACGCTGCCGCATGCACAGAGCTTCTGTCAGCTCAGCTTCCTGTGTTCAGACATAGTGAGTGGTGGTAACCATGCATCTGTAAGCTACTGCAATGCCCTGCTCATGAGGTAAGGAACATAGTTGATCAGGAGAGCTATACTACATTTCCAATTGGAGGTATTTGATTTTATAGTTGCCCTGCTGAACGACTACCAAACATGAGAGTCCGTTATACGCCACAAGAAAACATGTCTAAATAGTGTGCTCTGTTCATTCAGCAGGATAACTAGACTTAAAGGGGTATTCCCTCTTGAAGATCCTATCCCCAATATATGGTAGGTGGAATTGCAATAATATCAGCAAATACCAATATTTGGAAATGTAGAATAGTTCTCCTGATAAGGCATGCCCTCACCTTATGATCAGGGCATTGCAGCTTTGGTAGCAGCAGTTACAACATGGACTCTGCTGCTGTGGACCCGGGGAGACTGGGTGCAGATTCATTGCACCCACACTCCTCTCATGGAGGGTCTGCACTCCTAGAAAATGGAGGATATGTTCCCTGAGCGTGTTCCCCCATATTCTAGACGGTCCAGAGTCATCGTGGGACCCCCTTATTTTTTTTTCCTTACAATAAATTGGTGAAAGAGGAAATGTTTTGGGGAGTGTTTTTTCAAATACATTTTTTATTGTCTATTTGTTTTGTTAGTACTGACAGTTTGTGATGTCGGGTATCTGATAGATGCCATGACATCACAAACTTCTGGGCTTGATGTCAGGTGACCTTACAGCTAGTATCAACCTCATTTATTACCCCGTTTGCCACTGCACCAGGGCACGGGATGAGCTGGGGTGAAGCGCCAGGATTGGCGCATCTCGTGGATGCGCCACGTCTGGGGCACTTGCGGCCTGCTATTTTTAGGCTGTGATGGGCCAATAACTATGAACCTACCCACCCAGAGAATACCAGACCACAGCTGTCCGCTTTACCTTGGCTGGTGATCCAATTTGGGTGGGACCCTACTTTTTTTTGTAATTATTATTATTTTTAAAATAATTATAAAAAAAGAGCCTGGGGTGACCTCCACAAGGGTCCCCAACCATGGTAAAGCTGCCAGCTGTGGTTTTCAGGCTACAGCCGTCTGCTTTACCCTAGCTGGCTATCAAAAATGGGGGGACCCCACGTCATTTTTTTTTTTAACTATTTTTTTAAATAAAAAAAATTAATGGGTTTCCCTGTATTTTGATTGCCAGCCAAGGTAATGCCAGGCAGATGGGGCTGGCAACCCGTAGCTGTCTGCTTTATCTGCACTGAGAATCAAAAATACCGTGGAGCGTTACGTTATTTTTTTTTAATGATTTATTTTTACAGTACTGTGATGTCAGGCAAGCAAAATACAGGGAAGCCCATTTTTTTTTTTAGTTATTTAATTAAATAATTAAAAAAATATATATGGGCTCCCGCTGCATTTTTTGTATTGCTAGCTAAGGGTAATCCAAGCAGCTGCTGCCTGCTAACTCCCACTGCTTGGTGTTACCTTTACTGGCAATGGAAAATCAAGGGAAGCATTTTTAATTTTTTTTTTGCAAAAAACTACAAAAAAAATGAAGTGAGCTTTGCCATATTTTTGTATGCTAGCCAGGTACAGCAGGCAGGTACGGCTGCCCCCAACCCTCAGCTGCCTATTTGTACCCGGCTGGGAACTAAAAATATAGGGAAGCCCTTTTTTTAATTATAAAAAAAAAATTATTCTTAAAAAAAAAACTACATAGGCTTTGCCCCATTTTTGTGTCCATCTAGGTACAACTAGGCAGCTGGGGAATGGAATCCGCAGCACAGGTTAGCCCAAGGTTTCTGGGCCCCTCTGCTGCCAATTGCAGTCCGCAGCCGCCCCAGAAAATGTCACTTTCATAGAAGCACCATCATCTGGCGCTGTATCCAACTTCCAGCTGCCCTGAAGCCGGGTGGCTTGCTGGGTAATAATGAGTTAATACTAGCTTTGTTTTCCTAGCTAGTATTAAGCCAGAGATTCTTAATGTCAGGAAAGTTTGACCCGGCCATTAAGAATCTCCAGTAAAGGGTTAAAAAAAGACACCACACAGAGAAAAAATACTTTAATAGAAATAAATACACAGACACATTAGAGACTCCATGTTTATTACTCCCTGTCAGCCCTCCACGATCCTGCTCTTCTGTCTTCTTTCTCCTTCAACCCAAGCAGCTCTGCTACATCAGCAGCACTGCATGGGAGGAAGACGCTGCTGCTTCCCGTGCAGTCTTTTCACTCCGTGAGTGATTAGAGGCTGCTGGCTGTAAGCTGTGACTTCACTGCTGACAGATGGGTTACCATAGTAACGGTGCTCCGATCACGTGATTCCCGGTGCCGCTGCGTGCTGTAAGCGGTGATGTCACCACTGACAGACGGCTTACCATAGCAACGGTGCTCCAATCACGTGATTCCCAATGCTGCTATTTACCGGCTGTGACAGCTAGTCCCTGCATGTGGCTGACTCTGTAACGAGCGTCCACATGCAGGAACGGGGAGTCGACCAGGTACCAGAGCATTTTACCGGTACACGGACATGCTCAAACGAGCACCGCGTACCGGAGAGATGCACTGACAGGACCTAGCATGACGTCATAGCCATGTGACCAGTCTGTAGCCAATGAGATAATAGACACGTGACTGGTCATATGCTATTTTGACGTCACAATAGGTCCTATCATCAGTGCTGGTTACCGGGAGGATGCAGCGATTATCGGAAGGAAAAGCGGCGGGAGACAGAGTGCAGGACGCGTCGCGGGTACAGGTAAGTGTTTATTAACTGTATGTGTACATTTATAATGTGTTTTTATGTGTTTGTGATTGCCTCCCATTGTTTTCAATGGGGTTCGAGAGATTCGTTGAACGGCTCGCCGAACCGAACTCGAACGCCCCCTCCGTTCGACAAACCGAACCGAACTCGAGCCTCTAAAGGCTCGCTCATCTCTACCCGCGAGATCTGACCCTTGGGATTTTAACAGGCACTTGCAGACGCACTATCCCCCACGTTGGGCTTCCGTCTCGGTCTATCTGGGCTGCTAGTGGGACAAGACTTGGATTCTTGTCCCCTGCTGGTTAATTAGAAAGGTGCCTGCAGCTGTCCTCGCCCTAGGGTCCAGGTACCCCGACGGTGCACGGCCTCCGGACTGGACTCCCGCTGTCGGCACCGGCGGCCTACAACCCTGCCTCAGTCCACTTAAGGTCTCCCGCGACCGGATCTCCGTTGCCTGTGGCCCTGCTCTGTCATTTGCCACCTAGTCAGCTAAGGTAGTCCGGTAGTCTGGGAGCTACAACCCCCGACTACCACTTCACTCCACTCACTTCCACTGTCTCCTCAACTCTAACTCTAACTCCAACTAACTTGTTCCCTACCCTTGACACCTGAGGACCCCTAGGTGGGCATCACCATCTGCCTGGCCCCGCCCACTGGTGTGTCCCTATTGTCTTGGGGGGGTGACTAGGCTTTTGTAGCTGGTGTATGTACCTGTGTGGGGTTGTGTTGGAGGGCCAAGGAGGAGGGAATCCTGCACCTAGAAGAGGGGTGCAGTCATCTGTGACACCCTGATTTTGTCAGGGCGTCACACTTAAAGTCCTAATCAAGCATGTTCTCCAGAATAGACACCCACACATGTGTGCCTACCTCTCCATTCCTGGCAAAGGGGCCTTATTCTAATACTAAGTGTGAGCCCTTGTGGCGGCATATCCTGACAATACGTCATAGATGTCCCAGGTGGAAAAACTCCTTTATGTTTTCATTTCATGCCTGTGGTGTTCAGGTTTAAGAATTCTGCTTGAGGATCTGATTTCAATCAAATATGTAAAACCAATCCAGTAGCCAAACAGAAACAACAGAAATTATTTTTTCCCAATATAAGACCACAGTGACATTAAGCAGAACAATATGAAGAGGTTGGGTGCCACTCTGGTTCTAGGTTTTTCTGGGCTGTTGGGTTATACAGAAGCTTTGTTTCAAAGTAGCCAGAAAAAGCCAAAAGGATCTGAGCCTGACAGTCAAAGGTTCAATACTCTTTTGCTTGTCACTGAACATATGGAAACAGATCTCAGTTTACTACATAGATACTAGAATAGAAGAAAGTTTACTAAACACATACAGTAGCAGAATCCAGTTTACTATTCAGATATGGCAAAAGAACCAAGTTTACTACACAGCTATAAGATCAAAACCAACCTTACTACAAAGATACTGGATCTTTGAACTCATGCGCGCACACAGCTCCAGGTAGAGTGACTGACAGTCAGAACATGTAGGCACGCTGATCCAAATGATGTAATTGTAATTCAAAGTGCTACCGAGTATAAATGGGGCAACAGAGTAGTACATGTGAATGTTAAAAGATGTATATTTAAACCGGAGCAAAAAGCCTGAAAGGGGTCCATGACTGTTCAACAGGTAGGGTATAGACGGGTGCCTAGGGCAGCAGCTCATTTGGATGAGTGTGTAAGCGCATACCCACTGGTCACCATATTAGAAGAGCCTTGCCCCCTGGTGACTTCATTACTCACATGTGTGCTATGTGTATCACTGGCAAGGAGTTTGCCATAGCATGACCTTTCCTCTGCGCATGCACTAGACATATAATTCGCCCATGCCACTTCTTGAGCTTGATTATGAATGCTGCAACCACTGGTACCTGCTCATTTTTTACTTTTTGTATAATGAGCGAGTACAGATATACTTATGCAAATATCATAGGCTTTCCTTTTACTGAAGAAGCTGTACTCCCCAGCTATATGCATGGGGAATTTAAATTGACACCCTTGTTGCTCCAGGCTGCACTCTACTACAGCCATTTCCCATCTGACAGGTGCTACACTGTGTGCAGAATTATTAGGCACATGAGTATTTTGATCACATGATAATTTTTATACATGTTGTCCTACTCCAAGCTGTATAGGCTTGAGAGCCAACTACCAATTAAGTAAATCAGGTGATGTGCATCTCTGTAATGAGGAGGGGTGTGGTGTAATAACATCAACACCCTATATAAGGTGTGCTTAATTATTAGGCAACTTCCTTTCCTTTGGAAAATGGGTCAGAAGAGAGATTTGACGGGCTCTGAAAAGTCCAATATTGTGAGATGTCTCACAGAGGGATGCAGCAGTCTTGAAATTGCCAAACTTTTGAAGCGTGATCACCAAACAATCAAGTGTTTCCTGGCAAATAGCCAACAGGGTCGCAAGAAGCGTGTTGGGTAAAAAAGGCGCAAAATAACTGCCCATGAATTGAGGAAAATCAAGCGTGAAGCTGCCAAGATGCCATTTGCCACCAGTTTGGCTGTATTTCAGAGCTGCAACGTTACTGGAGTATCAGAAAGCACAAGGTGTGCCATACTCCAGGACATGGCCAAGGTAAGGAAGGCTGAAAAACGACCACCTTTGAACAAGAAACATAAGATAAAACGTCAAGACTGGGCTAAGAAATATCTTAAGACTGATTTTTCAAAGGTTTTATGGACTGATGAAATGAGAGTGACACTTGATGGGCCAGATGGATGGGCCAGAGGCTGGATCAGTAAAGGGCAGAGAGCTCCACTCCAACTCAGACGCCAGCAAGGTGGAGGTGGGCACTGGTATGGGCTGGTATCATCAAGGATGAACTTGTGGGATCTTTTCGGGTTGAGGATGGAGTGAAGCTCAACTCCCAGACCTACTGCCAGTTTCTGGAAGACAACTTCTTCAAGCAGTTGCACAGAAAGAAGTCGGTATCGTTCAAGAAAAACATGATTTTCATGCAGGACAATGCTCCATCACATGCATCCAACTACTCCACAGCGTGGCTGGCCAGTAAAGGTCTAAAAGATGAAAAAATAATGACATGGCCCCCTTGTTCACCTATTCTGAACCCCATAGAGACCTGTGGTCCCTCATAAAATGTGACATCTACAGGGAGGGAAAACAGTTCACCTCTCGGAACAGTGTCTGGGAGGCTGTGGTGAGTGCTGCACGCAATGTTGATCGTAAACAGATCAAGCAACTGACAGAATCTATGGATGGTAGGCTGTTGAGTGTCATCATAAAGAAAGGTGGCTATATTGGGCACTAATTTTTTGGGGTTTTGTTTTTGCATGTCAGAAATGTTTATTTCTAAATTTTGTGCCGTTATATTGGTTTACCTGGTGAAAATAAGCAAGTGAGATGGGAATATATTTGTTTTTTATTGAGTTGCCTAATAATTCTGCACAGTAATAGTTACCTGCACAAACAGATATCCTCCTAAGATAGCCAAATCTAAAAAAAACCCTACTCCAACTTCCAAAAATATTAGGATTTGATATTTATGAGTCTTTTGGGTTGATTGAGAACATAGTTATTGATCAATAATAAAAAAAATAAAATAAAAATAAAAACTTGCCTAATAATTCTGCGCACGGTGTAGTAAGTTATTTCTGTCCATGTCCTCCACATGATTTCAGTGTCTACTCTACTCTATCCATCTGGATCCCCATAAGCACCACTCTTTCATCATATCTTGTTTTGCCTTTCAACAAATTGACAAGTGCCATGCACCTTTATCTCTTGCATTTATGCATGTATGCTACTTGGCCATGCACTGCATATGTTGTATGATATAGGAGAACTTGGAATACCCATCTTCCACAGGATCCTAGGTTTCTTTCACATTACCGGCTGCCTATACACACACATATTTTAGGCATTAGGTGTTCTCATCCCTTATGTATTCTTCTTTTAGGTGTGCTCATCCTTTATGTAATTCTTCTTTTTGAAAATTGTAGTTCCAGCTGTTCTCTTTTTGTTCATGTTCTTACAATTTCTGGCCACCAGATGGCAATGTTTGCTTATTTACCATCCATCAAGCTTTTTATATATAAAGTCCGTGCTACACTGGTGCTAGGATGCTAAATGTAAGTATACCTTTTGTTATGAGATTTGAGATTTTATTTCAGAAATATGCGCAAGTAAAGCTGCAGAAGTGTACTGCTATTTGATTGATTGCAAGTACAGAATATATAATAGGTGGGTGGGGTTTGCTATCTATTCCCGCCCCTGTGTGCTGCCTATCCTTGGTAGATGATAGACTGTATAAGCCTCTTCCAGGTATGAGTCATTTCTGTCATGTGATAGGGGCGTATTCGAAGTGCAGCCCATTCAGTATAGCATCTACAAAGGCCAGGCAGGCAGACAGACAGGAACAGATAGCAAGATCCAACCCACCTATTAGATATTCTATAGCTGCTATCAATCAAATAGCCATGCATTGCTGGCACTTTACCTGCACATATTTCTGAAATAAAACATCCAATCTCTGAATAAAAGGTATGGTTACATTCAGCATCCTAGCACCAGTATAGCACGGACTTTACTTTATATATGAAAATCCTGCTGGTTGGTTCCCTTTAAGCTGTAGAGATCCTCAATTCTCTTAGATTTGCTCAGTTCAAACCTTGTAAAAAAATTTCTTTAAAAATCACAGATGAAGCGTTTTTTTATGCCAATGTTACAAATGGCAGAGAAAAGCACTGGCTTTTTATGGACTGTGTGTAAATTACGGATGGTTGGAAACCCAGTCTTGTGGATCTGGACCATTTTATGAAACTAAAGAAGTGGAATATATATATCACCTATTTTTCATGGCAACTTGACCAGATGACTGTGCTAGTCTTAATAAATAGAGAATCCTACACAACGTAGTTTACAAAATTGTGGCTAAGGGCGGGATTATAGTCATTTAGCTTAAACAATTCAGTGAAGTAGAAGAGCTTTGTTAGCTCAAGAGCAAAATGTGGTATAAAAGGTTAACAATTTACCCTATGTCATCTTTTAGTTCTGCACTTCAGAAGATTGTTCAGACGGCTTGCAACAATAATATCATTACAAAAGATGTATTCGATGTATTGATAGTTACTGGTCCAACAATTTCAACCTTATACTTGATCCGAAGATTCCCAAGAACATCAAGGACCTTCCTGGGAGACCCATGGTTTCTAGTATGGTTGGCTATACAGGAGCAAATATATCGTTCAACTAAACTACTTCAGAAATTTCATGGTGTACATGTCAATGACAATGTAGCATTTTTAACATGACAAAGAGTCACTCTATAAAAGCATTAGACACTCAGAAGGAGTACAAACAATCAATTTTGTTCTACAAACATGCAGGAAGAGAGAAGTATGGGAGAATATATTGTTCAATTTTTTGAATTTAAATTGACATTTATTTTTTATTTTTTATGGTGTCTTCTACCTTCAGCTCTTGGATACAGCTATGGTGGACGTTGTGTGCTTATATGCTAATCTTTTCTTGGGGCTGTGGCAGAGAGAATTGTTCCTGTTGGATTGAATGTGTCTATGGAGGAGGGCTTTTTTGGCCATGGTACACTGATTATGTATTTTTGATCTGACAGGAGAATTGGAATCAATTCAAGACACATTTGAATTCGAACAACTTGGACATACACATTACACACAAATAGGACAAAATACCATTGCCCTTCTTGGATGTCTTGATTAAATGTCATCATTCCAATATATTACAGACAGATTATTTTGTAAAATGGCTTCTTTGCACTCGTTCCTTCACGCTACCTCTTCATCTCCATCCTCTACAATAAAAGCTGTACCGAGCTATCAATTCTTTCGTATGAGATGCATATGCTCAACTGATGACCTTGAAAAACAAGCCACAGATATAAATCAACAGTTTTTATATTGAGGATTTAGTCATCGAACAATTAAAAGACATTATAACTGTCGTGGAAACCTTGCTATACAAAAAAAGCTATAGGAGAAAGACAAATGGTCTCACACGTTTGCCAGTGTTAACTAAATCAAGTTGGTCGATCGATCGGAGAACAAGGACACACACACAGCCAATTGTGTCAGTGTGCTAGGCTTGTCTGACCCTCAGATGCCCAAGACACTAGTTTTATTACTATCACAAAGAAAGGGGCATGACTTAATAGATTACCTTAAATGGGTATATAGGTTGAAAATAACAAAATCGTAAATTATGGATCCTGCTGCATTCCTAAAAATCTAGTTCTGTCCAGTTTTCTGGACCTTCATTAACAAAGACATTTGAGACAAAAGCATCTTTATAACAAAGAGTACACCCTGTGTTATTGCTTTTATGAATAACACTTATGAAGCTAATATAAAAGTACAAAATTATCAAAGATATATAAATTGCTTAAATGATAATCAAACTTAATATAAAATATTAACCATAACAATTCCTCCCTTTTTATTATTTACAGACAATTTATCCACCAGCTATATCCCCATGCTGTGACAGCACGGAGGGGCGAACCCCGTTCACCGATAGATATCTTGTTTGTAAACTTCATCATATATGTTTACCAAGGGAGCACTTTGATGTTTTGCAGATGTGTTAACTGACGGCCTGTGATGTTTGATCTTACGAGTCTCTTTACATAATGTTGTCACAACAAATATACCAATTCTTGCAGCTACATACACTAGTAGTAACAACATTCCCATCTGTAGGATGCCTTGCAGAATGCCCATCAGCCACCCACCTATACCCTTAAACCAATTAGCGGGATTAAGAAATGAAAAAGTATTGTTCCACCAAGAGTCCTTGTTTTCATGGTGTTCCTGTAACCATTTGTCCCTCATTTCTTTAATTATTTCCATCTTGGCCTTTACTTGAAAATTTCCTTTGGGATCTATGTAGTGGCAACAAGAAGGGCCTATTATCTGACACATCCCACCCTCCTTAGCAGTCAAGTAGTCTAATACTATTGTATGCTGATTAACCACCGTAATAATCTGAGCCTGTACTGCATTGGTCTGGTTTACTATCCCCAGTACTTCCCATATCTGGTCATCTAGATAGTCAGTCGATTCCACTAATTTATTCCACATTTGTATTATAAAAGGATAAATGAACATACTACTAAATAATCTATTTTCTACCCCCATTTCCACTATATGAGGTCTACCATTTGGTCTAGGTTCATCGTCTGCAGCTCGCCTATATAATGAATGTTTGGGGACAGCATTTATATCTAGGTCACCATGAGGTAGTATGAAAGTAGCAGGCGTAAGGCGTGCTAAGGTGCAGGTTCCCTCTGCACCGGGAGGAAGCCATTTATAAGCCTGATGGCCACAGACCAGATATAAATCCTTAGGCAGTATACAGGGTATGATGTCGGTGGGTCTCCCAAGACAAGTATATAAGTCAAAAATCCTTGCATCGAAGGTTTGGCACACCAAGTTCGATTGTTTTGGAAACTGACCTCATTCCCTCGGCATGTCTTAGACTCAAAGGGGTAATTAAATGGGTCAAGTCATTCACAAGTCTGTGCCGCATCTATAAACCACAGTTCACTATTATTCAAAAGTCCATGATTATGTTTCTGGAAACAACGATCATCACGAATAATAGAAGTGCTCTCACACCTTTCCCAGTCCTTGGAGTGTGGGCATCGCAGGCTTAACTTAAGTCCTTTTACTGGAATTTCACCTACTGGAAATTTCTTAGTCCTATGTGTTATGAATTTACCTTCCACAAGGTCTAGCTCATACCAACATTTTAAACTTCCTGTAAGATTTATCTGTAACCATGGGCTCTCCACCCACCCTGCAATTTGGATCGGAACCACATGGCTGCTGGTGAGGTTTCCTCCATTATAGTGGACAGAATCAAAAGTCTCTTCGTGGAAACAGCTATAGTTGAAAACCTCATATGGAGTCAGAGGCACAGCGAGATATGGCATAGAATTAGAGGCTATTGGGCTATGAGTGCATATCCAGCAGTTCTTAGGGCGGTCTCCAGAGTCCATGTCTCGGAGCAAGACTTGGTGATGCTTTATCAGTTTATTATCCCAGTCCTCTTTTAGCTCCTCATTGAGAGACCAGGCAAGGGACACAATTGACATCAGCATGGTCCAGAGGGGCAGGGTCATCATTTCTGCTTTTACCAGGGTTCAGGATCTTTTTGCAGTGGCTCGCATGGATCCAAGTGTCTTTGCCTTCGAGCTTGACAGATGTGGCAGTGGTCAGTATCACTTGAAATGGCTCACTGTATCTAGGTTCCAGTGGTCTCCTTATGTGTCTCTTGACCACAACCCAGTCTCCTGGTGCCAGTGTGTGTGTGCCACGTATACAGTTGGGGTCTGGGATGGAGGAGAGAACACGTTTATGAGTGACATTCAAATGTTTATGCAACTCAAGGACATACTCAGTGAGAGTACCATATGAAGCCTGCAATTGCTGTGGAAAATACAATCCTGTCTTAGGAACACCACCAAACAGTATTTCATATGGGGACAGCTTCTCTATACCCCTTGGGGCAGTTCGCACTGAAAACAATGCGATGGGCAAACAATCTACCCAGGACAAGTGTGTTTCCTCCATGCACTTCTGGATTTTTAATTTAAGGGTACCGTTAAGGCGTTCCACCTTCCCACTACTTTGTGGGTGATAGGGAACATGGAAAGCCTGTTCTATCTGCAAAGTAGCCATGATCTGTTTCATTAATTCCCCAGTGAAGTGAGTACCCCTGTCACTTTCTATGGTTTCGGGAACCCCATATCTGCAAACCACCTCACTTATCAACTTCTTGGCAGTAGTTTTTGTATTTGCTTTGGATACTGCCCAAGCTTCCGGCCACCCAGAGAAAAGATCAATGCATACCAGGGCGTATTCATAAGTACCCATCTTAGGTAGCTGTATATAGTCCACCTGCAGTCTCTGAAACGGGTAATCTGGTTTTGGTGTGCATTTCTGTGGGACTCGAATAGGCCTACCGGGGTTATGTTTTGCACAAACAAGACATCCCTGAACATACTTTGCAGCCGCATTCGGGAACCCTGGGGCACACCAGTTTTGTAACACTACTGCACACATCACACCCTTTGAATTATGCACCGGGGAATGTGCAAGGGCAGCCATCATGGGGAACAGGCAGCGTGGGAGGCAAATCCGGGTGTTTACCTGCCATACCCCTGACTCTGACCGTACAGCGCCCACTTTGACCCACGCATTCTGTTCGTTTGAGGGGGCCTGGGTCTGGAAGACCTGCAACAGTTCACGATCAATGGCCACTGGGGCCGGTACGGTGCCAGCCTCCTTTGCTGTAAGGGGGCACCCCGCACTCTCGGTCACTAAGCTCCCTGAGAGGGCTATGTCTGTTATGGCCAGTATGTCTGTCAGAGGTAGTCTTGCTGCTTCTTTAGAGGCCTTGTCGGCCAGTGCATTCCCTACTGCAAGGGGAGTTTGTTCCCGTGTGTGTGCCGATACTTTGACTATGGCTGCCCTTCGGGGAAGGGTGAGTGCTGTCAGTAGCTGCTCTACCGCCTGCGCATTCTTTATGGGTTTGCCAGCAGAGGTCAGGAAATTACGGCTTTGCCAAATGGCGCCAAAGTCGTGTGCTACCCCAAAAGCATATTGTGAGTCAGAAAATACATTAATCTCCTTACCTCTTCCCAGATTGCACGCTGCAGAGAGTGCTTTCAGCTCAGCCTCTTGCGCAGAACTGCTGGAGGGGAGTGGTTCTTTTATTACTGCCTTACCATCGTGGACTACTGCATACCCGGTGATGAACCGTCCTTGATCATTGTCCCAAGCTCTGGAACCATCTACAAAATACTCAGCTGAGGGGTTAGTGAGTGGTACATCAGTGATATTTGCCAAGCCCTTTGTTTCTGCTTCCATCAATGCCTGACAGTTATGTTCATGTGTCATGTCTACCTTAGCTTCCACATCTACTAATTTGCAAAATAGAGGCATGTCTTGGCTCACAGTCTCTCCCTCTTCCCCATCCTGAACTTTTCCTCCCTTTTCTAAATCCACTGGTAATAGTGTGGCTGGATTTAGAACATTACAACGTTTGATAACAATATGAGGGGGTGTGAGAAGGGATACTTCATATTTTGTCAGTCTGGATGCTGACAGATGGCGGGTCTGAGCCTGTTGGAGTATTTCAGATACAGCATGAGGAACCTGAATTGTGAGAGTGTTGCCTAACACTATGTCCTCTGTCTTTTTAACGAGTTCTGAAGCAGCCGCCACAGCTCGTACACATGAAGGGGAACCCATAATGACTGAATCTAGAGTTACAGAGTAATATCCTACAGGGCGTTGTCGCCCACCATGTTCTTGAGTGAGGACGCCAGATGCATGGCCTGCCTGTTCGTGACAGTAAAGAGTAAAAGATTTGTCATAGTTTGGGATACCAAGAGCTGGTGAGGCAGAGAGGGTGGACCTGAGGGTGTGGAATGCATCAACTGCTTCAGGGCCAATAGTAAAAGGTTCAGTTTTAAGGCATTGGAACAATGGGGCCATGACACTAGAGGCATTTGGAATCCAAAGCCGACAATACTGGACTAGGCCCAAGAATGCTCGTAGGGACTTAGTAGATCTGGTGAGAGGTACTTTTAGTATTGCCTCAATCCTCCCTGGGCTGAGATGCTTGATTCCTGGAGACAGGCAATGCCCCAGAAAGATAACTGTGGACTCACACAATTGGAGTTTGTCTTTTGAAGCTTTGTACCCATTTTCTGCTAGAAATATCAACAGAGATTGGGATTCAGTTTGACATAACTGATCTGTGGTACAACAAAGGAGGAGGTCATCCACGTATTGTAACAGAACAGTAGAAGAATCAAGGGGGCACCAGTTATCTAAGACTGTCTTTAAGGATGTGGAGAACAAAGAGGGCGAGTTAGCTGCTCCCTGAGGAAGAACTGCCCAGGCGTACTGGGTACCTCTATGTGTGAAAGCAAAATACGAGGTACATTCAGTGGACAGACAAACAGAGAAAAAAGCATTGGCCAGATCAATTACTGTAAAACAAGTAGCTGTACTGGGGACCTGATTCAGGAGAGTATGTGGGTTAGGCACAAGGGGAGTATCCACTATGGTTACTGCATTGACCGCTCGGAGATCATGAACCATACGATAAGCGACTGGCTGCCCAGGTGGGGTTTTCTTTTTGACTGGGTACAGTGGGGTGTTAAATGGGGAGGTTATAGGGACAATAAGACCTTTGGTCAGGAGCTCTTGGACATTTTCATGTATTGCTGCATCCTGGGCAGCACTTAACGGGTACTGCTTTATACAAGGGGGCTGGGCACCTGGTTTAAGTTTTACAGTCACTGGGGGAACAGTTAGTTTTCCCACATCAAGTTTGCTATTTGCCCACAGTTTGTTGGGTACATTTTCAAGCCAAGTTGGCAGGGACTGGGGTTTAGAGTGGTCAGTGTCCAGGGTAGTGGGAATAGTCAGAGACAGGAGACTACATAGAGTGCCTTCATCAAAGGGGGTGGTCATCTTGGGGCCATTTGGAGTGAATTCTATGCAGGCTCCAATCTTCTGTAACACATCTGTCCCTAACAAATTAAAAGGTACATCAGGGGAGACTAAAACCTGGGTCACAATTGAAAGTGAGTCATGCAAATTCAGTCGGAAAGGCTGAGTTATTTGTAAATTAGTAGGTCGTCCCTCTACCCCTTCGCAAGTCACAAATTCAGGCGACAATATGTCCTCAGGAACATGTTCTTGCATTAATACTGTACGGGCTGCTCCAGTGTCTACCATAAATGTAACAGTTGTCCCTCCCCCAGAGAAATAGGAACAGTAAGTGTAGGTCCCTGAGGGGTGACAACGGGGCAAAGGGAGACATCTGGATTGCCAGTTTCCTATGGAGGGGTCAGAGTAGTAGCTGTTGACTTCGTGGGACATTTGGCAGAAAAATGCCCTTTTTTGCCCACAAGACCAACATTCTACATTGCTGTAGTCTCTATCCCCTGATTGTCGACAGTTTCCCCCTCTCCCCCTCCCCCTTCCTCTTCTGGGCTGCATAGGGGCCAAATTAACCCTTTTTTTTTACATGGCTTCTAGTTCAGCACCCCTGGCTATTTCTTTCAAATCAACCCATTGCATATTGCGCCATTCTGGGCGACTAGTACGCACAGCAGTCTGTACTGTAGGTCTAAGACCATTCATGAAACACTGCAACAATAATCGGCGATCTTTATCATCATTATGCTCATACCCAAAATCTAACCATGTTTGTTCTAACACAGAGGCATATTCTGAGACTGACTGCGTTTTGTCCTGCACTACAGTCTGCAACAGATCTTGTTTCTTATCCTGTTCTGCACGAGCCCAGTGCAGCAACCTCTGTACAAATTCTCGTCCTGAATCTGTTGTGTTCTTAATAGCAGGTTCCTGCCCTGGCATCATTTGAGTAATTTCCATGAGTAAGGGGTCGCTCCCTTTCTGTAAAATGACTGAAACAAGATCATCCCATGTGGCCCGATATGCCTCTTGGACACCCTGAAGGCGCGTTCTAAATGTAAGGGCGGTTTTTCGGGGATCGGGGAGTTGAGTAGCAAGGGCAATAAGCTCACTGGGGGACCAGGGCCAATATGTTTCTATTGGCCATACCTGAGGGTGATGGTGTACTGGTTGGTTATTCCCATCCACTCCCGGGGGTGTAAACTGTACATGACTTGTGGTCCTCATTGGGAACAGAGGCACCTTGTGCATTATTTCTGGGTGTGGGGACCCACAAGACAAACAATAGTTAGCCCCAGGGGAGTTCTGTTGACCACAAGACCTGCATGCCCATCCCTTTGATCCTGTATAAGGTGGGGGTGCTGAAGGGGTTGTAGGTTTTACATTCAGTATAGGGACTTCAAGAGTTTCAGGGTTTTTAATACTATCATAGATTTGATAGACAGTACCATGCTTGGTTTCTTCTGATTTATGCTCACTCATAGAGAGACGCTTGGCTACATCTAACCACATCCTAGCCTGTTCAAACTTGTTCTTATCTTTCAGCCATCCTTCCCAGTTGCAAATACACTTCTCCCATTCCCCCTCTTCTAGATTACCCCACTTGCCCATACCAAATTTCTTCAGTATAACTTCACATCCATCTACTGCTTCCTTTCCTTTCAGCCTCTCCACTATCTCACATGCTGGAACTGGGACAATGGCCTTTGAGTTAGTGAATTCCTTACTGTTGCCAGTCCCCATGACTGCAACACCTGTGCCTGTGCTGAGTTAACCGTAGAACTCCTTTTAGCACAGCTTGAGTCTCTCAGACTCTCAATTTAATCCTGTCCCAGTCTCCTTCAGGACTCAGACGGATTCTAAGGAAGCACTAACACCGGTTGTCCAGCCCTGTGAGCTAGAGAGATTCTGACACACAACCAAATGAACAGCAATACAAACCCTACTACACCAAAAACAATTGTAACAGTCTCTATGGGTTCATATAACATTTCCTGAGGTAATCTGTAATTATTCAATAGCCACCTCTGCAGCTTCTCAGTCAACTGAATCAATTCCTGGACAAAAGAAGGATGTCACCCAGGTGGGGGCGTAGTGATGTGTATTTACTACCCAGTTCAAAAGCTTTCCTTCAACTCCCTGTAATGGCACTGCTTGACAATTATATCTACAGTAAGTTTTACTTCTTATACTGTATATTTCCTGGTCTGGGTAAATAGGCTGAGCAAAAACTTCAACTACTATGATTTTTCCTCTCTTGAGTTCACACAAAACAGAACACAGACACTGAGGACAACGATTCTGATTCATCAACACAACTTTACAATACGTCAGTTACACAGTCCACACTTCCACAGTCGCTGGTATTAATACTCCTTCTGTATTCAGGTCAAAGCTGCATTCAGCACCTCTTTCAAGAGAGTACCCTTATCAATTTACAGGAGAGATTCAATACCCTCAGAGTACTACCTTACCATGAAGGATTCCTCTGTTATGGACAATTATACTTCCCTGATCCTGATAAGGACCGATTTTTCTCTTCACCACATGTAAAGGAACACACCTAACGGGATCCCTTATCAATCAGAGACCGTAGTCCCTTATTAATCACTCAAAGATCAATCAGTCTCACATTCAAGGATCCTCATAGTTTACAACCGCATCAGTCCAGACATAACAATCACATAGACAATGGAGACAACATATAACAATCCTCCGACTCCTGAAATATACAGGTAGAACTGCGGAGGTTCCTGTCCAGAATCGTTGGGCAAGGTTGGTTACTTGTCACTTCATTCAATTTTCATTCATCCATCATTCAATTCAATTATACATCTAAAGACACATTGATACATAGAACAGAGAAAAAAAAATAATTCAAACACTGGCAAAGGTTCAACAGAAATTGTCTTGTTAGGACCACCAATTACCCGTCCCAGAGCCCTCTAGGTAACACTGAATTATTTGTAACACAATGGGTTACTCACCGCGGTTTTATTCAGTGGTCCCCAGAGAGATCCTTGTAGTCGGGTCCAAAGAAGGTCCAGTTTGACAATTCCCAGGTTTCAGGCACCATGTAATGTCGTGGAAACCTTGCTATACAAAAAAAGCTATAGGAGAAAGACAAATGGTCTCACACGTTTGCCAGTGTTAACTAAATCAAGTTGGTCGATCGATCGGAGAACAAGGACACACACACAGCCAATTGTGTCAGTGTGCTAGGCTTGTCTGACCCTCAGATGCCCAAGACACTAGTTTTATTACTATCACAAAGAAAGGGGCATGACTTAATAGATTACCTTAAATGGGTATATAGGTTGAAAATAACAAAATCGTAAATTATGGATCCTGCTGCATTCCTAAAAATCTAGTTCTGTCCAGTTTTCTGGACCTTCATTAACAAAGACATTTGAGACAAAAGCATCTTTATAACAAAGAGTACACCCTGTGTTATTGCTTTTATGAATAACACTTATGAAGCTAATATAAAAGTACAAAATTATCAAAGATATATAAATTGCTTAAATGATAATCAAACTTAATATAAAATATTAACCATAACATAACTAATCCAAAAATACTCCACCACAACAGCTACCACACTCAGTATAAAAATGAAACACAGGTACGATTTATTACAAATTTTCACTCACAATGAACACATATGAAGCCATTTTTGGACAATATTACTGGCTGCTCTAGTGCTGGAAAATTGTTTACCTGAATAACCTCACCACAATTTACGTAATCCTCTTATATGGATCCAATATTCTAAACAATCGTCCATATCATCCTTTTTTGGGGTTGTTGGCTTCGAATGGGGCTGTACATCCTGTAGTAAATGTGTGGCCTGCTTTAATATTAAGTGGGCCACAAGTTCTGTACACTCTCATTGCACGTTATACACATGTGGTCAAAAAAGAAAAACCCATATTGGTCACAGAAATAACCTGAATCTGACAAAAGTAATAATAAATTAAAAATCTATGAAAATGAGCAAATGAAAGACAGCATTGCTTTACAACCATGCTTCCACAGAATTTTTTAAAAATGAAAACACATGAAATAGGGCTGGACAGAAATGATGGTCCCTTAACTTAATATTTTGTTGCACAACCTTTTGAGGCAATCACTGCAATCAAACAATTCCTGTAATTGTCAATGAGACTTCTGCGCCTCTCGACAGATATTTTGGCCCACTCCTCAAGAGCAAACTGCTCCAGTTATCTCCTGTTTGAAGATTGCCTTTTCTAGACGGCATGTTTCAGCTCTTTCCAAAGATGCTGAATAGGATTTAGATCTTGGCTTATAGAGGTCACTTCAGAATAGTCCGTTTTCCTCTTAGCCATTCTTGGGTGTTTTTAGCTGTGTGTTTTGGGTCATTATCCTGTTGCAAGACTCATGACCTGCGACTGAGATAAAGCTTTCTGACACAGAGCAGCACATTTCTCTCTAGAATCCCTTGATAGTCTTGAGATTTCATTGTACACTGCACAGATTCAAGACACCCAGTACCAGCTGCAGCAAAGCAGCCCCAGAACATAACAGAGCCTCCTCCATTTTTCACAGTAGGGACAGTGTTCTTTTCTTGATATGCTTCATTTTTCCATCTGTGAACATAGAGCTGATGTGTTTTGCCAAAAAGTTCAGTTTTTGGACATTCTCCCAGAAGCTTTGTTGCTTCTCAACATGTAGTTTGAGAAATTCCAGTCTGGATTTTTTATGATTTGTTTTCAACAATGGTGTCCGCCTTGGTCGTCTCCCATGATGTTCACTGTGGCTCAAACAACGATGTATGGTGCGATCTGACACTGATGTTCCTTGAGCTTGAAGTTCACCTTTAATCTCTTTAGATGTTTTTCTGGGCTCTTTTGTTACCATTCGTATTATCCGTGTCTTTGATTTGTCATCAATTTTCCTCCTGCGGCCACATCCAGGGAGATTGGCTACAGTTCCATGTATCTTAAATTACTGAACAATTTGTGCAACTGTAGTCACAGTAACATCAAGCTGCTTGGAGATGGTCTTATAACCTTTACCTTTAACATGCTTGTCTATAATTTTCTTTCTTATCTCCTGAGACAACTTTTTACTTCAGTTTCTCTGGTCCATGTTGAGTGTGGTACACACCATGTCACCAAACAGCACAGTGAGTATCTGTAGCCCTATATACAAGATATACAAGCCCACTGATTGATTACAAGATTGCAGTCCCCTGTGATGCTAATTAGTGGACACACTTTGATTTAACATGTCCCTTTTGTCACATTATTTTCAGGGCTACCATCATTTCTGTCCAGGCCTATATCATGAGTTTTATTTTTTTAAAAATTGTGTGGAAGCATGGCTGAAAAGCAATGTCTGACTTTCAATTGTTCATTTTGATAGATTTTTTACTTATTAATACTTTTGTCAGATTAAAGTTATTTCTGTGACCATTGGGGATTTTTCTTTCATTAAACAAGGGGTTATTTTATTATTAGTAGTATTGCATGTACTACTAAAGCATAATTGTGACAACTCTCCATTTAGAGTTTATGTTACTTTTATTTTCATCTTTATCCTCTTATTTTTGTGTGGTGTTCTTCGTGTTGTTATGTGGCTCTTGTTCTGGGTCATTATGTCGCTTCCCCAAACACATTGGGTTTAATGTCCGACATTGAATTTCTTTATTTTTTGGCTGTAGGAATCTACTGTACGTTATGTAGTGCTATACCTCCATGGGGACTCACATTATTATTTCCCTTATATTTAACAGCACTTGTGGTGTCCCTGACCTGGTCAGGCACCACTGAGTACTGCACCCATGCTGGGTGAGTGCAAACAGGTAATCCTAAAGGCTGAATAGGGTGTGTACGCACAGACACATAGTGACCAGGTCTCACACACACCTTAGAGGGGACCCCTGGGCAGACCCAGGAGGGGGGCGTGGCCTCCACATCTCAGCTAGGAGTGTAGGGGAGGGGCTGGAAGCTAGTGTAGCAGTGGCAGTCAGAGAGAAAGGAGCAAGAGAGGAGTGGAGCTGAGTCTGAAGCGGAGAGCGGGCACACAGACATGCAAGTCACACCCTGCAAGTATAGTGGCTGTTGGCGAGGGAGAACGGCCACCAGAAGTTAGACAGAAAGACGCTGAGGAAGCCAGTTCGTCAAGAGGACACAGAGGGAATCAGCTAGTCGTGTACGGAGAATTCTGGAGGGCTTGGCATGCACAGGGAACAGGTCCCTAGAGCCAGACATCCATTTAGTGGTGTGCTAAACCTGCCGGTCGGGTGGACAATAAGTCCCACACCAACCAACACAGAGTCCGAGCATCAGCAGCAACGAGGGGGCCCATAAGGAGCATTGAGCCTGAAGCTATCCACCTTGGTCCACGCTGCCAGCAAATGGGCCAGAAAGGGGAGGAAAGGCAGTTGCGATTTCCCTGGATGAATCCCACGGTACTTTAAGTCAGGGGTTGTCCGAAACAAGAAGTGCTAGGAAGGTGAGCCAGCAGTTACCCTTCTTCAAGCCTGAAGGATACCTGGTTCCCACCTGGTGTATCTCAGCATCACCCGGGTTACCTCACAATGCCAACTGAAAGTGAGTAAACAAGTTGAAAGACACCCCGGACTGTGCTTGAGTTATTCTGCGACCTCTGGTTCCACACACACACACCCACCCGAGCCCCTGGGGCCAGCCTCACTCTCGGGAGGCCAAACCACCAGACTGCAGATACCATCAACCCCAGACGCTCGTTAAATTGCAGTGGCGGTCACCACCCTGACCGCAAACCGAGAGTGACGTCATGACTCATATGCAAGTGAACCTGACATACCTGTTGCCAGCGGTGATCAAGTGGAGCCCCTGTGGCGTCCCAGAAGGTGGAGCGACGTCCCTGAGGAGACCGCTACAGGTGAGTGACACACACTCTTATGTATATATTACTTTTATTATTCTTTTTTAGTTATAAATAAGAAGTACGGTATATCATATACATGGGAACAGGTTTATGCATGTCCTGTACAGTGTAATGTACAGTATATGTGCTTATTTGCTGCCTTTTCACTACTTCAATTTCATATAAGACTAGCTGTAGTATCTGGGTGTTGCCCAGTTTAGTAACTGTCTCTCTCCCAGTCTCTGTCTGTCTGTCTCTGTCTGTCTGTATCAGTGTCTCTGTCTGTCTCTGTATCAGTCTCTCTGTCTGTCTCTGTCTCTCTATCAGTCTCTGTCTGTCTCTGTATTAGTCTCTCTGTCTCTCTCTATCTCTGTGTCTGTCTCTATCTCTGTGTCTGTCTGTCTCTCTCTATCTCTTTCTGTCTCTCTCTGTCTGTCAGTCTCTTTCCCCATCTGTCTCATTCCAGGTCTGTCTTGCTCCAGGTCTGTCTCGTTCTAGGTCTGTCTCGTTCCAGGTCTGTCTTGTTCCAGGTCTGTCTTGTTCCAGGTCTGTCTCTTTCCACATCTCTCTTTTCCCGTCTATTTTGTTCCAGGTCTGTCTCGTTCCAGGTCTGTCTCATTCCATGTCTGTCTCGTTCCATGTCTGTTTCGTTCCCCATCTGTCTCATTCCCCATCTGTCTCGTTCCCAGTCTGTCTCATTCCCCGTCTGTCTCATTCCCCGTCTGTCTCATTCCCCGTCTGTCTCATTCCCCATCTGTCTCATTCCCCGTCTGTCTCGTTCCAGGTCAGTCTTGTTCCAGGTCTGTGTTTTTCCCTGTCTGTCTCTTTCCTCGTCTGTGTCATTCCCCGTCTGTCTCGTTTCCCATCTGTGTCATTTCCCGTATGTCTCTTTCCCCATCTCTCTTGTTCCAGGTCTGTCTCATTCCAGGTCTGTCTGAATCCAGGTCTCTCTTGTTCCCCGTCTGTCTCGTTCCCCATCTGTTTTGTTTCAGGTCTGTCTCATTCCAGGTCTGTCTCATTCCAGGTCTGTCTCATTCCAGGTCTGTCTCGTTCCAGGTCTGTCTCTTTCCCCATCTCTCTTTCCCAGTCAGTCTCTTTCCCCATCTGTCTCTTTCCCCGTCTGTCTCTTTCTCCGTTTGTCTCTTTCCAGGTTGTCTCGAGCCAAGTCTGTCTCGTAACAGGTCTGTCTCATTCAGGTCTGTCTCTTTCCCCGTCTGTCTCTGTCTCTTTCCCTGTATTTTTACTTATCTCTGTCTCTATTCCTGTCTCTTTAATTGTCTCTGTCTCTTTCCCTGTCTCTTTCCTTGTTTCAGTCTCTTTCCCTGTTTGTCTGTCTCTTTTCCTGTCTGTCTCTGCCTGTCTCTCTCTTTCCCTGTCTGCCTGTTTCTTTCCCTGTCTGTATCTGTCTATCTCTCTGTCTCTTTCCCTGTATCTCTGTCTCTTTACCTGTCTGCCTGTCTCTTTCTCTGTCTCTTTCCTTGTTTCTGTCTTTTTCCCTGTCTTTCCCTGTCTGTGTGTTTTTCCCTGTTTGCCTGTGTCTTTCTCTGTCTGTCTCTGTCTGTCTCTCTGTCTGTCTCTTTCCCTGTTTGCCTGTGTCTTTCCCTGTCTGTCTCTGTCTGTCTCTCTGTCTGTCTCTTTCCCTATCTGTCTGTGTCTGTCTGCCTATGTCTGTCTCTTTGACTATCTGTCTTTCTCTCTCTGTCTTTCTTTCTCTCTCTATCCGTCTCCCCACCGACATCTTATTACCTCACACATAAGCTTCTTATACTAACAATTTATTTTGTTCCTATAGCAAACAATTACAGCTCCTATTAATAACCTAATAGCTCGCAGCTGAATTGATTTTAATGGAGGCAGGTTTTTTGGAGAGTAACTGTAAAGCGCAGGGTTAAACTTTCTCATGAAAACATAGTCTATGACGCTCCCTGAATCACATGGTGTGTCTGTGCAAACGTTCGTGATTGTAAATGCAACGGTGCGGATTACTTTAGCGGACATACACACACACATGCATACATACATACACACATACATACATACACTCAGCTTTATATATTAGATTGTTGTTTTTTATTACAGTTTTTTTTTCACATTTATAACTCATCAGTCACATTACTTTCCTTCACTCATGATGTGGAGTGAGTGAATAGTGAGGTGTGCGTGAACATGAATGTCTTATTTATTCACAACCATTGAATTAATTATATAAGTTATGAAATTCATTAGTATATTTTATGTTCTTATATTATTTATTAATTATTGATTATTTTTACATGTTCATATAAATGTTTTTGCTTTTCCACATCTTTAATTTCTTTAACGATAATGAATGTTTTGTCATTATTATGAATTCTAAATCATTATGTATTATATTAGTTTATTACATTACTTATTTATTATCACTGTC
The DNA here is from genome assembly GCF_048569485.1 of Anomaloglossus baeobatrachus. NCBI lineage: Eukaryota > Metazoa > Chordata > Amphibia > Anura > Aromobatidae > Anomaloglossus > Anomaloglossus baeobatrachus. The sequence continues at coordinate 657,403,123 of NC_134353.1, forward strand.
CACATAATTGTCTCTTTTTTAATTCATCACGTTAATCATGCATTTCTAGCATAATTGTAGTTTATCTATTCATATCATGTTCCCACTTTTTCTTATCTGTTATTATATACTTCATTATCACGTGCACAATATATTATATTATTAACTGATTACAATTTTTTTTTAAATTTGGTATTTTTCACACATGATTAATATAGATCAGTTCTGATATAAATGATAGGGATTTAATGTTGGACATACAGATGAAACCAGAAGTTTACATACACTATCTAAAAAGACACATATGCATGTTTTTCTCACTGACATAAAATCAGAATAAACCTTTCCCGTTTTAGGTCAATTAGGAACCAAAGTTATTTATATTTGCCAAATGTCAGATTTATGACAGAAAATGTTTTAAGGCATTTTTATTGCTTTCTGCAAAGCCAAAAATGTACACACATTAGGATTACTGTGCCTTTAAACAGTATGGGACAGCTCATATGATTATATCTTGCCTTTGGAAGTTTCTAATAGGTTTATAGGCAACATCTGAATTATCGTATTTTTCGGAATTTTATTTGGGAGGAAAATGAGGGGGGCCTCTTATAATCCAAATGTAGCTTTCTGGGAGGTGATGGAGAGGGCAAGAAGGAGGCAGGGGCAATGCTGCGGGTGCTGTGCTGGGGCTACGGGCTGCTGTGCTGCTAGCGATGAGGCAGGAGCCATCCTGAAAATGTCAGCGGTGCAGGCTTCAAATAATGGTGTCCGCAGTCGACGTGTCTGCAGATGGAGCTCTCAGCTCAGGATCTCATCTGCACATGTGTCGCCTCCGGCCCATTGATCTCCTAGTAGCACACTTAAGGAAAATGGTGCCTCGAGGTGGCGCATGCGCAGATGAGATCTCGCACTCGCCAACTTCAGGCAGCATTTCTTTGAATTATAGAAAGAAGGGAGATTGCGACAACGCCAGTAGGTGAAAGTGATGAACTTTATTAAACACAGGGTCGGTGAAATAGCGGCACAATTACAGGTGAGACAACGGGTCACAGTAGATCCAGGGTCTATTTATACATAATGAGTGTAAAAATAGAAGGCTGAAACAAATGTTTAATACAGTATTCACCCACAACCAAAATTGGCCATGGGGACAGCACAACAACCCAACCAGGTAAACAATGTACTATACAGACCGAAAATGGGACGCGGTCACATAATCAAATAAGGAGACTGTAAATAACAGGGGCTCATAGAAGATATGAGAACCAAAAAACCCCCAATTAGACCGCATCAACCAAGGTAGTGTAAGTAAGAAACCATGGAGCCCAATAGTGGGATAATGATATACCTGGGTCTCAACGAAAATATATCATATGCCTCATTTTTGTGATGGTCGTGGTTTTGGGGTGCTTGGTAACTTATTATTTTAACTGTTATTGTTTCTAATTTTACTTTTATATTTTATTTAGACATCAACCTCTCATTCTGTATATTACATCTTAACGGCCGTTACTCCATGGCATGATGAACTCCCTCTGGATATTATATCATCTATCCTTGCAGATGAGTGGACTCCTTTTCTCCAATCAATTTGTCATCTGGACTCTGTGTAATCTCGCACCTGTATTAGACATTAAATTCTCATTTTGTGCATTGGATTTCAACAGTTGCTATTTAATTAATTTTTTGTACGCTGCATCCCCTCTTGACATCTATACAATGCATCTCTATAGATGAGTTGATCCGGTTGTTTTAACTATTTTTGTTAACTGTATTCTGTGTAACTCTACATCTGTTATCACGCATGATTGGTTACTACTACCTTTTTTATGAATTTTTGCCTAATTTACCATTACTATCAATTTATACGATCTATTTAGGTATTGTTTCTTTAGATGTCTATGATGGGAATGATGTACTGCATTTTGGAGAACTATATATGCGTATTCCTATTGTGCCCAATGGAAAAATGTATAAATAGACCCTGGATCTACTGTGACCCGTTGTCTCACCTGTAATTGTGCCGCTATTTCACCGACCCTGTGTTTAATAAAGTTCATCACTTTTACCTACTGGCGTTGTCGCAATCTCCCTTCTTTCTATATGTCGTATACCAGCGACCTGCCAGGGTCCATATTTTGCCATGTATATTTATGACATTATTTTACACATAGCATCTTGTTAAATCATGGTGTGGCTGTGGTTTGTATGTAGCATTTCTTTGAAGCCAGCATCGCTAGCAGTTTCTGAATGTTGCCTATGTCACAGTGTCTGCAGTGAGCATCTGGCACACCCACCACACCGCCCACAGCATTGCCCTGCTCCAAGATCAATGCCTCCTGTGACCTCGTTCGCTCCGCCACTGCTGCCGACTCCCCTCCCCAGTAAGACAGCACTAGATTATAAGACGGACCCCTTTTTTTATTACCTTTTCTAACTTATAATCCAGTGTGTCTTATATACCAAAAAATCCGATACTTAGAGACACACCTGTGAATGTATTTTAATGTACACCTGAAACACACTGCTTCTTTGTGTAGCATAATGGGAAAGTCAAAAGAATCAGCCAAGATCTCAGGAAGAGAATTGTAGACTTGCACAAGTCTCGTTTATCGTTGGGTGCAATTTCCAGATACCTGAAGATGCCTAGTTCATCTGTACAAACAATTATACCAAAGTACAAACAAGATGGGAATGTCCAGCCATCATACCGATCAGCAAAGACATGGGTTCTGTGTGCCAGAGATGAACGTGTTTTGGTCACACATGTGCATATCAACCCAAGAACAAAACCAAAAGAAGATGTGAAGATGCTGGTGGAAGCTGGTAAGATTGTGTCATTATCCACAGTGAAATGAGTACTGTATCAACATGGGCTCAAAGGCCACTCTGCTAGAAAGAAGCCATTACTCCAAAATAAACATAAAAAAGCCAGATTAATGTATGCAAACGCACAAAGGAACAAAGACTAATTTTTGGAGACATGTCCTGTGGTCTGACGAAACTAAAATTCAACTGTTCAGCTATAATGGCCATTGTTACGCTTCGAGAAAAATGGGAGAAGCTTTGAAGCCTAAGAACAACATCCCAACTGTGAAACACGAGGGTTGCAGCATCATGTTGTGGGGTTGTTTTGCTGCAGGAGGGACTGGTGCACTTCACAAAATAGATGGCATCATGAGGAAAGAAGATTATGTGGCAATACTGAAGCAACATCTCAAGACATCAGACAGGAACTTAAAGCTTGGACTTAAATGGATCTTCCAAATGGACAATGACCCGAAGCATACTGCCAAACTGCTTACAAAGTAGCTTAAGGATAACAAAGTCAAGATTTTGGAGCGGCCATTACAAAACCGTGATCTCAATCCTATTGAAAATTTATGGGCAAAGCTAAAAAGACAGGTGGGAGCAAAGTGACCCAGAAACATGGCTCAGTTACGCCAGTTCTGTGAGGAGGAATGGGCCCACAATCCTACCAACTGTTGTGAGAAGCTTGTGGAAGGATATCCAAAATGTTTCACCCAAGTCATATAGTTTAAGGGCAATTGTACCAAATACTAATAAAATGTATGTAACGTTTTGACTTTGCAGTAATAAAAATGCCTTAAAACATTCTCTTTCTCTCTCATTATTCTGGCATTTTTCAAATATAAAGAAACAATTATACCCATAAAATACTTGTACTATCCCGCTGGAATAACGCCAACACTAATGCACATGTCAGTGCCATCCTTGGTCTGGGTGTGGTGTCATCCAGTGACCAACCAATCTTATACCAGCAATATCCAATAAGGATGTGTCCTGCATACCTGCCATTAAATAATAGCGACGCATATGCCATTTCACACAACCCTTGAAAACTCACCACCACCAATATCATGTTGCGTATGACATCAGGACGACTGATTATTGTATGATAATTAACTGTAGAAGTTTTTGATAATAAACTCAAGAGCTATAAAATATGGACCTTTGTTTTATTCTTCCAAAACTGTGCAGTATGCATGGGTCCAGCTGCATCCTAGTCCTAAACCGGTGCTTGTACAGTGCCTTGCTAAAGTATTCGGGCACCCTTGAATTTTTCAACATTTTCCCACATTTCAGGCTTCAAACATAAAGATAAAAATGCTAATGTTATGGTGAAGAATCAACAAGTGTGACACAATTGTAAAGATGAACGAAATGTATTGCTTATTTTAAACTTTTATAAAAAATAAACTGAAAATTGGTGCGTGCAATATTATTCGGCCCCTTTAAGTTAATACTTTGTAGCGCAACCTTTTGCTGAGATTACAGCTGTAAATCGCTTGGGGTATGTGTCTATCAGTTTTGCACATGGAGAGACTGAAATTCTTGCCCATTCTTCATTTGCAAACAGCTTGAGCTGAGTGAGGTTGGATGGAGAGCGTTTGTGAACAGCGGTTTTCAGCACTTTCCACAGATTCTCGATTGGATTCAGGTCTGGACTTTGACTTGGCCATTCTAACACCTGGATATGGTAATTTGTGAACCATTCCATTGTAGATTTTGCTTTATGTGTGGGATCATTGTCTTGTTGGAAGACAAATCTCCATCCATCTTCCCATCAATTTTAACCATCTTCCCTATCCCTGCTGAAGCAAAGCAGGCCCAAACCATGATGCTGCCGCCACCATGTTTGACAGTGGGGATAGTGTGTTCAGGGTGATGAGTCGTGTTACTTTTACGCTAAACATATTGTTTGGCATTGTGCCCAAATAGTTCGATTTTGGTTTCATCTGACCAGAGCACCTTCTTCCACATGTTTGGTGTGTCTCCCAGGTGGCTTGTGGCAAACTTTAAACAACACTTTTTATGGATATCTTTGAGAAATGGCTTTCTCCTTGCCACTCTTCCATAAAGACCAGATTTGTGCAGTGTACGACTGATTGTTGTCCTATGGACAGACTCTCCCACCTCAGCTGTAGATCTCTGCAGTTCATCCAGAGTGATCATGGGCCTCTTGGCTGTATCTCTGATAAGTCTTCTCCTTGTTTGAGATGAAAGTTTATATGGACGGCTGGGTCTTGGTAAATTTGCAATGGTATGATACTCCTTCCTTTCCAATATGATCGCTTGCACAGGGCTCCTTGGGATGTTTAAAGTTTCAGAAATCTTTTTGTACCCAAATCCGGCTTTAAACTTCTCCACAATAGTATCACAGACCTGCCTGTTGTGTTCCTTGGTCTTCATGATGCTATCTGCGCTTTAAACAGAACACTGAGACTATCACAGAGCAGGTGCATTTATACAGAGACTTGATTAAACACAGGTAGCTTATATTTATCATCATCAGTCATTTAGGACAACATTGGATCATTCAGAGATCCTCAATGAACTTCTGGAGTGAGTTTGCTACACTGAAAGTAAAGGGGGCGAATAATATTGCACGCCCCAATTTTCAGTTATTTATTTTTTTAAAAAGTTTAAAATAAGCAATAAATTTCATTCAGCTTCACAATTGTGTCCCATTTGTTGTTGATTCTTCACCATAACATTTAAATTTTTATCTTTATGTTTGAAGCCTGAAATGTGGGAAAAGGTTGAAAAATTCAAGGGGGCCAAATACTTTCGCAAGGCACTGTATCTTTATGTTTCATTCCACTTCTGGATCTCATGACCAAGTCTAGTCATGTTGTCCTGACGTCATATGCAACATGACATTGGTGGTGGTGTGCTTTCGGGGGTTGTGTGAAACGGCATATGCGTCGCTATTATTTAATGGCAGGTATGCAGGACACGTCCTTATTGGATATTGCTGGTATAAGATTGGTTGGTCACTGGATGACACCACACCCAGACCAAGGATGACACTGAAATGTACATTAGTGTTGGCGTTATTCCAGGACAAGACAAGTATATTTTGGGTATAATTGTTCCTTACTTTCAATATCAACTCTTCAACTTGTTTACACTGTATTTTTAAGTATCATATTCTATCTTGCAGTAATATGTCGCCATTTTTTGTGTGGACCCATAATATTTTTAAAGGGAATCTATCATCAGGTTTTTGCCACCTAATCTGAGAGCAGCACAACGTAGGGGCAGAGATCCTGATTCCAGCGATGTGTCCCTTACTGGGCTGCTTAGTGTAGTGTTGCTAAAATTAATGTTTAATCAGCAGCAGATTATCATTACAGGACTACTTGGCATGCTGCCAGGTAGTCCAACATATTCATGAGCTCTGTATAACTGCGAGCTCTGCATCAGAGAAAACATTGATTTAATCAAAATGACAGCAAACAGCTCAGTAAGTGACACATCTCTGGAATCAGGATCTCTGTCTCTACATTATTCTGCTCTCAGATGGGGAAGCGAAAACCTGATGACAGATTCACATTAAACCCCCTTTTTTAAATAAGTAAAATAGAAATAATATATATTTATGTTTACAGTTTGTCCCAATAACTGTGTGTTTGGGACATTGACCATGTTCCTCTTCCTTTTGAAGTGGTGTTTTGTATACGGTTTACCCATTATCTTGTCCTTATTTTACCTATTTTAAATTATTTGTATTTATACTTTAAAGGGAACCTGTTTTCGCTATTAAAGTAAAAGAATCCCCTTCTGCAGCTCCTGGGCTGCATTCTATAAAGGTTCATCTTGCTACTGGCCCCCCTTTCAGACCTAAATAACAACGTTATAAAATATTACCTTTTCCTATGGTAATGAGGTTTGCTGGCTCGGTGGGCGGGCTATATTTCGTCAGTTATCCCCCCTCCTGCCGCTGTTCGCCGTCCCCCAGTGTTCATTTATATAGATGAGGCCGCCACCCTCATATGCATGCGCAGTGGCACTATTGCAGGACTGGGCACTTTTCAAATCGCGAGCGCCAGTGATGTTATTGCGCAGGCGCGAGCTTATGGACAGCTATTTTGATGACGCTGGTGATGACATTGTCATCACCAGCATCATCCAAGTAGCTGCCCATAATCTCGCGCATGCGCAGTGGCACTATTGCGGGACTGAGCACTGTTTTCAAATCGCAAGCGCCGGTGATGTTATTGCGCAGGTGCGAGATTGTTGCGAGGTTCTCAGACCTGTCGAGGAGGACAACCGGCAGACTAGCACTATCACCGTTCCAGGACTAAAGGCACGGCGGGGTACACGAACCCTAGGTCAGGGAGTAGCTTCAGGCAACCCAACAATTCACCTTAGGAGAATGAAGCCTTTATGATCTGTTCCCACCCGCTCCAGAATCAGAGCATTAGCGCAACGAGGGGGATAGGACTTTCCAATCCAAAACGGTCCAGAAAATCCCAAGCGTGAGCCCTGAGAGCAAGCTCCCATACTTAGCCATAGTAGGGAGTGGTGCCCGGCTAGTTCCATGCTACAGGGCCATCAAGCTGAAGTCAAACTAAGTGCCAGGAGGAAGGTCATGGATCACCAGGCAGCACCATTGGGGACGGGACCCGGACGAGCTCCCCTCAGCGGCAGCGGTACCCAGAGACTTGGTTTACCCGGTTGTCAGTGTCTGCTTATGAACTGAGTGAGTACGAGAGTGACCCCTGCACACCACGGCACCCCTCACCGAGTCCCGGGGCATCCCCCTACCCGTGGAGGGTTACAACACCTTGCTGCCCCACTTCATCACCCCGGGTATTCCCAATGGCAGCGTCGGTACTCCCCAAATTACCGTGCCCCATGGGTGGCGTCACGAACTGTACATCAACTGCCCTGGAAATACTCCCTTTCATTCGAGTGGCCGCATGAGCCCCGGGTCGAGAGACCCTCGAGCCACAGCAAACCCGGATCCGAGCAGCTCGGCTGCTTCCAAGGGGCGGCATAACTCTATTCTATTGACTTTCATCTCATTGCTCAAATCACTCGTTTCCAATCTTCTACTGTCCAATTTTTGTACTTCTTTGCAAACTCAAGCAGATGCTTCTTTTCATGATACTGAAATCGAAGCTGATTCACCTTTTTTCTAGCCATCATTCCCAACGTGTAACGTGCATTGGATGGTGCTTGCATGGACATTTGTGATCTCAGTATTACGATGCGTACAAGCCACCTCAACTGCCGTGTTTGTCAAGCCAGAACTGATAAACCTTGTATTGAGGTGACTTATTGACGATGTTATTGTGACATCCACTTCTTGGCTTTTAAATGGATGGATGGACTTAATTTCATATTCTTCCAACTGTCATGGCACTCACATGATGCAGTTTGGCAATTTTCTTGGCCTAGAGACTACTATCGATGAACTGGATGATGCTCTTTCTCTCTTCTTGGGAAATCTTCTTGATTGCTGCTCCTCAATTCAAACCAGTGACCTTTTGCTTGGGAATTCACCTAATAAAACACTGAGCTATTAGAGAATGTGAGAACAGGTAGTAATTTGTAATATATAGGAAGAAAAAATAATTTCAAACACAGGAGCAAAACAGTAACAATGCAATGACATGACAAGAATCTGCATAATAATCATTTGCTAAATAGTTGCAAGTCAAATTTATGTATGAGATAGCCAAGATGATTGTCTATAAAATGAAGGTAGTCTAACACTCAAAGAGATAGTGGATGGTGAGATATGTAGGATGAAAATCAAAGGTTCAAAACATTGTTACCTTTTTGCTTTTCCCTCTATAAAGGCATACCTATGGAAACAGATCAGCATTTATACATAAACATAAATGTTTATAAGTAGCTTAACTACATGAGTAGAAATGCAGTTTTGTTCAATGTTTACCTCTCAGCATAGAGTCCAGTTTCAGCAGAGTTATGATGGGATAAGTGGAAGAAGACAGGTACCTTTGGCAGGTCTTCATGTAGTTTTCTCAATAGCAGCACTGACTTACATTACTTTGAAGGCATGTTGTCGCCTGAACCAAACAACCACAAGTTGAAGCTTCAAGTTCATCTTTGGTGGATAGAAATAGTGTGACATTCAAGGCATGAGATAATGTCAACATATGTGGTTGCATACAGCATGCTGTGTGAGTGCATCGGCTGTGCTGTAGTAAGAAGGGGAGACTAACTTAAAAGGCATAGGGTGGCTGCCAAAGTGATGGCCAACCAAGCTTCCTAAACATATGCTGGGTAAACAGCTCAGAAACATATTCTGTCCGTGAGGTGGAGTTGTGATCCAGATCGGGCCGTCTACTGTGGGTCCAGACAGTACTGCCAACCGAGAATTTACCTGGTGGAGCAGATGGCCAGTCCGGGCCTGGTACAAATGTAGAGGGGCAGGCTGGACTCGATCCTTCTATTGTGAACTTTTCTCTCTTTAGTCCATTCCTTGGTCCTCTACACATAGCAAGGGGAAAGTGGTGGTTGGCGGGGTCCCTGGCTGGGTGTGTGGACATTGTGTATGCAAGCCATACTTCTATGCAGGTCTTTGAACAATCCAGAAGATTCCTGCCAGGTATTGAGGGAAACAGATTCAACTTTCTTATCAACAGTCTTTTACAAACAGTTATGCACAGTACTTCAGTTACATCATTACTGTGGGCACAACACTTGAACATTCTACGAACAGTACAAGCACCCTTCTACTGCAAACTGCTCCATAGTTCCTGGTGCTACTACTGCTGTTACACTGTCCTTTCCTTCACTTTCTGACACCATGGTTTCATCCAGTAAAGTCATAGAGTCCTGTTTGGACATGGTCGAATGTTGAGGAGAGCCATAAGATGAAATACTTAATTAACCTCTGGACATATAGCACTGTGAGAAGTGTGTTCAATGAAATCGATTCTTTATACATAAGCCAGTCAGTCTTCAGAGATGGCCCCTGATGACATCATAGACAGGCCCATCAGCATCACCAAGATGATGATAGAGACCCACCTATGATGACACCCAAAAATCAGCTCATGGACTAACACATTGTTCAACCCACTGACCAATGAACACATCCGGACATTCCCCATTTCAAGGTTATATCAGGGCATGTTTCAGTTGAAATAAAGAAGTTCTGAGCCGACCTCGATGAATATGAAAGATGAATATCTGACTGTGTGTCTGATCTCTCTGATTTTCAAGCATGCACTCGATCCACACCAATTAGGCCAGGCAGTAGGCAACACGTGACCTCTGATTAAGAGTTCACCCTAACGCGAGCCCAGTCCCGAAGGCCAGATTTCTACTAACAGTTCTTGCCAACCTGCACAGCCGATGGACAGAGTTCATTCACTTAACTTCTCCATACTGACCTGTTTGCCCAAGCCTATGTCATTCCTTCGCTATAGGACTAGTATTACTAGACACAGCTGTGACCCTTGATACTTGGTTTTGGATCTGGTACACACTACGATGGGATAGAGCACCTTCCTTTTCCATCCTAAGTTTCTGGTTTTGGGTCCTGCCACGTATACCCGTTCTCCAAACCTGAGGTACTTGCTGGCTTGCATACCACCAGTTCTTTCTTGTACTCTTCTTTACACTACTCTCTCTAGCTAAACTTTGTTTCTGTCTGTCTATATATTGTCCTAAAATTCCTCCAAGTGTTTTAAACTGTTCAATGTCTTACTACTCCTATCACTAAGCAACCTCTAATATCTAGCCGAGAAGCAGTACCTAAACCAGCCACTGGAAGGCCACATGTGCAGCATAAGCATAAACACATCAAAATTATACACATCATTCTCTACGTCGAATGAGGTCTTCAGGGGTGGGATGCACGGGTCCAGCACTAGAAGTCTTCTTTACAGCAATTGAATTTCTTTCTTTGAAGTCCTTGATGATCTTATAAATTCTTGATTTATGGGCACTTTTATAGGCAACAATCTTCTTGCGTCTAAAGCACATTTGATGCAAAACAATGGTGACATGTTTCTATGTAGATAACTATGGTTAACAGTGTAAGACAATGTTTTCAAGCACCACCGCCTTTTAAAAAAACCTGCTTTTATATTTCAACCAGAATGTTATCATCAGCCTTGTCCTCTTTAATACTTTCTCCTGAACTAATCAAAAGTTCACAGAAATTATGTAAGCAGATGATATTGTGGCAAAACGGAAATTCAGTGGAAATGAGGATTAGTTAGTAAGTTTAGTTTCATGGCAAGGATTGATTTTGCAATTTTTTGCTATTCATCTGATCTCTCTTCACAACAGTCTGGAGTTATTGCAAATTGCCACTCTAAAATCTGAAGCAGAAAAACTCATAATTTCTCTATATCTCAAAACTTTTGGCCGCAACTTCATCTGCCTCCACAGATGATAATCATGACTGTGATATAGAGTTATGTCAGGGTGCAAAAGGGGGTTAAGGGTTTGCAGTACTCTTGAAATGCGTTATCAATTCTATCCCATAGGTTTATATTATAAAGTGATTAATGGATCAAAATACAATTATGAATTTATTTTTATGCTGTGCTGGTTTTCTATAAATTATCTACTTGATTGTCAATCCCTGAGACTATTTATACAAGAATACTCACTCCCTAAGGCCTCCGACACACTCACGTGAAAATCACGCACGTGCCGTGAGACACGTATTTTTCCTGCGTGTTGCGTGTAGGTAAGTACATGTCTCCGGTACGTGCGGGCCACGTGTGCTCTCCGTATGCTATCCGTGATAACATACGGAGAACTGGTAATTTACATACTCACGTGGTCCTTCCTGCTGTCCGTGGTGCTGATCTTCGGTCTCCAGCCCTGCCGACTCCCCGCTGCTGCTGCTGCCGGCCGCAGTGAACTGAATATTAAAAGAGAATAATGAGCGGCGGTCGTCAGCAAGTGACGGCAGAGACAGGAGGGCAGGAGAAGGTGAGTTAAGCTTTTTTTTTTTTTCTCTGACACGTGTGTTTTCTCCGGCGCGTGTCACACGGCACCGCATCCACACTACATCCGTGTGGTACGAGTGCGGGTCGTGTGACACTCGTGCTGCCGGAGAATACGTGGACATGTCAGCGTGTAGAAAAACGCACACACGTACAAACAAACACGGACACACGTTCCGTGTGGTTTTACGTGTATGTGCCTGCTACCATAGGGTAGCATTGGTGTACGTGTCTCCGTGCCGCCGGTATGTGTAAAAAATGGCAAACACGTACCAGCGGCACGGATGTGTGTCGAAGGCCTAACAGACATTGGCCAACGAGAGAAAGGACTGCGCAGCTCATGATTGTTTTCGTGAAACATGCCACTTTACATGTCTCACCAACAACTAGGGGGCACTAGGCTACTGATATTAAAATTACTGACCTAAAGGAAAATTATCCTGGTGAACACATTCCTTTTTTAAAATGAAAAAGTACAAAAAAAGTTATTTATCTAGAAAAAAAAAGTGGGGAAAAAAAAAAAGAACTGATCTCACTCATAATTGTAAATGATGACATATTAGCAATGACACAAGTAGTAATATCCGCTGACAGACATGTTAAGCAATGGGAAATGTATTGATTTTTTCAACAGGCTTCTGAATACTTTAATCAAGACACCATCTTCAAGATGACAAGCATTTAAAAAAAAAAAAAAATTTGACAAGCAGGAGACTAAACATAACAAAACAGTATTGGAGACAATTAATATTTTCCATGGTTTCTAAATGCCAGATTCATAAGAATATCATGACATTCTGCTACTGAAAGAAGATACTCGGGTCAATTATCAAACTTGGTAAGATCATGATGTTTGAAGTCTCACTACTTCTTTTAGTGAAGTCAGAAGGTACAAACATATAAAGTTTTATCTAAATATTAGTGGAATCTAATTGCATTACTTCAACAGGATGAATAGTTTTGGATTAGTTTGTAACTTGTACTCCACAAACCATAGACTGCAATCTAGACTTTATCCCAAAGCTCAATTATCTTTGGGACCACCAAAGCAGTGGTGCCTTGTAAGTGACAGCCACTTATTTTCTTCAATTCTAACTTAATTTGATGTTTGGTCAAATATTTGTTTTATTACGCTTTATTTAACACTGCATCTATGCAAATTATATGACATTATAACATGTTTAGGTGAGAGCAATAGAAGACACAAAGGGAACCTTTCAAATGACCAACATTTCATTCTTCCTTATAAGCATCCCTGATTCTTACTGAAGATGAGCATGGTCATTTTGTGGACCGAAATTTTGAAGAATTGTTCTTAAAGGCTATGATTACCCTTTGTGTAATTACTTTTACTTGAATACTTGTATTTTTTCTCTTAAAAGCATTTTTGCAATATCGTGTCAAAATAAATTTTGAACATTTTGACTTCTATAGCCTCTATATATTATAGTACGAAGTAGACTGTATAACGAGTTAACAGTTGAATCCATCGCTTAACTCATTCTGATGGTATGCTTTGTAACGCTTATCTCTCTTCTCCTGAATGATCTTCTAAATTGGTTTATGACCATTTGGTCATAAATATAGATGAGCGAAACTTTGGAAGTTCAGTTCACCAGGTATATTCAAACTATAAAAAAGTTCGTTTTTTGACCCCGACTACATCCAAACCTCAATGGAGGTCAGCAAATTGGCAGTTCATTGCTCCGCCCACATGCAGCCAGCCATAAGCAGAACACTTCCGAGGGAGGGCAGGGTTTTTCCAAAAAATCTTTTTTGAATGTGTGTGCACACTACATTACCGATCATGCTGATTTTAGCCCAAGTGTGAGCTGTTCAAACACTGCATGCAGCTGGCACAAGTCTGAGCATCTTTCATACCCAAGCACAGCGCTGCTCGCTTGAGTAGTGTGCACTCATAACTCACTCGACCTTCGAACCCGAACTTTCTTTTTTGGAACTCGAACTCCTAATATTGCACCTAAGGTTTGCACATCTCTAGTCATGAATCAACTTAGAAGAATCTTCAGGAGAGAGGTGGGAAAGGAATAATGTTAGAACTAGCTCAGAGACTGATTACACTGTTTTCTCATTCTACAGCCATGTACTGTGATATTAAACTGTACAAAATTTTTAATGAAACCATTTTACAAAATGCTTTAAATATGCTCATTCAATTAAGAAAAAAGGCCCCAAAGGTGATCATAGCCTTCAAAAATTCATTATGTTCAGTCTTATTTCTGAGGCACTTCATGACCAAATATTCATAAAACAATGGATCCTATTGAGATCCCGTCATGCTTTTCAATATCGGTTCAGCCCAGAAATTCCCTGCAAACCAGATTATGTATCTGTTGAGTAAACTTATATAAATAATCTTACTATTATCTATGCTATGTCAAATAAATATTTGTCCAGGAAACATCATAGTCATTTTGTTAACATACAGTATTTTTTTTACATATTAGTTCACTGACTTTTAACATAATATACATTTACACAAGTGCAACTTCTACATTATCAGTATGTTCTTATCGGTATGTTTCCATTAAGGGTAAAAAATAGAGGAAAGATTAAAAAAATAACCACAATATATAAAGTAAAAGCACAAACTCTGACGTTGCTGTTTTGCATAGATAATACATTTTGTGTAGGCGAATAAATTGCATCCACATTTTTAAGCAAAAGGAAAACTAAATATTACAAAACAGAGATGTTTAGGGGGCAATTGTTGGTTTGACTAATTGACATTTTAGGAAGAAAATTCTTAAACATTGAAAATGTAATAAAAAAATAAAAATAAAATTGAGAGTTTACCTTAGCAAGTATTTAGATTTCATGTTCTAATTTGTCTGAACAGCTACATTCTGCTTAGTAGCCATTTTTGTTGGGTAGATTAACTGTGCCGATATTCACATATTCCGTTTAGTTGTGTTTTATCAATTTTTACTTTATATTGTGATATTATTTTGCACATAATAGAACTCAATAGCATAGGAAGACAGTGCAATCATAGCTGAAAGAACAACCAATGATGAATTTGAGGAGTTTTTCCACAATGGATGTTTTTTTTACACTCTTTACCCACTTGCTGTGCTGCATATTTCAACCTGGTTCTCCTTGACTACTTGTGGTCAATTGGGCCATTGACATTTCTATATTATGTTGAGACCCCAACCTTTAAATGGAATAAAAAGAAAGATGGAAAATGCAACATTAAGACTGAAATAAACTATTAATGTGTATTTTGCAGTGTTATGTAATATTGTTCATTTATGGAATATTTTAATGATAGGCTAGGCTGAGAAATTATGGCCAAAGTAGCTTTCAGGTAAACAGTTTGCTTGCTGTCTTGCATTTGAGCATTGTGACCTAGTTATTATATAATGGACCATGTCTACCAGATTTCTCAAGTGTGAAATCAGAGAGAATTGGACAATCCCTGATCCACAGAAATTGGTACATTTCAACCTAGAAACTGTGGAAAAAAAACCAATTTCCTTGTTCCCAATGTGTACACTAAATTATTCTATTATATGTCCATCGGTATGTGTGTTTCTTCTTTGGTCATCAATATACCTTTCATTTCGTTTTCATAAAGGAATATTAATGGAGCAATTGAGATTGTTACATTTAATAATATGCTATATACCTCTGCTGAGAAAAATCAGCTATAAATATTATATCCTGTAATCTCTATGGCTTTTATTAATGGGCATTTCTGAAATAAGAGTGAGAATAAGAGAACGTGGGAGGGGGGTGGGGTAATTACTGATTCTTCCTTAACGACATCCACAGTATATGTACAGCACAAGTCAGAAGCGGGTGTATGGAGCAGGCTCATGCCCTGTAACCGGCAGGTAATGTCTGTGTGTCATACCAGCACTTGCCTCTAACAATTGCAGGTGGAGCAGAGCTCTTCCAGCAATTGTTGACCTGTTAAATCTCATTGTCACACTCTGACAAAGGCATGTAACATGTGCCGACATGGGCCAACATCATTCTAAGCTCCCGTGTCGTGATCACGGGTCGCTGATGAGTTGCTATGAAAGCAAGCAGTCTGCTCTAGACCTCCATGCTTGTTATTGCGGTGCTCCTTTGAAACTCTGCCTGTGGAAGGAGAGGAAAAAACAAAAATGAAAATTACTGTTGTTGCGAAGGGGTTGAATAGACAGCTGACTTTTACAGAAAATGCTCCATAGGAGAAAAAATATGAAATGAACTATGAGACTATCACGCAAATATCACTGATCAAAGACAGTTACTCAATACGTCAATGTCTGACTCTTTGATGACCCTTGCAGCATGGCCAAGCCAGAAACTCATCTACAGACAGACTGTTTTGGGGTATTTGCCCCATCCAGTGTAGGTGGCACTTTGCAAGATAGTCTCTTTTGATCTGCAAGAGCGCTAACTTGCACACTTTTTTTTTCCCATGGAGTATTGCCTTTCTACAGCCAGACACACTCTGCTGATAAGCAGCAAACACCCCCAAAATAGGCTAGCTGTAGATGCGTTTCAGCTTTGGCACCTATCCCTAGTCATACTACAAGGCTTGTTAACAGGTGAGACATTGACTTATAGTGTTGCCACTTCTCTTAGGAGGTATTTTGCCACATAGTAAAATAGCTCTGTTGTAGAGTAAAGGAGTCTAACACTTAGCCAAAAGGGGTTTTGAAAGCAGAAAAAATTGTGGCCACTGGAAATTTTAGGTAAAAATATCAACTACACTTATACTCCCCTCTCTTTACAGCTCCATCACGGTGTGTATCGTTGGAGCTGATGTTTGGCCACTGCAGTCAGTCACTAGCCTCCGAAGTATACTGCTAATACCAGTGGTAGCATTCACATGAGTGGTCAGAAACGAAGACCTTGGGTGGTGGTGCTAGAATGGCAGTGAGATTATCATAACTATAGGTTCCTTTATTATTTAATCCCCCTCGACATTGGTTACTGGTCTCAGGAAAACCCCTTTAATATCTATATGAATTTAAATTTGCCTATAAGGTAATGTAGACAAACACAGGGTAAATTTTAGAAGCTGAGAAAGCAGATATGCTTCAGTGTCTATCCATATGCTGCTTGCTGGCATAATACTTTATACAGGACCATTGCATGTTACCCATCATATAGCTGCCGCAATAACCGAACCCAATAGTGTATCTCCACACCTAACGTCCCAACATATTGAAGATTGGAATTGGAAGGACCGAGGTTAGGGCATCATATCAGGTTTGCATAACTACAGTACAGACCCCAATTAGCAGTATTTTTTTTATAGGATAAAATAAATATCCATGCTGAAACACCACTTTGATTTTGTGATCTAAATAGATTCTGTGACGATCAATTTCCTAATAACATTTTCTTAATTCAAATCTCTATGCACAGACAGCAAAATACAAAAATTCTGCCTAAGGCAGCACCAAAGGGAGCTACGGACCTAAATATAGAGCATTATTATTGCATTCAATGCATAGACAGTATACAATAAACTTCTCAGATCATTGCAGTGGTGGCTGAAGGCAGCAAGAATTATATCATTTAATTTTACACTTTTATGTCTGATCAGAGATGGGTCCAAAGCAATTATGTTCTCTCTCTTAAATGCTAACACAAGGGTTAGTTGTGTAACTCTACTCTTGCATTAAATGTCTACAAATCGCCTCTATACGTTCTTTGCATGGTCTTACATAACGTTGTGTTACTTTTTTATGGAAATCTGAAAAAGCTGCTTTCACGACTTGCGGATCAGTTACATAATTGTATCTTCTTAGGTCGATTTATTTTACCCAAACTGGGACCAAATCCCAGCAGAGATAAGAAGATTTAATATTTCTCTTAAAAAATATGGACAAGAACATGGATCATAAATATGGCCTGTAATTAAGCACTTATCAGCAATCATGCTCATGCCAAGTCATTTAGAGTAGGAAGCTACATTATTGTCATACAGTGCCTTGTGAAAGTATTCGGCCCCCTTGAATTTTTCAACCTTTTCCCACATTTCAGGCTTCAAACATAAAGATAAAAATTTTAATGTTATGGTGAAGAATCAACAACAAGTGGGACACAATTGTTAAGTTGAATGAAATTTATTGCTTATTTTAAAACTTTTATAGAAAATAATAAACTGAAAATTGGGGCGTGTAATATTATTCGGCCCCTTTAAGTTAATACTTTGTAGCGCCACCTTTTGCTGAGATTACAGCTGCAAGTCGCTTGGGGTATGTGTCTATCAATTTTGCACATCGAAAGACTGAAATTCTTGCCAATTCTTCCTTTGCAAACAGCTCGAGCTGAGTAAGGTTGGATGGATAGCATTTGTGAACAGCAGTTTTCAGCTCTTTCCACAGATTCTCGATTGGATTCAGGTCTGGACTGTGACTTGACCATTCTAACACCTGGATACGTGTTTTTGGTGAACCATTCCATTGTACATTTTGTTTTATGTTTTGGATCACTGTCTTGTTGAAAGACAAAATCTCCATCCCAGTCTCAGGTCTTTTGCAGACTCCAACAGGTTTTCTTCAAGAATGGTTCTGTATTTGGCTCCATCCATCTTCCCATCAATATTAACCATCTTTCCTGTCCCTGCTGAAGAAAAGCAGGCCCAAACCATGATGCTGCCACCACCATGTTTGACAGTGGGGATGGTGTGTTCAGGGTGATGAGCTGTGTTGCGTTTACACCAAACATATCGTTTGGCATTGAACCTAAAAAGTTCGATTTTGGTTTCATCTGACCAGAGCACCTTCCTCCACATGTTTGGTGTGTCTACCAGGTGGCTTGTGGCAAACTTTAAATGACACTTTTTATGGATATCTTTGAGAAATGGCTTTCTCATTGCCACTCTTCCATAAAGGCCAGATTTGTGCAGTGTACAACTGATTGTTGTCCTATGGACAGACTCTCCCACCTCAGCTGTAGATCTCTGCAGTTCATCCAGAGTGATTATGGACCTCTTGGCTGCATCTCTGATCAGTCTTCTCCTTGTTTGAGATGAAAGTTTGGATGGACGGCCGGGTCTTGGTAGATTTGGTATTATTCCGTTTCAATATGATCACTTGCACAGTTCTACTTGGGATTTTTAAAGTTGTGGAAATCTCCTTGTAACCAAATCCGGCTTTAAACTTCTCCACAACAGTATCACTGACCTGCCTGTTGTGTTTCTTGGTCTTCATGATGCTATCTGCGCTTTAAACTGAACACTGAGACTTTCACAGAGCAGGTGCATTTATACGGAGACTAGATTACACCCAGGTGGCTTATATTTATCATCAGTCATTTAGGACAACATTGGATCATTCAGAGATCCTCAATGAACTTCTGGAGTGAGTTTGCTGCACTGAAAGTAAAGGGGCCGAATAACATTGCACGCCCCAATTTTCAGTTTATTATTTTTTATAAAAGTTTAAAATAAGCAATAAATTTCGTTCAACTTCACAATTGTGTCCCAGTTGTTAATGATTCTTTACCAAAAAATTTAAATTTTTTATCTTTATATTTGAAGCCTGAAATGTGGGAAAAGGTTGAAAACTTCAAGGGGGCCGAATACTTTCGCAAGGCACTGTACTTGCTTGAAGTAGAGATCCTGTAATGCATGAGTTAATTGGGAAGTTTCAGTGAATGATGGTTTGTACGATAATTCATGCCCTTTGCTGTCATTGTCTCCAGTACATTGCTGTTGACATGAGTGGATATACTTAATATTTTTTATATTCGTGTAACAGATGCAATCAGTCTACAAACACTAATTTATTGATTGGGCAATTTTTATAGCAGGTAATGATCGGGAATAAGCTGCTCTATAAACCCATGTAAATCTGTCAGCAGGTGTTTGCTTTGAAATAGGAGAGTAGCATGATGTATGGGCAGAAACCCTAATTTCAGTGATGTATCACTCACTAGCTTGCTTGTTGTAGGTTCACTAAAATCAGTGTTTTATTAGCAAGAGGTTATCACTAGAGGACTAGTTGTCTTGTGCCATGTAGTCCTCTTGCACTGAGCAACCCCTATCACTGATTGGTAGCTTTCTGCCAATGAACAGTGTGCAAAAAAAGGTATCAATCAGTGGTGTGGGTGGGGTTATACAGTGCTCAGCAAGGAGAGAACTGGTTTATTTTCAGCAGAGAAAACATTCATTTTAGAAAAATGACAGCAAGCAGTCCAGTAAGTGACACATCACTAGAATCAGGGTCTCTGTCTCTACATTATGCTGCTCTCAGATTACATAGCAAAGATAGATGGTGATAGATTCTCCTTAAGTATGGAATGGACGCTGGGATTCCAGATCATCTGATATCAGACAATGATGTCATATACTGTACATCAAATTATTATTATTATTATTATTATTTTGGATATACTCTATTTAATGTATAGGGGTATGTCAAGTTTGACATTCTCCAGCAAATTGGTAAAAGATTAAGTCCTATTATTAACTGCCTGCAGATAAAAATGACATCCATATATAAATATATGTCAGGTAAAATGGATAATGCTGTCACCGACCAAGACATATAAGAAAAAAATAAATATAATAACCCTATGTTAGCAAGCGGCTCAATGATGATAGGACCAATGATAAACCTGAACATTTATGTCTCCGACATTCTCCAAACACAGTTATGCAAATCGGTTGTACACCGCGTACCATCCAATGTACCGGAGCAGTTGGTGACATTTTAAACAACGGCAATATGCAATCCTAGAATATTCTTTCTAGCGTGACACATTACTTTGGTAAAATGTAAATCATCATGTATGGCTATAGCAGCTTATACATAACAATGAAGGTGTGTAAGCGAAAAAATGAGATTACTGGAGAAGGGAAAAGTACTAACCAGTACAAGAGTAAAAAAAAAAGGTCCAATATGAAAGGTCTGAAGACCAAATGTGACGGAGAAGAAGTTGTGCGAGACATGATGAGATGAGGTGTTACTGTTTATTATCTTTTCTTCAAGATGTATCTTATGACAGATATGAAAATGAGAATTATAGCATCCTGTGACTTTGTTATCAAAATATTTAAGAAAAAAGAGGAGTGAGAAGGACAAACGGGGGAAGGAGAATGAAGAGGACAGGAGGTGTGGTAATAAAGGAGACAGGTGGTGAGAGCAGAGGTGAGCCACGGCTGAGGAATGAATGCGGCATTCGCTGATTATTGCAGGCTGTCACTCTGAGAGCTCATTATCCCGTCTCTCATTGTGATGATACAATAACTTCCGCCAGGAAGAGAGCGTGAAGGCAGCAGATTAGTCTTATGTGCAGGGAATCAGAATGGCGCATAGCTGCTGGAGAGGCTGGACAATCGACAATGTCACATATCATTCACGGAAACCTAGGATGTATAACTCCTGATGTGAAACATAACCACTGAAGTGCTGTGCACAAAAAAAGGACAAATTGCAGTCCTTTCATATAACAGACTGCTTGTCAAGCTGTCATCTCCTGTAGAGTGATCTCACACTGCAATGTGGGTTTGAAATCCTGAATTCTAACCTGTTATATACTCCACATTCATTTACTACATGGATTGAAGAAGTCAGACACATGGTAGGATTTATTAGAAAATGAGAAATTCACAAATGATGCATGACATGGAAACAGAACTAGGACTAAAGTAAGAATGCTGCTCTCTGCATAAAGATAGAAGAGGTATAATTCGATACAAAATGATTGGCAAGAAGGAAGCACAACTCTGACAATATGGGGGAAGAGTAAAAAACAACTAACCAAATTCATAGGAAACAAGAATGCAATAATGCAGGAGGATCGTGGAATTAACATGGAAGGATAAATACTGGGAACGAAGAACGTTGCAGAGAGGCTGATGGAGCAGCTGCACGTTGAATAGATCTAATGTAGGAAAAGTTGTAAACGGAAGGAGAGAAAAATGTAAGGTGAATAAGAAATATATCAGCAGAAGAAGGTCGGCATTCCGTTTTCCTCGGTTGGATATTTTATTGCAAATCCATTTGCACAAATAACATATAGTGCAGACTTCAATTCATCCTATGCATTTTGGAATATCATTCCTTAATCCTCTATGATGGATTTCCATTGTAATATTGAACTAAAAAAAAAACAGAGTGGCAGCCTTCTTCTGCTAATGTACCTCTGTGCCTGTTCAGACTGCTGTGCACCCAAGATGCCCCTGATGCGGGTGTGGTGAGCTGTCATTTTCTGTGTGAATAAGAGATGACTTTTGAACAGATATTTTTAATAGGGATCATCGAATACCTCAAATATTCGGCTTTGCGAATATTTTCTGAATAGGTCGCCACTATTCGACTAGTCACGAATATTCGATGCGCAATGTAAGTCTATGAGAAGGCCAAATAACAACTATTCGGAACTATTTGGGTTTCCCATTGACTTATATTGAGCATCGAATATTCTCATATCGGCGATCTATTCGGAAAATATTCGCGAAGCTAAATATTTGAGGTATTCGATCATCCCTAATTTTTAACTTATGCATCCATCTCCAAACTAAAACATAGTTAAAGGTATATTCAAGAGATAGGGGATAACTACCTGATCACTGGGGGTTCCGACTGCTGTGACCTCCGCCGATCCCGATTTTGAGAACGCTGTGAATGGAGCAAAGGTGTCGCTTCATTTATTGTTAATGAGACAGCCGAAAATAACTGAATGCTACACTTGGCTGATTTTCGGCACCTCCATAATAATGACTGGAGTATCAGTGCCTGTATTGACCACCACTTCATTCAGTCGGACCCCAAGTTATATGGAAGTTATCCACTATCCCACTGCTAAGGAATAATTTTCAAGCTTGAGAACACTCTTTTAAAGAGTTATTGTTACTCTGCTCATTTTTGTATTGAGAGGCTGATAGCATGTCTACCAATATCTGTCCAGACATATGCGCGATAAAAAAGTATTAGAAGGAGTGATGTCACCTACCCCAATCACCTCCTGTTCTATAAGCACTCATCATCCTATCTTTAGTGAGGGAACAACAGTTAATGTGACATATTTTTAACACTATTACTTCATACTCAACTCAACATATTTTTAGCAGTACTATACAAAGGCCTTGTCTACTGGAAAAGTCAGTGGGAGGAAGCTCGTCACTCACAGAGCCATCAATTGTGATGATGACTCAGATATTCAAAGGGAAGGTATAAAAAAAGGTTTCCATATAATTCTTCAGGATAACTTGCTTGTAGCTAATTATAACTGTGATGTCCCATAGTTTAATATTGTGTCATTAGATGGCGGAAACACAATTTGTAGTTTATATAGCTGATTTAGCAATGATGACTAAAAGAGGGGTTGTCTTCAATTACTATATTTTTTTTTTAATTGAAAGCAGCTATGACATTAGAAATTTATTGTAAACTTGGAGAATTTATGGTCTTGAGGTTGTGATAGTGCAACATATTTGGAAGTGATGCTGCACTTTTATTGATGATGAGGACACAAATGGGTAATGGGCATTTATTCATGTCCTCTCATGTTTATCAAACATAAAGGCAACCTGACAGCTGATAGCTGCTTCCCAAATCATGGGCAGCATGTATCAGATACTAGCTGTATGATACAAATCTCTGCTTATACAAGTGTAAGGATAGGGACTGGCTGCTGTAACATTCCTTCCCCTGAAGACACCAAACCCGTTTTTTTATGTCATGTGAATTGTGTCCTGCGTCTTTGTAAATACTGTAATATGTGAATTGTGATGTAATGTGTAATGTACAGGAAGACTCTATAGGCGGTCACCAGACTGTATGTTAAGAAACAGTTAAATGTTAGGACTAGCTCACAACGGGAGAGGTTAGCTGATAGGTAAAGAAACAGTTTCATTCTAGAAAGGGAGTTGGGACCCAGTGCGTGATAGTAACAGACAAATAGTCTTAAGGTTGTCAAGACCACATGCAGTGGGTGATCTATGGGAAGGGAAGGAGAACGAAGTCGAGATATCGTCATTTTGAACTGTTCACCGAAACACAGAGCACAAGACTATGTTAAATGTAAATACCGACTTTCCAACGACTTGGCCCCCCAGACAAGAGGGTATGGAGGATGGAATTCTAGGAGCAAAGGTCAAGCTCCAAGTACCTTACAGCTCAAAGGTAACGGGCTGAGACGGGCTAGTGCGTGAACTGATTTAACTTTCCTAGGTGGAGATTCCCAAAGCATCTGAGAGCTAAAGGCTCTACTCTGGCCATTTTAGCAAACCCTTTGACCCCCTACTCTAAGAGGAGAATAGACGAGGAGCGCGGAACAGAAAGTCAATGTCATGGATTGGATTGTGTTGCTAAACTGGGTTGTGCTGAAACTAACAGGACCGGTAAGAACAAGAATAACCCAGATGGAATTGAAAGCGAGTCTGAATTTGCTCTGTACAACTGACACGTGCTTGAAATTATGTGCCAGCTATCTCGTGTATAAAGTTGATAAGGAAGAACTATTGAATACATTTTTATCATTTAAACTGAACTGGTGGTTTCTTTGGTGGAACAAGAACTCATCTGGTCCTGGCCAGCAGAAGTCAATGGCAACATGCGGCTTGCATGAGCCTACAGCCCACACTACACAGATCCATAAGCCCTGTAGTATGCGGGGGCGTCAGGAAGCAACACCTCGCCCTTGAGTACCACCCTGTGCCACACTACACAAGCAGGCAGGGAGAGACCTGTCACTCAAGGGAGAGGGTGGGGAGGAGCTGGAAGGGAATGGCCTTTTTGACTAGTCACCAGAGTGGCTCGGTCACCGGCTGTCTTTTAAAGTATCTTTCGCTCTGAAATGCAGCAGCATTTCATAGTCACACATACCTGGCTGAGATCATGCAGGCAGTTTCTGGCACATGTAGCCCTTTAGGTACAGAGCAGATCGATGGCAACTGAGGTTTGATTTAGCATTTATTCTGTAAATCTTACGAAATTTACTAAAATCACTGCAGTTGCACATCCAATAATGGATGAATAATTGGAACTTTTTCCCATGTCAGTGTTTGTCATCCATCTGCTATCTCTTTTTCCATTGACATGTTATATCTGAAGGTACTATTCACATATCTGTCATTGTTTGCAACATGTCTAATGCAGATTTCTTTGAAGACAGTATATGCTCATACGAATAAATTAATTGAATCAATGAAAAGCGAAAATCCGGGAAGCACATGGATGGTATTAGCCTACTGTACTTCCTCACTGACTACTTTCTATGAGACGCTTGGAACACCTTCATCCTTGTTATTAATCTTTTTGCAAATGTGAAAGCCAGATGACACAAACATGAAAAATGTAACTATTTTTTTTGTGGTTGTGAAATGCATTTAACTCTGTAGAAAAAGGCTTTAAGTTGTTTTCCTGTATTTAAAAAATTCATATACTTGGGCTTAAAAATAAAATATTACTATCTTTTGTAATACACATTCTTTACTGATTTTGCTCCAATTCCAAAACTGACAATTGTTTGCCTTCAATGTTCCGGTTACTCCTACCTCATTAAGCAGATTAATCCCCTGCTCGTCTTACAACAAAGCACCAAATAACCTACACAGGGCCATTCCAGTGATGTTGGCACAGGTCTGTCGGGATTCACGTTACACTGTTATGTCATGTAAGCCTGACGGCCAATCAATGGCTGCTATTGGCTTCTGCGCTCTTATCTTGGATGAATGTTGGAAAAGCGGAAGAAGTTAGAGTGCAGTAGTCTAATAGTGGTCACTGATTGTCTGCAGGGCCTACATGTCATAACAAGTCAAGTGAAACCCGGTAGACCCGGAACCAACATTACTGTAACAGCGCTAATGCGAGAGGTTAATAATTGTTATTGGGTTTTTTTATGTTACAAGAGGGGCTACTTAATTGAAAAGGGGTTGTGGAAGTCCCTTTGAAGTTAAATTATAAGTTTCTTGCTACATACAATCGATAATAGGAGAACTAAATCAACGTAAATCAATCATAAGTAAACTCCTCCAAGTGATGGTTACAAGTAGACATCATTTTAATCTAGCCTTTGAAAAAATTAAAACCAGTAGCAAGTATAATACAATAATAAATACCAGTTAGGCTGCTTTCACACATCAGTTTTTTGGCATCAGGCAAGATCCGGTGAAAAAACTGATGCGACGGATCCGGCGAAAAAAACGGGTCAGTTGCATCAGTTTTGTCCATCAGATCCTTCAGTTTTTTGACGGATCCGTTGTGATACTGAACATGCTCAGTTCAAAAAACCGTATCCGGCGGCCGTATCCGTTTATTGCCGCATTACGCCGGATCCGGCGTCCATAGGCTTTTATTATAAAACACGCCATATGGCGCTGGATCTGGCGCGATACGTTTTTTCGCCAGTGACAAAAATTGTTCTCCTCAGCGTTCCATCCGGCTGCCAGTCAAGCAAATTTTGCCGGAGCCGGCAAAAGCCGGATAGAACGCAAGGCCATCCGGCACAATCCGGCACTAATAGAAGTCTATGGGGGAAAAAACGGATCCGGGGCAACAGACGCCGGATCCATTTTTTCAGGTTTTTGCCGGAATGTGCCTGATGGCAAAAAACTGATGTGTGAAAGCAGCCTAAACTCCTGTCTCTTGTAAATTCAGTGCAGAAGCTGCCATGATGCTTCCAGTCTTTACTTTCAAGCACATGTCTGCAGCACATCAGTGGCCAAAGCAATCATGTCCCGTATCACTGGCATCATCACTCAGGAAAGGGAGCCATGATATCACTGTACGGCACGTGCCTGCTGTGACCACTGATTGGATCCTGCAGTAACATAACAAGTCCTTCCAAACAAAAGCTGTGAAAAACGCAGGAGCTTTTTTTTCAAAGTGTAGATAACCCCTTAAACTCCAAGTTAATGCAGGATACTTGAAGCTTTTTCTCTATAGCCACAAACGATTGTATGGAAACAGGCTGTTTTGGAACATTATAAAAAGGAAGTTACAGAAACAGGGTAGAGCAGAATAACTGATATGGGAATAATTCAAAGGCCATCTTAAGCAGGTTTTTGGTATTTAATCTGAGAGCAGCATAATATAGGGACACAAAGCCCTGTTTCCAGGGATGAATCACTTGCTTAGCAGCTAACTGTAGTTTCAATAACCAATGTTTTATCAGCAGGAGATTATCACTGTCGGACTAGGTGCCACATGCAAGTCAGTCCAGTTATTCTGTATAACCCCGCCCCAATCACTGATTGGCAATTTGCTGACAATGTACAGAGTACACAGGAATCTGCTAATCAGGGTTGTGGGCGTGAGTATACAGTTCAGCTTTCCAACCACTGCTACTTATATAACAGAGAAAATAGGGATTTTTTCAGCCCTGCATCAAGCAGTCCAGTAAGTGGTATACCGCTAGAATCAGACTCTCTGCTCCTGCATTATGCTGCTCTCAAACAGGTTAGTAAAAACCTGCTGCCAGATTCTCTTTAAAGGAAAATTTTATCCTGAAAAAACTAAAATTGGAGAAGGTTTTTTTTTCTACAGCAAAAATACTAAACCAGTTATGTACGCATGTGCAGTTTATGAAATGCTATATTGGCTACACAATTCTTTTGGAAAACTTCGGCACATCCTGCGACTCTCTCACATGTCAGAATCCGAGCACAGATGGGGAGAAGGAGAGATTCATTTCTCCATCTTCTCCATTGCCTGTCTCTGCGTATATTCGACTGTACTGATGTCATCCCAGTGCAGTCCGATGTTTTGCACGCACCCATAGACTCATGCCGAGTCGCTAGTTGGCACTGTTCGCTACTATAACATTGGAGTGAGGACTATCCTATAACAGATCGGACAGCACTGGTCCGCGTTATACGGTGGTGTGAGCAAACCCTTAAAATAGAGATCTGAAAATGACTGAGAGCAGGAGAAATCTTTTTACAAGGATTTGTTGCTTTGGTCTACTGCTTAGACAAGTGAATCAACAGAGAAGACGATTATGTTGAAAACTGGTCTACATATGTGTGTATAATTCAGTGTAAAGTGATTGTATTAACAATAGCAGGGAGCCTTGCTTTTCCACTTGGAATTTAAGCTCCTGTGAGGAACAGGCTTAATCCCTATTGTTAGAGTATAGAAGATGACAAAATACATATATATATATAAAAATTAATCTGGATGAAGCTACAGATGCTGAAATCCATGAATGAAAAATAATAGAGAATGTGATCACCGACCAGAAGCTGACACAGAGTACGAGGATGCTGCATTTATGAGACATATGTAAAGCAAAACGGAACAAATCTAAGAGGTGCGCTAATAGTAACAAAATGGATTGATGATAATGCTCAGTAAACAATAGGATGGTACTATTCTCTATATAGGGACACTTTATCATGAGGACGGACATTCCTGCTTTGAAAAATAACAATAGCAATTTTTTTGCCTTTGAAGCAGCCAGCAGCTTATTGGGTTTCCATTGCGATTGCAGCAAAGGGAATCAGGGCTCCATAGCAATCCCCCTGTGTCACAAGAGGTAACGTCTAAACGGGGTGTGGGCCAATTATACTTCAAGCAGATACTTCAACATAGACATATGGAAGGAAAATAGGGAGCGCTACATTTAACATCAACCCATTCAGCAATTTAGGGGCTAAGGCGAATTATATTGGGGGAAGGGAAGACAAATTAACCTTCGTGCTGCCTTTCTCCGTGCAGTGTAGAAAAGATTACACGTTAGCCAGAGCTCATTAACCCTACTGACCCTGTGCCCAGCAACCAAAGAGTTAACCCTTTAGTGACCAAAATTGTTATTGCTCATAAATATAGAGTTATATATCCGTATACATATATACACCTATTATATATAGAAAGTCCCTTCGTGTCACAGATTTTAAAAGCACAGATGGTCACCTGACAATTTAAATGCCCATGCATTTTCCATGCAAATCCTCCCATGCACATTCAGACACTGGAGGGTAAGTCCCTTATTGTTCAAGGTCTTAGGGGTTCCTCCTCTGTACATTGCAGTCCGTTTATAAGTGGGGAATGGGCAGGAGAAACTCCTGAAAGTACATCTAAGTTCATGGCTTGATATCCCCATCATCACTTCATGCCACTGCGCAGGACCTGATTTGCAGCTATTAGCATAACACTAATGATGAAAGCGATGGCGAAGGCGCAGATCAGACTTTTACGGACACAGGTCTGGCGGATTTGTTGATTTGGGGAAGCTGAAACATAAAAGGAAAAGGTATATAATATTGTACGAATTAAAAAAGCAATCATATCACAACTAAAATGTTGAAGGTTTACTCTGGAGCTAATAGATAAGATCTGGGTTGGGCAATTCCATTTACTAAGGAGCCACATGAGAGACCATGACTGGTGTGGAGGGCTGAACAAACAGGCTAAAATGTATTCTGCTCAATATTAATATTAACATAATATTATTATACAATAATTATATCACTTAATATTGAGCAGAATTAAGTATCCTGACATCCTCCTATATACAGTATATGCACAAACACAGCACTCCCTATATGAGTATTAGAAGTAGTACTGTAGTAGTAGTAGTAGTAGTAGTAGTATGAGACTCCACACAGCCCCTTACATACAGTGTGAACCTCCACATAACCTTCTATATACAATGTGAGTGCCACATTACCCCTCTATGTAAAATGTGAGCCGCCACATAGCCCCTTAATATTTACTGTGAGTCCCCACTATATACAGTCCTTCTATATACAGTGTGAGCCTCCACCTAGCCTCTTTATATACAGTTCGAGCCACCACATAACCTCCTATATACAGTATAGCATGAGCCCCCACAGTCTCTCAAATACAGCATTAGACTCATATAGCCCCTCTACGTTCACTTTGAGCCCCCACATAGTCCTCATATATACATTATGAGCCCCCACCTAGCCCTTCTATATATATTAGGAGCCCCACAGAGCCTCCTATATAAATTTTGAGCATCTACATAGGTTCCTACATACTATATGAGCCCTCACATAGCCTCCTATATACATTGTGAGCCCCAACATAGTCCCCTAAATACAGCATGAGCCTCCCCATAGCCTCCTATATATTTTATGATTCACTCACATAGCCTCCTATATACATTATGCACACTCGCAGTCTCCCAAATACAGCATGAGTCTCACATAGCATCCTCTATTAACTTTGAGCCCCACATGGCTTCCTAAAAACAGCATAAACCCCTACATAGCCTCTTATATAATTTATGAACCCCGCATAGCCTCCTACATACTTTATGAGCCCCATATCGCCTTCTATATACTTTATGAGCCACCACATATCCTCTTATATACATTATGAGCCCCACATAGCCTCATATATATTCCTTATAAGCCCCATATATATAGTATGAGCCCAATAAAGCCTCCGATATACTTTAGGAGCACTACATAGCCTCCTATATAAATGTTGAGCAGCCACGTAGCCTCGTATATACGATATGAGCCCCCACATAGCCTCTTATATACTTTTTGAACCCCCACATGGCCTATTAAATACAGTATAAGCCCCCACACAACCTCCTACATACATACAAACATCTCATAAACAAAAACAGAAAAAAAACCTCACACACATACTCACCTCGCTCCCTTTATCCTGGCACTCTACTTCGGCCTCAGGTGCACTGACACTTTGCACAGTATACATGATGATGTGACATCTGCTGTGCCTCACGCTTATTGGTAGAAGAAGGAACCAGCAGCCCCTCATCCACAAAAGTGTTCACCATGGTCTGCATCCCGAGAATGCAAATTGCAGTGACATCAGAAAGCTAGTGGCAGCAGACGGGCGGCAGGGAAGGGCATGGTGCGGTCAGCGGGCCAGACTGGAACAGCCAGAGATCCAGAAGTGGCTCAAGGGCTGCACTTCACCAACCCTGTATAAGATTGTTACATTATATTAGTATTGTTATTAGTTTGTGTTTGTGAGCTTCCATACCTAAGGCCACAGTTGATGAACTACCACACAGAAATTATACTTGGGCCTCCTTCTACCACCGGACTCAGGTAATTTGTTCCCCTACATGGTCATCACTACTCAGTCCCCCTCTGCTTTTCTGACATTTGATTTGTTTTCTCATATTTGACTTTGACTCTGACATAGGCCACTTAATATGACCCTCAGACCTGCCACGGTGTAAACTAGGACACCATTTACTCTGGGCGCCCCATTTCAATACAAATAGTATTTTTTCCTTATATAAAATATTTAATACACGGTTATGGGGTCTGCCGTTTTCTGTGTTCTCTATTGAACTATAGATCATAATTAATTGTGGCAGGTCCTGCCTATACAGGCCTACATCTATATTTTCCCAGCATTGTTCAAACTCCCTCTTATGTCGACATGCCTTTATGCCAGTGATTTAGGGATATGTATTTCTGCTTGGGATTATTTTTCTTTTTTGTTATATCTACATGCCAGTAATTATCGGGGTTTGTACTTTTGTTTGGGATTATTCTCCTCCTGTTTGTCTGTATCAGGCCAATGCGGACTCAGGATGAGTTTGTTCCCTCACATGGTCATTACTACCCAGCCCCCCCAAGCTGACATCTGGCCCGCCTTGTGCAATTTGTTTATACCTTCAATCTTTTGGTAACACCATTAGCACTGTCTTTTTCCTGAAAAACAGGACATATTTTGTCTTGGCATTTTTGCTATGCTTATATGCCAGTGATTCAGAGATATGTACCTCTGCTGGAGATTAGTCTATTTTCTTGCGATGTTTACATGCCAGTGATTCAGGGGTCTTAAATTCTGCTTTGGAACACTCTTTCCCTGTTTGTCCGAACCAGGCCACTGTTCTGCTTTTTTACCATCTGCCCCCCATTCTCCCCTCTTTCTTATATTACTATTAAAGTGATTTATTGTATTGCACTTGCACTTTGAAACTTTGTACAATAAAATCTGTGAACTGTTTTCAGCAAAATTGCTCTTGTCCTCTTTGTTTTTCATGAGTCTCACATACCATCCTCTATTAACTTTGAGCCCCACATGGCTTCCTAAACAGAATAAACCCCTACATAGCCTCTTATATAATTTATGAACCCCGCAGAGCCTCCTACATACTTTATGAGCCCCATATCGCCTTCTATATACTTTATGAGCCACCACATATCCTCCTATATACATTATGAGCCCCACATAGCCTCATATATATTCATTATAAGCCCCATATATATAGTATGAGCCCAATAAAGCCTCCGATATACTTTAGGAGCACTACATAGCCTCCTAAATAAATGTTGAGCAGCCACGTAGCCTCGTATATACGATATGAGCCCCCACATAGCCCCTTATATACTTTTTGAACCCCCACATGGCCTATTAAATACAGTATAAGCCCCCATACAACCTCCTACATACATACAATCATCTCATAAACAAAAACAAAAAAAAACCTCACACACATACTCACCTCGCTCCCTTTACCCTGGCACTCTACTTCGGCCTCAGGTGCACTGACACTCTGCACAGTACACGTGATGATGTGACATCTGCTGTGCCTCACGCTTATTGGTAGAAGAAGGCACCAGCAGCCCCTCATCCACCAAAGTGTTCACCATGGTCTGCATCCTGAGAATGCAAATTGCAGTGACATCAGAAAGCTAGTGGCAGCAGACGGGCAGCAGGGAAGGGCATGGTGCGGTCAGTGGGCCAGACTGGAACAGCCAGAGATCCAGAAGTGGCTCAAGGGCTGCACTTCACCCAACCCTGTATAAGATTGTTACATTATATTAGCATTGTTATTAGTTTGTGTTTGTGAGACTCCATACCTAAGGCCACAGTTGATGAACTAACACACAGAAATTATACTTACTTTCCATATCTACAGGACAATCCCCTCTTGTTCCGAGGTTTCCAGCCTCTTCAGTTAAGATAATGTTCTCAATGTCACGCATAGACAGGTGCTCACAAAAAGTATCATACAATAATCTCTTGAGTTCTTCGACAGACAATGACTGCATGTCACACTGTAAAGAAATATATAGGATATGAGGTTTCACTGAAAAACGCAGTAGAGATTTGTTCATGATTAAACAAGAGAATGGCAGATACCTACCATTACTATGACTGCTATACTCTACATGACCAATAGTAGATTGACACTTGCTGGTATTCGAGAATTTGGCAATTTAATCACATTCATTTCTAGTTGGATCTTAAAAATAAGTACCATATACAGGCATGGAAATCTCTTGGAATAGATCATTCCAAAGAATTTGAGTGAAAAATCATCATTCTCAATGTCAAATATAGATTCAAGTGTTAAGCTAACCACCTTTGAAGTAGTGGAAATTTGTTCACCTAAGTGATGAACCATGCTTCTTTCTTTGGTTGCTGGATAGATGATTATTAGTTTGACAAATGACACAAAAATATTTCCTGGAAATATGCGGCTTATTATGTTTTATTTGGACCATTTAGTTGCTAACAAGTCAATCTTTGAAAGTTAGTTCATTCTTTGATCTCAATGATCTACCATTAAGGCCCTCACCAATCGGATACTGGTGATCTAAGGATATGTTATCATTATCACAGTAGTGGACAACCTCAATACTATTGTATACAATTAGCAAAAACTTCATTAAGTTATGTGGCCGTCTTTTGACAAAGTTTGGTGTAATAAAACTTATTTGATCTGTCCTGACTTAAATGGATTAGAATTGCAAATGTTTAATATCAGTTCTCAGTGACCTTCATGTAGTTGACTGGATCTCCATACTTGTTTCAAGATCTTATAAGACTTAAGGTGCCCGTATACTTTAAATAGCCAATGCCCAAGTCATTCAGCTAACCACTATCTCTTTCAAACCATTCCATACACATTTGTTCTATATAAGATGAACGGATGAAACTGGGGTCATATACCTTTGGCAGCAGCTTTTATGCCTTGAGAATTAAAGGCTAAGGTATGTTTAAGTCTGACAGCCAGGTCATTCTTTCCCTGGACATGTGCTGTTAGGAGAAAATCAAGGCATCTTCACACACATTAGATGGTTGGTCACAAATGCTTAAATTGTCAGATGCGGACGATGTTAATCTAATGTGTATGGCTGCCTTCACCAGGAAAAATGACTGATACGGCAGCGTAACAAGCATAAACTTTATGTTAATGAAAATATTTTAATTGTTGACTGCTGGGCACAATGTTGCTGGCCTCTCCTGTCTTTTGGATCATCCTTACATAGTTACATAGTTACTTAGGTTGAAAAAAGACCTAGGTCCATCTAGTTCAACCTTCCTCCACCAGTTCTACATTTAGTCACTAAGTCATTTATAACCAACAATGTTTTGTGTACTGAGGAAATCATCCAGCCCTTTTTTAAAAGCTGTTATAGTATCTGCCATTACTACCTCTTGTGGTAGTGTATTCCTTGAGGTATCTAAGTTGCTGGAGACATTTTGGTTATGAAAATCATTTCATAAGAGGGTCACTCAAGCATCCAAAATATCCTGTGATGTTTTAGAAGGTGAGGATGGAAGTGAAACTCTGAAAAATAAATCAATTTTGAAAGACAGTTTATCAGAAATTTTATAGCAACAAACAAAAATCCAATTTATATATTCTAGCAAGGGCAACATACTGAAAGGACAACCACCGGAAAGCCATACTGTATAGCTATAAATTGTGCATCCTTAATTCACTCATTAGTGACAATCTCCAGGCTGTATACTAGACTTTTTTTTTTTTTACTGATATTTTACATTATGTTCAACACAGTTGGTTTCCAGCTGCCACCACTTGATGACATAATTGTCATTAACATATACAGAATTGGTCAGCTCGTTAATGACTGCCTTTAAGCTACATAAAGACTAACTATTGTGTTCTGCAGAGATCACTTCTCAGCAGTCATCTCAGTATCATCAGAGGCAGTATTACAAAGACAGGTAACATCTCTATGATAAAGCTAGAGGCAGATAACACAGCAGTCACTGACAATAGGCGAGATCTTATTCCTTGTACATGCCACAGGGCTTGCCCACGGCACTCTCCCACAGAAGCTAATGAGTCGTTTTCTGAAGGATGTTTTTTAAATCTAGTTATGACTTTTTCATGTGCCAGGACATTTCCCACCACATAAATTCATAAAGAGCACTTGTCACCAATGACATTGCAGATAATATAATGTCTAGACCATGAGAGATAAGGCCATTAATGGTCCTAAGGACCACTAAGTCCTGAAAATCTATTGTGTTTATTATGGTTTTGCACAATAGGAATTACACAGTGTCAAAAGATTCTGATAAATTATGTTAGTTATGTTGTGCATATTTCTTCTTTCTAAGACAAGACTGTGTGATATCTAATGTAGAGCCTAAAGGGGGGGCAAAATTTGTGTTAAATATGTCATACACCTCTCCTGAAATCCCTCAACTTGGCCCATTAAACCTTATACATCTTTCTTTGAATTTGTAGCTAAGCTTTCCTAAAGGTTTGGTTTGCTGGGCCTAAATATAATATAATATGGGAAATAAAGGGAGAGTCAGTGGCACTTCCCTGAACCAGCACTTGGAACATATGTCTGAGTAGTTTCCTTCTCACCCCACATACCTCAGCGCAATGTCCACCTAGCCCCACCACCAGCAATGGTCCTTTAGGGTAAGTGCCAACGATCAGGAGATGTTTGATTCTAGATGCAGCATCATTTCTTTTGTGGTGATGCTAGTGTTCTCTGCGGGAGAACGCGATGTTCATGACCATGATCACGGTTCTGGGCGCAGCATATTTTCCCTGTTTTACCTTGTCCGCAAGAATAAATTGACAAGCTGCGGCTCAGAAAGCCGCGCTGCATGTCAGTTATCCTGCATAGAATAAAAGCACTGTGGGCATGGGCTTCTATAAATCCTATCCACTGTGCTAATACTGTACAATACTGCACTTTGAACACAATGAAAATACACTGCATCCAAAACACTACTAATCCTGATCATGGGCACTGGACCTTAATGGTTTAGAATGCTTATGTAGCGGGCGGGGGCCAGTCCTCCGTCCCGGGGGCTGCTCGGGGGCTCACGCTCGGGTCCGGTACCTTCTCCTTGGTGGCTCGAGTGGGGCTGGACCAGGGGCTCGAGCAGCGCTCCTCGCCCACGAGTGAAAATGGGGATTGGATTTTGAATAAAGTTCTGATTGTCCGTGACGCCACTCGCGGTGTGTAGTAATGTGTGTGTACCACCGCTGCTTCAGGGGGACACCCAGCGAGTTGGACTTCAGCAGCTAGATGGATTTAATCCTCCGCGGGTAGGGATGGGTGCCCCAGGGCCTGGTGAGGTAGTGCCGGGAGTGATGGCGCAGGTTGGACCGGGGGATGGTGTGCGGTACTCACTGTCACCTTGAGAATAACACACACAGAGTCTGTATTTATCCAAAAACTGCCGGTGTCCATAGGTCCTCGGTGGGTGTTATTCGGATCCCACCTGCGGTACAGCAAGGCCCTCTCTCTCCTTCTCTGTTCTCCTCCTCGGCCGGGAACAGGGAGCCCACTCCCCTGCAGTGATCCGGGCCCTCTCTCGGTATCGGCGGGCCACTACCCTGTCCCGATCATCTCAAGTCCCTTCCTCACGCACAGTCTGTCCTGGCACTCCTGGAGCACGCTTCACTATTTGGATCTTCACTTCTCTTTTAGCAGCAGCCTGGGAGCTGCAACTCCTGACTGCTCTCCTCTCCCTCCTACCTCTCACTGACTAAAACTCCTCCCCTCCTGTTCTTATCAGTACACTTGGGGGAAGGGTGCGGCTGCCTTGCTATACCAGTGGGATCAGGTTACCAAGGAGGATTAACCCTGTGACTACCTGGTTTTGCCAGGGCGTCACACTCCCCCTTGGTAAAACACAGGCCATCCTCGGACTGTCCGGGCACCGACATTTATTGTAACCGGAATTGAAAAAGATTAAACATGTTTACAAGCATACTAACATTGACACAATTTTTCTTCCCTTATGGGAGGCACATTCTTTAACGTTACTAAACATGTAAAACTGACCGGACCGGATTCTCATTGTTCCCGCAACCCAAATAAACCTGCCACCTGGTGCCACCACTAAGAACTAGTGGCACCCCTTTTCCCAAGGCCAGGTAAGTCCGGGTGACGCCCACACAGGGCCGGGCAGAATGCTCCCTGCCCGGCAGTCCTCTTGGTGCACAACGAGAAAATGGCACGGAAAACGGTCAACGGGAGTTAAAACATTAACGGGTGGTAACCAGGAACCGCTACCTTTCACTCCACAAACCGCAATGTCTCGGTGCAGCTGCCATTGCTGCCGCTCCCAGTACGGGGTACAGATTCCATGCTCCCCTTCCTGCCCAGGAGCCAGGCTCACTCAGGTGCCCTCGGCGCCGGCTACGACCGGCCTCTTATACTGCCGTGGGGCCGATTGCTCAGTGGCCTGCTCCTCCTCTCTGCAGGGGCACTCCGGCTGCTCCACAGCTGGGACAGGGTACCTGGGAGCGGCTGGCGCTGCATCTGGGGAAGACCTCCTGTCGGGTGCCTCCTCCGTTGCGACCAGGCGGACTGCCGGAGCCGACGTCATCACCGTTGCGGCCGGGCGGACTGCCGGGGCCCAAGTCATCCCCGTTGCGGCCGGGCGGACTGCCGGAGCCGGGTGAGATGTCATCGGGGTTGCAGCTATCTTGTCCAGGAACCAGACGGGTGGCAGAGTCCGGGAGTCCCTGCCTTTTATCCCTTCGGTCACATGGGATGGGATCTTCACCCGCCCCCCTTGGTCTTTTCCAAGCACTTCACTTGCTTTTTGCTCCGCTCCACTCTCGGGGGGCGGGGCCTCGTCTTCGCGCCCTTTTTGTTCAGGGAAGACGGCTCGGGCGGGAACTTTTTGCGCCAAAGATGGCGGAGTCTCCAATTTTTCAGCGAGATGCCGCTGGCGATAATCTCAAGGCACACTTCCACAGGTAAGTGGACGGTTCTATCCTGTTTGTGTCGCCAAGTTGTCGCGGGCGGGGGCCAGTCCTCCGTCCCGGGGGCTGCTCGGGGGATCACGCTTGGGTCCGGTACCTTCTCCTTGGTGGCTCGAGTGGGGCCGGATCCGGGGCTCGAGCAGTGCTCCTCGCCCACGAGTGAAAATGGGGATTGGATTTTGAATAAAGTTCTGATTGTCCGTGACGCCACCCGCAGTGTGTGGTAATGTGTGTGTACCACCGCTGCTTCAGGGGGATACCCGGGGAGTTGGACTTCAGCAGCTAGATGGAGTTAATCCTCCGCGGGTAGGTATGGGTGCCCCGGGGCCTGGTGAGGTAGTGTCGGGAGTGATGGCGCAGGTTGGACCGGGGGATGGTGTGCAGTACTCACTGTCACCTTGAGAATAACACACACAGAGTCTGTATTTATCCAAAAACTGCCGGTGTTCGTAGGTCCTCGGTGGGTGTTATTTGGATCCCACCTGCGGTACAGCAAGGCCCTCTCTCCCCTTCTCTGTTCTCCTCCTAGGCCGGGAACAGGGAGCCCACTCCCCTGCGGTAATCCGGGCCCTCTCTCGGTATCGGCGGGCCACTACCCTGTCCCGATCACCTCAGGTCCCTTGCTCACGCACAGCCTGTCCTGGCACTCCTGGAGCACGCTTCACTATTTGGATCTTCACTTCTCTTTTAGCAGCAGCCCGGGAGCTGCAACTCCCGACTGCTCTCCTCTCCCTCCTACCTCTCACTGACTAAAACTCTTCCCCTCCTGTTCTTATCAGTACACTGGGGGGAAGGGTACGGCTGCCTTGCTATACCAGTGGGATCAGGTTACCAAGGAGGATTAATTCTGTGACTACCTGGTTTTGCCAGGGCGTCACACTTAAGACATGCTTTTTTTCTGCTTTACCCTCAGCTTAGTTCTGGTATTCAGCTGGAATC
This sequence comes from Anomaloglossus baeobatrachus, assembly GCF_048569485.1. Classification (NCBI taxonomy): domain Eukaryota; kingdom Metazoa; phylum Chordata; class Amphibia; order Anura; family Aromobatidae; genus Anomaloglossus; species Anomaloglossus baeobatrachus. Next base: position 657,441,678 of record NC_134353.1, read on the forward strand.
AAAGTAAGTATTATTGATTTCTATGGGCAGGTTTTCAAACAAGAAGTCATGGGAGCTCCCTGCAGTAGATGTGACGTGCCCACGGGGTCTCTAGGATTACTCGTCACTGGGCCGGTGTTGGTTTGGGTTGTCACAGTCGTCTGCCATGGGTTCGGTGTCAATAAAGATGAAGTGGTTGGGGATGTTGGGAGTAGTTGTCTCATGACGCCACCTGTGGTATGCGGCTATGAGGGAAGACGCCCCTGCGGAAGGTCTCTCTCTTCTGGAGCGGATGGTAATGCAGCTTGGGTGTTTCAGCTCTCCACAGGTAGAGCTTGGCCCCAGGGAGGATGATGATGGTGGTAGTCTATAGCTATAGTCGAAGCGCAGAGGCGACGGCAATGATAGGGATGACACAGTGGCTGTGGTCAAAGTTCTCTTTACTCACTGTACTGTCACCCTCGGAGTGACGGTTTCCGCTGTGATGAGTCCCAGTTGATCCTGGATAGTTCGGAGGTCACCACCCGTGTTCCCACTCTGTGTCCTTTCTGGCAGAAATCCCTTCTCTCAAATGTCTGGGCTGTGGAACGGGCCGCAGGTGCTCGCTGCACGCTCCGCGATTCCTGGAATCCCCATTCTGCTGTAAAGAGCCCGGGCTGAGCTTCCTGCTCCAAGCCACAGACCCCGTCCTGGGGTGTGATGTTGCCTAGACCGAGGTCCTGACTAGACTCCTTACCCCGAGCTGTGCCTGGGGTTGACTTACTATGTGTGGATGATGCTCCTTCCTTTCCCCCAAGTGGTGCCCGCCCCCTGGGTGTTTGTCCTAGTGACCGGAAAGTTCCATGCCTCGTGATGGCCACCCCGCATCTACCCTAGTCAATCCCAGTGGGAAAGCACCTAAACTGTGTGTGTTATATGAATATGAAAAACAACAGCGGTTTCCGTGCCCAGGATGAGTACTGCACCTTAAGTGAGATGCAAAACCCTGCAGTGACTGAAGCTCCAGGGGTGCCACAGATCTCCCTAAGATCAGCTTATTACCAGGTAACCTACAGTGAAAATGATTGTCCAAGAAATTGACATCATAAGAAGATATACAGTATATAATGCCAATTTTTGTCTCTTTCCTGATGTCTTTTTTTTTTCATATCAATTTTGGATAATGGTCTTGAAGTTCCTAGGATGGTCACTTTCAGCGCATGTTTTACCTATGAGTTGCTTTCAAAAGTATGATTACTCTATACATATTATTGATGGTTACATCTATTATAGGGTAATATCTTTTTGAAAGTGATGGTTCAATGAATGCCCCTGAGATCTAGTGACTTGTGGAAGAACCAGATTAGTAGTCTCTACCAAAGTTCATGTCTGTGCTTACGTCACTGACACACATTTATTACCTGTTGCTTATATAGCACTAACATTTTCTATAGTGCTGTACAAACATTATCATCATTCACAACTTCTGTGAAGAACTCTGAATTAATTTTAATGGGAGTTCTGAAAAAATTGCTAAGTACATCATGCTTTGTTATCAAGGTTCAAAACTCCCATTGATATGAAAAAAAAGAGAGCGATGCATGAATCCTTGAGCTTTGTTATATACAAGATGGAAAATACCATATTAATTCCCTTCTGCTCATAATATATTAGCATTATAGTATGAATTTAGATTTAGGAAGGAATCTACAATAGAAATAAATGAATACATAATATACCTAAGGCACTAAGGTGTAACACTGGTGGGTGCAAGAGCTCCGGGGGGCCAAAAAAATCCTATAAAGCCCATAAAAGAAAATCACCACTATTAAAGACCCATGATAGTTGAGCACCATGTTAGAGAGTTGGCAATTGGTCCCTAAGCTTCAAATTACACTACTGTAGAGGCAATTTTCACATGTCCGACAGTCACAGTCTGAATATAAACCAAAATGTCCAGATTCGTTGCGGTTCCTGTGCAGGGCCAGATTAAGGTTGGTGGGGGCCCCTGGGCAGAAAATCTGGTGGGGGCCCCATAACGTTAACATTTTTAGCCATAACAGTAGAGCGTGAACTGTAGCATTTAGATATAAATCCAATGAACATTTATCTTATCCTGTTCTGCCACATTCAGATTTACAGTACTACAATACCGATACAGTCCAGGATCACTCACAGCCATCAAATATACCGTATATACTGGCGTATAAGACGACTTTTTACCCCCTTAAAATAATGGCTACAGTGGGGGGTTGTCTTATACGCCGGATATACACCTGGGTGCTGTAGTGCGCCGCTCCACTCCGTTCCACGCTTGGATTCTGCCTCCATAGCGATGAGGGAGGAACTTCCTGTCACTGCTGCTGAATGGCAGAGCGCTGTCCAATCAGAGGCAAGCAGCTCTGCCTTGACGTCAGCGCTCTAGCAGGGAAGTTCCTGCCTCGTCGTTATGGAAACGCGATACACAGCCCGGCCCCGTACTGGTATATCATACAGCATATACAGCGGATATATAGCGGATATATAGCAGGGGGCCGCACTGTGTGAGGAGGTGTTTTTTTTTTCACTGTCCAGTATAACCAATAGGATTAGTGCAGTAACGCCAGATTCCCCTCGCATCCATGCAGATTCCCCTCGCATCCATGAAGAGCTTACATGCTGGTGTAAGTGTGCATATTGCTACAGTACCCCCGCCCCTGCACTAATCCTATTGGTTATACTGGACAGTAAAAAAAACACCTCCTCACACAGTGCGGCCCCCTGCTCTTAGCATACTGAAGCATACTGAATACCGTATGTATCACAAGATATCCCAAATTCTATATTTTTAGGGCAGAAGTTGGGGGTCGTCTTATACGCTCAGTCGTCTTATACGCCGGCATATACGGTACACAGAAAGTAGAGTTAAGGCTGCTTTACACATTTCAATTACATATGCGATCTCGTATGCGATCACACACGCCCCCATCGTATGTGCGGAACAGGCAATTTGTTGCCTGTGTCGCACAAACGATTAACCCCCGTCACACGTACTTACAGTCATATGAAAAAGTTTGGGCACCCCTATTAATGTTAACCCTTTTTCTTTATAACAATTTGGGGTTTTGCAACAGCTATTTCAGTTTCATATATCTAATAACTGATGGACTGAGTAATATTTCTGGATTGAAATGAAGTTTATTGTACTAACAGAAAATGTGCAATCCGCATTTAAACAAAATTTGACCAGTGCAAAAGTATGGGCACCTCAACATAAAAGTGACATTAATATTTTGAAGATCCTCCTTTTGCAAAAATAACAGCCTCTAGTCGCTTCCTGTAGCTTTTAATGAGTTCCTGGATCCTGGATGAAGGTATATTTGACCATTCCTGTTTACAAAACAATTCCAGTTCAGTTAAGTTTGATGGTCGCCGAGCATGGACAGCCGCTTCAAATCATCCCACAGATTTTCAATGATATTTAGGTCTGGGGACTGGGATGGCCATTCCAGAACATTGTAATTGTTCCTCTGCATGAATGCCTGAGTAGATTTGGAGCGGTGTTTTAGATCATTGTCTTGCTGAAATATTCATCCCCTGCGTAACTTCAACTTCGTCACTGATTCTTGCACATTATTGTCAAGAATCTGCTGATACTGAGTTGAATCCATGCGACCCTCAACTTTAACAAGATTCCCAGTGCCAGCATTGGCCACACAGCCCCAAAGCATGATGGAACCTCCACCAAATTTTACTGTGGGTAGCAAGTGCTTTTCTTGGAATGCCGTGTTTCTTTGCCTCCATGCATAACGCCTTTTTGCATGACCAAACAACTCAATGTTTGTTTCATCAGTCCACAGGACCTTCTTCCAAAATGTAACTGGCTTGTCCAAATGTGCTTTTGCATACCTCAGGCGACTCTGTTTGTGGCGTGCTTGCAGAAACGGCTTCTTTTGTATCACTCTCCCATACAGCTTCTCTTTGTGCAAAGTGCGCTGTATTGTTGACCGATGCACATTGACACCATCTGCAGCAAGATGAAGCTGCAGGTCTTTGGAGGTGGTCTGTGGATTGTCCTTGACTGTTCTCACCATTCTTCTTCTCTGCCTTTCTGATATTTTTCTTGGCCTGCCACTTCTGGGCTTAACAAGAACTGTACATGTGTTCTTCCATTTCCTTACTATGTTCCTCACAGTGGAATCTGACAGTTTAGAATCTCTGAGACAACTTTTTGTATCCTTCCCCTGAACAACTATGTTGAATAATCTTTGTTTTCAGATCATTTGAGAGTTGTTTTGAGGAGCCCATGATGCCACTCTTCATAGGAGATTCAAATAGGAGAACAACTTGCAAGTGGCCACCTTAAATACCTTTTCTCATGATTGGATACACCTGCCTATGAAGTTCAAAGCTCAATGAGGTTACAAAACCAATTTAGTGCTTCAGTAAGTCAGTAAAAAGTAGTTAGGAGTGTTCAAGACAAGAAATTGATAAGGGTGCCCATACTTTTGCACCGGTCAAATTTTGTTTCAATTCGGATTGCACATTTTCTGTTAGTACAATAAACCTCATTTCAATCCAGAAATATTACTCTGTCCATCAGTTATTAGATATATGAAACTGAAATAGCTGCTGCAAAAACCCAAATTGTTATAAAGAAAAAAGGCTAACATTAATAGGGGTGCCCAAACTTTTTCATATGACTGTACCTTCCAAATGACCTCGCTGTGGGCGGCGAACATCCACTTCCTGAAGTGGGAGGGACGTTTGGCATCACAGCGACGTCACACAGCGGCCGGCCAATAGAAGTGGAGGGGCGGAGATGAGCAGGACGTAAACATCCTGCCCACCTCCTTCCTTCCGCATTGCCGGCGGGACGCAGGTAAGCTGTGTTCATCGTTCCCGGGGTGTCACACGGAGCGACGTGTGCTGCCTCAGGAACATTGAACAACCAGACGTTCAATTTTTAGAAAATGAACGACGTGTATTCGATCAACGTTTTAACCCACAATTAGGGTCGCACGTAGCTGTCACACACTACAATATCACTAACGATGCCGGATGTGCGTCACTTAGGACGTGACCCCGCCGACACATCGTTAGATATATTGTAGCGTGTAAAGCCCGCTTTAGTCACATATTTTTTATTGATCCCAATGTTAAGGCAGCCAGGGCCGGCTCCAGGTTTTTGTGGCCTCCGGGTGAAAGAGTCTCAGTGGACCCCATCCACACACAGACACGCAGATACACATACAGTCATACGTACATATACATATTTGAAGACAAATTCAGAAAAATACATATAAACAGACAAATATATGCACGGTCATATACACTAACATACATGCAGACACAGACGCATTAGGGCTCGTGCGCACGTTGTGTAATTCCATGCATTTATGCTGCGTATAGCACTGCAGTGTAAATGCATGCGTCCTGCGTCCCCTGCACAATCTATGTAGATTGTGCATGATACGTGCACACGTTGCTTTTATGAACACAGCGATTTGGGTGCTAAAATGTTGACCCAAATCTGTGCGTTCATAAAAGGAGCATGTCAATTATTCCGTGCGCTATGGATGCAGCTCCCGCTCTGTCTATGATGGGGGAAGCAGCCATAGCGCATGAAATCGGCTTTTTTTATACAGAAAAACTGCATCCATTATGTAGTGTTTCTGCAGCGATTTGATGCGCACATGTGCTGTCAAATCGCTGCAGAATATTCAGCAGTTACGTGCGCATGAGCCCTTACAGGTATTAATATGGGGAAGTCGCCAGCAACCTCACTCACCTCTCCCGCTTGTTTCCGTCCAGCTCCTCCAGGACATGTGGCTGTGTTTCACGATGGCTGTCACTAACAGACATGACTGCACACTGACAGCACTGCTGTATATACATCACAGGAGGGGCTGGGGGCTACAATATATACATTACAGGAGGGGCAGGGGGCATAGACGTTACTGGAGTGGCAAACAGCTTTGGTGGTGTAGTCATTACTGGGATGGGTGACATAGCGCTCTGGGGGACCCATATAGTTCTGGGGGGGGCGCACAGACTTCTCTAATTCATATATATACACACAGTCATAGTACTGCTTCTTTCACACACAGCTCTGACACACACACACACACACACTACAATGCACCCCCTATCACTCCCTACACACACACACACACACACACACACACACACACACAATACAATGCACCCCCATCACACCCTACACACACACACCCAATGCACCCCACATCACCTCCTACACACACACACACACACACACACTACAATGCACCCCCCCATTACTCCTCCCCCACACACAATACAATGCACCCCCCATTACCCCTCCCCCCACACACAATACAATGCACCCCCCATTACCCCTCCCCACACACACAATACAATGCACCCCCCATTACCCCTCCCCCCACACACAATACAATGCACCCCCCATTACCCCTCCCCCCACACACAATACAATGCACCCCCCATTACCCCTCCCCCCACACACAATACAATGCACCCCCCATTACCTCTCCCCACACACACAATACAATGCACCCCTCCTTACCTCTCCCCCCACACACAATACACCCTCCATTACCCCTCCCCCACACACAATACAGTGCACCCTCCATTACCCCTCCCCCGACACACAATACAATGCACCCTCCATTCCCCCTCCCCCCACACACAATACAATGCACCCTCCATTACCCCTCCCCCCACATACAATACAACCCTCATCACCCCCTACACACACAAATTACACTGCCCCATCACTACACACTCCTGCCTCCCCCCCTCCCTCGGAATACAGTACTCCTCATCTGCCTGTCACAGAGCTGTGTTCCTTCACAAATGTTCCCCGTTATGTGTCCTCAGCCCCTCCTCACTCATCCCCATTAATTAATCCTGTCTCTTCAGCTCCTTCATGGAGCGCCCGCAGCACTGTGATGATGTCAGCAAGGTGCTGATCTCATCACGTTGCTGTACGTCGGGGGCGGGGCCCAGTCCTGGCACGCTGTTCAAATGTATTTACATCTGAAAGACGCAAATACATTTGAATAGGAACGGAAAGAGGAAGCTGCGGTCATCAGCTCTGGTGCGCTCCTCTGCACTGGGTGCATGCCGAGCACAGCACACAGCAGAGTCGGCACAGCGCGCTGCCTCCTGCTCCTGCTAGTGTGCCTGGCATGTACACACTGTAGAGAAGCGCAGCGGGGACAGCAGATACAGCGGCCCACCACACCGTGCCCCTGCTTCTAGGGGGGGGGCAGCTGCCCCCCCGCCCCTCGCTGGGTACGGCCGCAGCACATAGCAGGGAGCATTAGCACACCTCTGACCCCGGAAGTGCTAGCGGCCGCTGGTACTTCCGGGGTCAATCAGCGTCCTGTGCCCGCAGTTTGTTTTTGCGTCTTAAAGACGCAGATACAAATAAATAGTGGTGCTCCAACACCCCGCGCCACCCCCACCCCCCAGAAAACACAGCTGATTTATTAGACTGTCTTTACGGAGGGGGAGAGGGTGTAAAGAAAAAAAAAATGCTGACAGGTGCCTAGTGCCAAGTATGGTGGGGGCCCCCTTAGAAGCTCTTTTGGTGGGGGCCCCTGGGCTGGAGCCCTGCCAGCCCCGCCTATAATCCGGCCCTGTTCCTGTGGGCTAAACTCAACAGCTTCATAGGGATATACAGTGTCATGCAAAAGTATTTGGCCCCCTTGAATTTTTCAACCTTTTCCCACATTTCAGGCTTGAAACATAAAGATAAAAATTTTAATGTTATGGTAAAGAATCAACAACAGGTGGGACACAATTGTGAAGTTGAACGAAATTTCTTGCTTATTTTAAACTTTGATAAAAAAGAATAAACTGAAAATTGGGGCGTGCAATATTATTCGGCCCCTTTACTTTCAGTGCAGCAATCTCGCTCCAGAAGTTCATTGACTATCTCTGAATGATCTAATGTTGTCCTAAATGATTGATGATGATAAATATAAACCACCTGTGTGTTATCAAGTCTCCGTAAAAAATGGACCTGCTCTGTGATAGTCTCAGTGTTCTGTTTAAAGCATAGGGAGCATCATGAAGACCAAGGAACACAACAGGCAGGTCCATGATACTGTTGTGGAGAAGTTTAAAGCCGGATTTGGTTACAAAAAGATTTCCAAAACTTTAAACATCCCAAGAAGCACTGTGCAAGCGATCATATTGAAATGGAAGGAGTATTATACCACTCCAAATCTACCAAGACCCGGCCATCCCTCAAAAATTTCATCTCAAACAAAGAGAAGACTGATCATAAAGGCAGCCAAGAGGCCCATGATCACTCTGGATGAACTGCAGAGATCTACAGCTGAGGTGGGAGAGTCTGTCCATAGAACAACAATCAGTTGTACACTGCACAAATCTGGCCTTTATGGAAGAGTGGCAAGAAGAAAGTCATTTCTCAAATATATCCATAAAAAGTGTTATTTAAAGTTTGCCACAAGCCACCTGGGAGACACACCAAACATGTGGAAGAAGGTGCTCTGGTCAGATTAAACCAAAATTAAACTATTTGGGCACAATACTGAACGATATGTTTGGCATAAAAGCGACACAGCTCATCACCCTGAACACACCATCCCCACTGTCAAACATGGTGGTGGCAGCATCATGATTTGGGCCTGCTTTTCTTCAGTAGGGACAGGGAAGATGGTTAAAATTGATGGGAAGATGTGAAGATGGATGGAACCAAATACAGGACCATTCTTGAAGAAAACCTGTTGGAGTCTGCAAAAGACCTGAGACTGGGACGGAGATTTGTCTTTCACCAAGACAATGATCCAAAACATAAAGCAAAATCTATAATGGAATGGTTCACAAATAAAGGTATCCAGGTATTAGAATGGCCAAGTCAAAGTCCAGACCTGAATCCAATTGAGAATCTGTGGAAAGAGCTGAAAACTACTGTTCACAAACGCTCTCCATCCAACCTTACTCAGCTGAAGCTACTTGCAAAGGAAGAATGGGCAAGAATTTCAGTTTCTTGATGTGCAAAACTGATAGACACATACCCCAATTGACTTGCAGCCGTATTTGCAGCAAAAGGTGGTGCTACAAAATATTAACTTAAAGGGGCTGAATAATATTGCACGCCTCACTTTTCAGTTATTTAGATTTATAAAAGTTTAAAATAAGCAAGAAATTTCGTTCAACTTCACAATTGTGTCCCACTTGTTGTTGATTCTTCACCATAAAATTAATTTTTTTTATCTTTATGTTTGAAGCCTGAAATGTGGGGAAAGGTTAAAAAATTCAAGGGGGAGGATACTTTCGCAAGGCACTGTATGAGGCTGTTGAGTACAATTCAGGAAATCTGTGGCTAGTCTGGACATTGCGGGCCAAACTCAGACCATGAATGTTCGATGTGTCAATGAAAAGTGTATGAAGGTAATAAGATTTATACACTGATTATTGGAAAGTTGAGGTTTAACCCCTTAACGACCACCGATACGCCTTTTAACCGCGACAAATTAGGGTACTTCTTCCGATCCGCCGCTTTTTAACGGCGGTCGGAAAAAAGGGTCTAGCGCCCCCCAGAGTCAGAAAATTTCCGGGGTCTCAGCTGCCGGGGATAGCTGAGACCCTGGAGATCATGATTCTGGCCAGTTTTTCCGGTCCCCGCTCACCTGATGACTGGTATACACCGTATACCGATGATCAGGTTACAGTAAATGACCGCGCCGGTAAAAAATCATTTATCTCCCATCTGGCATAAACAAACATGTCAGATGGGAGATAAATCTCATCCCCCTGTCCTCTCCGGTCCCCTGGTGTCACCAAAGTGTCCCCCCACACCCCCCTTCCCACCGAAAATCTAACATGGCGCTGCACATACTGGCGCGCACAGCAGCGCGCCGGCCGCATTTCCCCCTTTCCTATGGTTTCTGTCGCATGTGCTATGACACATACGACAGAAACCTGCTCCCCAGGCCCTGCCAGGTCACCCCCTATTCCCACCCCGGTGTTCCCCGGTGTCCCCCGTACCTGTCAGCTCTGATCCCCAGCGGCCCCCTCCTCCTTCACAGTGCACGCCGGTCACACTGAAGAGCGCGGTTGTCAGCTTCCTGTGTCTGACTCAGAGACGCTGCTGCTGCTGCTCGGCAGTTTGCAGCTGTGACCCGGGGAGAGTGGGTGCAAATTGTTTGCACCCACTCTCCTCAAATGGAGGGTCTGCACTCCTAGAAAATGGGGGATACGTTCCCTGAACGTGCCCCCCATATTCTAGAAGGTCCAGAATCGCCGCGGGACTTTCACAATGGATTACAGCAGGGACCCGATTTTTTTTTTTTCTTTTCAATAAATTGGCCAAAGAGGGAATGTTTTTGGGGAGTTTTTTTTTCAAATAAATTTTTTTGTTGTTGTCAATTTTTTTTTATTATTACTGTCAATTAGTTATGTCTGGTATCAAATAGACACCGTGACATAACTAATTGCTGGGCTTGATGCCAGGTGACATTACACATCTGGTATCAACCCCATTTATTACCCCGTTTGCCACCGCACCAGGGCGCGGGATGAGTTGGGGCGAAGCGCCAGGATTGGCGCATCTAATGGATGCGCCACTTCTGGGGCGGTTGCGGCCTGCTATTTTTAGGCTGGGAAGAGTCCAATAACCATGGCTCTTCCCACCCTGAGAATACCAGACCCCAGCTGTCAGCTTCAACTTGGCTGGTGATCTAATTTGGGGGGACCCTACGTTTGTTTTTTTTTTTAATTATTTATTTATAAATAATTAAAAAAAAAAACAGCTTGGGGAGCCCTCCAAATTGATCACCAGCCAAGGTGAAGCTGTCAGCTGTGGTTTGCAGGCTACAGCTGTCTGCTTTACCCTAGCTGGCTATCAAAAATAGGGGGGACCCCACGTGATTTATTTTAATTCTTTTTTTTTCTTTTTGGGCTAAATACAAGGCTAGGCACCCTTTAGTGCCACATGAAAGTCACTGAAGAGCGCCAGCTTAGAATATGCAGGGGGTGGGACGTTATATATGTTTGACATCTATCCATTCATCCATTGTAGCATTTTAGGCTGTGCGCCCACAATCAGGGTTTGCAGCGTTTTGGGCGCAGAGTGTTTTCCCTGCATCCATAACGATGAGTTGTGCAGTAGAAGCACAGTGGAAGGATTTTTAGAAATCTCATGCCCACTGTGCTTCTTTTCTCCGCAGCATAAACCGACCTGTGGCGCAGCTTCCCGAGCCTCAGCATGTCAATTTATGCTGCGGAGATGAGTGTTCTCTGCAGGTAGAATAGAACTAAAGTCCACAGCAGCCTGAACCCAAATCGTGGGCATGGGCAGCTGCGTTCTCCCGTGGACAACACTCACATCTCTGCAGGAAGGCTGACACTGTGTACTAGACGCCGTGTCGCTGGATCATGGCCACATAGCCTAAGAGTGAGAAATTTGTTGCTACAGCAACATTTTTGTGAAGTACCTGTGGATTCAAAATGCTTACTATACTCCTGAATAAAATCCTTGAGGGGTCCAGTTTCTAAAGTGGAGTCACTTGTGGGGGGTTTCTGCTGTATAGGTACCCAAGAGGCCCTGCTAATGTGACATGGTGCGCGCAATTTATTTCAACTTTTCCAAAATTCAAATGGTGCTCCTTCCATTCCAAGCCCTCCCATTTATCCAAACAGAGGTTTTTGGCCACATATGGGGTATCCCTGCACTCACAAGAAATTAGATAACAACCTGTGGGGTCCACGTTTTGTTGTTGCCTCTTGAAAAAGTGAGAAATGTGATGCTAAAGAAACATTTTTGTGAAAAAAATGAAAATTTTCAATATGGCAACCTAAGCTTATCACATTCTGTGAAGTATTCGTGGATTCAAAATGCTCAATATACACCTAGATAAAAGCCTTGAGGTGTCTTGTTTCCAGAATGGGGTCACTTGTGGGGGGCCTCCACTGTTTAGGCTCTTTAGGGGCTTTCCAAATGCGACATAGCGTCCACTAATTATTCCAGCCAAATGTTCAGTCAAATGGCACTTTTTCCCTTCCGAGCCCTGCTTTGCACCCAAACAGTTGATTTCCACCACACATAAGGTATCTGCATACTCAGGAGAAATTGCACAATAAAGTTTATGCTGCTTTTTTTCCTTTTGCTCTTGTTAAAAAAAAAAAACTATGTGGTTGAAGTAACAATTTTGTGGTAAAAATGTATTTTTTTATTTTCACAGCTCAACATTATAAACTTCTGTGAAGCACCTGGGGGTTCAGGGTACTCAGCAAACATCTAGATAAATTCCTTGAGGGGTCTATTTTCCAGAATGGGGTCACTTGTGGGGGACCTCCACTGCTTAGGCACCTCAGGGGCTCTCCTAATGCAACATGGTGTCCGCTATTGATTCCAGCCAATTTTGCAGTCAAATTGCACTCCTTCCCTTCCAAGACCTGCCGTGTGCCCAAACAGTTGATTTCCACCACATATAAGATATCACCAAACTCAGGAGAAATTGCACAATAAATTCCATGGTGATTTTTTTCCTGTTACCCTTGTGAAAAAAAAAGCTACCTGGTTGAAGTAACAATTTTGTGGTAAAATTTTATTTTTTTATTTTCATGGCTCAACGTTATAAACTTCTGTGAAGCACTTGGGGGTTCAGGGTACTCACCAAACATCTAGATAAATTCCTTGAAAGGCCTAGTTTCCAATATGGGGTCACTTGTGGTGGTTTTTTGCTGTTTACGTACCTTAGGGGTCCTCCAAATGCAACATGGTGCCCGCAATCTTTTTCAGCCAAATTTCCTTTCCAAAATTCAAATATTGCTCCTTTCGTTCCAAGCCCTCCCATTTGTCCATACAAAGGTTTCAGACCACATGTGAGGTATCACCGCGCTCATAAAAAAGTGGGTAACAAACATTTGGGTCAACATTTTGGAATTACCTCTTGAAAAAGTGAGAGAATTGATGCTAAAGCAACATTTTTGAGAAAAAAATGACAATTTTCAATATGACAACGTAACGTTATCAAAATCTGTGAAGTACCTGTGGGTCCAAAATGCTCAGTATACCCCTCGATAGAAGCCTTAAGGGGTCTAGTTTCCAAAATGGGGTCACTTGAGGGGGGTTCCTGCTGTGTACGTACCTTAGGGGATCTGTAAATGCAACATGGTGCCCGCAATCTGTTTCAGCCAACTTTGCTTTCCAAAATTCAAATATTGCTCCTTTCGTTCCGTGCCCTCCCATTTACCCAAACAAAGGTTTCTGACCACATGTGGGGTATCGGCGCGCTCATAAGAAAGTGGGTAATAAAGTGTGAGGTCCAATTTTTGTTGTTACCTCTTGAAAAAGTAAGAAAATTAGTGCTAAAGTAACATTTTTAGGTAAAATGTTAATTTTTATTTTTTTTCATTCCACATTACTTTAGTTCCTGTGAAGCAACTGAAGGGTTAATAAACTTCTTGAATGTGGTTTTGAGTACCTTGAGGGGTGCAGGTTTTAGAATGGTGTCACTTTTGGGTATTTTCTGTCACCCAGGCCTCTCAAAGTCACTTCAAATGTGATGTGGTCCCTAAAAAAATGATTTTGTAAATTTTGTTGAAAAAATGGGAAATTGCTGATGAACTTTGAACCCTTCTAACTTCCTAACCCCAAAAAATTTTGTTTCAAAAATTGCGCTGATCTAAAGTAGACAAGTGGGAAATAGTGTTATTTATTAACTCTTTTGTGTGACATAACTCTCTGGTTTATGGGCATAAAAATTAAAAGTGCAGATGGAAGTCATCAAAGTCATCCTTGATTATGCATCTTTTAGCATAGATCAACAGACGTTATAATTGCTACTCTAATTCCATAATCAGGAAAATATATAGTCAATAAATGCATTTCATCTGCTAATTTATGTGATGTTATATAGCAGATTATTTAGCTGTGGCTTCAAACAGCAGCTATACTGACAATGATTGGTATATTTTTTGGTGGGTAAAGTCAGACAGATGGTGTCACATATGCAGTTTGGAGCATTCTTTGGAACTGGTAATATAAACCTATGCATATCTTAAGTAATACGGTAGGAAACAAGACGTTTGCAGAAAAATACTGAGCTTTGGGTGATTCTGGTTGGGGAAGTGCAGATGGGATACAAAGTAGATCCTGTGGGATGTAGATTAAATGAGTATTGTAGTGTTAAAAAAGTTACATAAAGTATTTAAAAAAAACACAAGCAAAGTTAAAGATATAAAATGCCTACTTTTTTTAACCTCTAATGTTATGATTTTTTGTTTACTTTTATACCTTTGAATAACTTTTTAACAATAAAATACTCATTTACTCTACATCCCACTGGATATATTTTGTATTCCAGCTGGACGTCCTACACCAAAAGCATTCAAGACTCAGTATTTTTCTCCAAATTTCCTGTTTGATATTTATATGGATGTCCATACATCAGAAGTTCTCCAGCTGGCTCCATGTTCACCTGGACCTTTACCATACGCTGACCAACAGTATTGTGCCTGCTTGTTGTACAACCCCCTACAGTAAGAAGCTCTGAGATGGGGTTGGAACTAGCCAGGGGTTACAAACTCATCTTGCAGTTATTGTGTTATGAGGTTCCTTGTTTCCCTCTTTTTCTCTTCCTAGTCCATTTTAAATCAAAGGAATCATTGAAACATGGAGCTTATAGGCTCTGGGCTAAAAGACATGACATCATACCTCACAGATCTTTTATTTGCTATTTATGTAAACTAATGATTCAGTATTTCATCATTGTTGGTCACAGATTAAAGTGTTTTTCCAGGCTTCCCAGAAATTTTTGGCGTCACCCTATATGACTGCAGACTGCCGAATCATAACAGTTTGTAATTCACACAGTCAGGATTCCCAACTGTCTCTAGAGCTAATGGACGGTAATGTGACTACAAGTATGCTATTTTCATCATTGTGGTCGCAAGCTGACTAGATTCTCATTCGCTTTCTCCCTAACATTGAGTACATGACCCCAACTATGCACATCACATATTTCAGTAAAATGACAACCTCATCTGCTGAATATAGACGGAATCATAACAATCATAATGTGCACATTGCACACTGTGATGATTCAGCATTCTGCAGTCATATGGAGTGACTGCAGAAATTTTTGTTGACCCTGGAAAACCTCTTAAGGTAAGTATCTAGAGCCTTGTGTTCTGTAGAGAATTGTACATTTTGCCGCAATATTAAAGTGCAGCAACCAGCATGTACTAACTGGAAGTCAGTAGTATATTCAGTGCCTTTAGAGGCTTTTCAAACAGCTTATAATTGTCCCCACCAGGCAGAAAAAAAAGGAACAGTTAAGGGTGCTTTACACGCTGTGACATCGCTAACGATATATCATCGGGGTCACGGTGTTTGTGACGCATATCCGGCGTCGTTAGCAACATCGCAGCGTGTGACAGCTAGGAGAGACGATCAACGATCGCAAAAACGGCAAAATCGTTGACATGTCGCTCCAAATCATAATGTCGTTGGTGTTTCATTCCGCAGGTTTTGTCGTTCCTGCGGCACCACACATCGCTGTGTGTGACACCGCAGGAATGACGAACATCATCCTACCTGCGTCCATCGGAAAGGAGGAAGGAAGGAGGTGGGTGGCATGTTCCGGTCGCTCATCTCCTCCCCTCCTCTTCTATTGGGCGGCCGTTTTGTGACGTCGCTGTGACGCCGAACGCACCTCCCCCTTGAAGGAGGGATTGTTCAGCAGCAACAGCGACAGGTATGTGCGTGTGACGCTGCCGTAGCGATATTGTTCGCTACGGCAGTGATCACCACATGTCGCATGAACGACGGGGGCGGGTGCTATCGCTCGCGACATCGCTAGCAATCGCTAGCGATGTCGCAGAGTGTAAAGCACCCTTTAGGCCACACCAGTAGTCCATGGTAGGGTTAAATGAAAAGTTGTTTAATGTATACTAGATGAACAAAATAAAAATGAATTATTAATTATTATTATTACTATTATTATCATTATTATCATCATCCTTTTAAATTAATGAGTGCGAGTTTTTCCTTCTATCCTATTGTCAAAGATGAATAAAATGAAGCATAGAGCCATGTAGTCTTCATTTACAAACATATGTGAAAGATAAATTCACTCTTAACCCTTTCGCGCCAGAGTCTGTTTTTCCCGTCATGACCAGGCCTTTTTTTCCAATTCTGACCAGTGTCACTTTATTATGTTATAACTCTGGAACCCTTCAACAGATCCCAGTGACCATGAGACTTTTTTACATGACATATACTTCATGTCATTGGTAAATTTTGATCAATATTACTTACATTTATTTATAAAACAATTTAAAAAAAAATAGCAATTTTTGAACTTTGATTTTGATACCTTTAAAGCAGATAGTTATAACACAAAAAATCATTAATAAATAACATTTTCCACATATCTACCTTACATTAGCATAATTTTTAAAATATTTTTTTTGTTATGAAGTTAGAAGGGTTAAAAATGTATCAACAATTTCTCTTTTTTTCCAACAAAATTTACAGAACCAATTTTTTTAAGGGACCACATCACATCTGAAGTGAGTTTAAGAGGCCTATGTGACAGAAAATATCCCAAAGTGATACCATTCTAAAAACTGCACCCTTTAAACTGCTACGTAATGTGGAAGAAAAAAAATGAAAATTTTACTTTTTCCATCAAAAATATTGCTTTAGCCCAAGTAGAAAACTGCTACTTGGGCGCATGGCAGAGCGCAGAAGGGAAGGAGTGCGATTTGACCTTTGGAATGCAAATATGGCTGGAATCGATAGCAGACGCCATCTTCCATTTGCAGATCTCCTGATGTACCTAAACAGTGGAAATCCCCCACAGGTCACCCCATTTTGGAAACTACACCCCTCAAGAAATTTATTTAGACATATAGTGAGCACCTTACACCTACAGGTGCTTCACAGGATTTTATAACATTGAACTGTGAAAATGAAAAAATGAATTTTTACCACAAAAATTTACTTTTAGCTACAAATTTTTCATTTTCACAAGGGTGTCTGGAGAAAATGGACCACACATTTTGTTGTGCAATTTTTCTGAGTACGTCAATATCCCACATGTGGTTCAAACTACGTTTGCGGCACAGTACGACACTCATAAGGGAAAAAGCACCACATTGGAGTTCAGATTTTGTTGCAATGGTTTGTGGGTGCCATGTCACATTGGCAGAGCTCCTGAGGTGCCAGACTAGCACAATCCCCCATAAGTCATGCCATTTTAAAAATACATACGTCAATGAAGTGGGCAAATTAACACCACGTATGCTTCACAGAATTTTATACTATTGGACGTTGAAGAAAAAGTAATTACATTTTTACTACAAAAATTTTGTTTTAGCCTCAGATTTTACATTTCTACATGGAGAAATGGGTAAAAGTAGCACCAAAATTTGTCACACAATTTCTGCTAAACTAGGCAATAGCCTGCATGTGGCAATACAGTACTGCTTAGCCACATGGTGAGACTCAGGAGGGAAGGAGCACTATTCAAGCCCCTCAGTGCCAGAAGAGTAGAAATCCCATCAAGTGACCCCATTTTGGAAAATACACCCCTCTGGGAACTGGTATACAGGTGTAGTGACTATTTTGACTCTATGGGTGTTTCCAGAAACAATTATGCAATGGAAGTTGAGAAGTGAAAATTGCAAATCTGCCATTGTAGTGCCCATACATTGTAGTGCTCATATACTGTGCCCAGCTCATACTTCTGGAGACATGCACCCTGTAAATTAAGCGGCCTCTACTGCCAAATGGGGGCTCTAGATGTGCTTTAGGCACACTGTGGAGATCAGAAGGAGGGGGGCATTTGAATTTAGGAGCACAGTCTTTGCTGGATTTCTTTTAGGGGGAGCCATAGTGCCAGAGCCTCTATGTTATCAATAATGTGAAAACCCCCTGTATTTCTATTAACAAATGACAGACCTGACTGGGGACTTGATTTTTTGCGGATTGAGTTGAAGCTTTTATTGGGAACATTTTACATAGCATTTTTTATCACATTTATCGTGCGCTGTATGCTGAGCACTTACATACTGGTTTCCATCTAAATCTCTCAATAACATGATTCAGATGACACCCCCGAGGAATCCATTCACTATAATTATGCAGTAGAGTTGCTTAGGATTGTCTGGCCTCTGTTCAGCGGTGTGCTTTTCAGAAGGGCACAAAACTGGTTGACTGCTCGTTTCTGCACCACTGAAAAGAATGGAGACCGCTGGGTCATAGGCAGACACAGTCTAAAATGACTCCCTCTGCCTTATTATAGGGAATCTTCTGTTGTTTATTTTTTAGGATAATTTGTTGTTTAATTTTTAGTTTTCTTTATTTTGTGGTTTATTTTTCTTTTTCATATTTTAGGTTTTTTTTAAAACCTTTTTTTAAACTGTTTTACTTTGTTCATATATGGTACTTTAACTTTTATTAGTCTGATCAATGGTATAATCTACAGTATTGCCATTCAGCAGCATGTCAATGTATTATACTGTCAGTGTCAGACTGGCAGATCGCTTGCCAGACCCTGCTGCTGGCTGGGTCTTACACGCCACCATACAATGGCACACCTGGAGGTCATCATTTGACTTTCGGATGCCATGACTACCCTAGCCACCTCCATGATCATGTGAGCAAGAATGGTTGACCTTAGGGAGATCAACATCCACCACTGCGGAGACACCATCACATGTTTCTCAATGCAGTGATTCTAGAGCAATGCCCCCTGGGTAATATTCAAAGCAAGAAGGCCTGCGGAGACACCATCACATGTCTCAACGCTGGCAGGAAACTAGCCAGGTCTTTCACCGGGAAGGAACAACCATGGGAAGAGCAGTCTCCAGTCAAGGAGACCACCTATGCCAAACATGGTATCCATCCACAGACAGCCGTTTCGGGGTATTTGCCCCTCATCAGTGTGGAGTAGGAATCTGGCTAGTGGGAGCATTGCCTAGTAAAAGACTATGTGAGCAAGGATGGTTGACCTTAGGGAGATCAACATCCACCACTGCGGAGACACCATCACGTGTTTCTCAACGCAGTGATTCTAGAGCAATGCCCCCTGGGTAATATTCAAAGCAAGAAGGCCTGCGGAGACACCATCACATGTCTCAACGCTGGCAGGAAACTAGCCAGGTCTTTCACCGGGAAGGAACAACCACGGGAAGAGCAGTCTCCAGTCAAGGAGACCACCTATGCCAAACATGGTATCCATCCACAGACAGCCGTTTCGGGGTATTTGCCCCTCATCAGTGTGGAGTAGGAATCTGGCTAGTGGGAGCATTGCCTAGTAAAAGACTATGTGAGCAAGGATGGTTGACCTTAGGGAGATCAACATCCACCACTGCGGAGACACCATCACGTGTTTCTCAACGCAGTGATTCTAGAGCAATGCCCCCTGGGTAATATTCAAAGCAAGAAGGCCTGCGGAGACACCATCACATGTCTCAATGCTGGCAGGAAACTAGCCAGGTCTTTCACCGGGAAGGAACAACCACGGGAAGAGCAGTCTCCAGTCAAGGAGACCACCTATGCCAAACATGGTATCCATCCACAGACAGCCGTTTCGGGGTATTTGCCCCTCATCAGTGTGGAGTAGGAATCTGGCTAGTGGGAGCATTGCCTAGTAAAAGACTATGTGAGCAAGGATGGTTGACCTTAGGGAGATCAACATCCACCACTGCGGAGACACCATCACGTGGCATTGCTCTAGAATCACTGCGTTGAGAAACACGTGATGGTGTCTCCGCAGTGGTGGATGTTGATCTCCCTAAGGTCAACCATCCTTGCTCACATAGTCTTTTACTAGGCAATGCTCCCACTAGCCAGATTCCTACTCCACACTGATGAGGGGCAAATACCCCGAAACGGCTGTCTGTGGATGGATACCATGTTTGGCATAGGTGGTCTCCTTGACTGGAGACTGCTCTTCCCGTGGTTGTTCCTTCCCGGTGAAAGACCTGGCTAGTTTCCTGCCAGCGTTGAGACATGTGATGGTGTCTCCGCAGGCCTTCTTGCTTTGAATATTACCCAGGGGGCATTGCTCTAGAATCACTGCGTTGAGAAACATGTGATGGTGTCTCCGCAGTGGTGGATGTTGATCTCCCTAAGGTCAATCATCCTTGCTCACATAGTCTTTTACTAGGCAATGCTCCCACTAGCCAGATTCCTACTCCACACTGATGAGGGGCAAATACCCCGAAACGGCTGTCTGTGGATGGATACCATGTTTGGCATAGGTGGTCTCCTTGACTGGAGACTGCTCTTCCCGTGGTTGTTCCTTCCCGGTGAAAGACCTGGCTAGTTTCCTGCCAGCGTTGAGACATGTGATGGTGTCTCCGCAGGCCTTCTTGCTTTGAATATTACCCAGGGGGCATTGCTCTAGAATCACTGCGTTGAGAAACACGTGATGGTGTCTCCGCAGTGGTGGATGTTGATCTCCCTAAGGTCAACCATCCTTGCTCACATAGTCTTTTACTAGGCAATGCTCACACTAGCCAGATTCCTACTCCACACTGATGAGGGGCAAATACCCCGAAACGGCTGTCTGTGGATGGATACCATGTTTGGCATAGGTGGTCTCCTTGACTGGAGACTGCTCTTCCCGTGGTTGTTCCTTCCCGGTGAAAGACCTGGCTAGTTTCCTGCCAGCGTTGAGACATGTGATGGTGTCTCCGCAGGCCTTCTTGCTTTGAATATTACCCAAGGGGCATTGCTCTAGAATCACTGCGTTGAGAAACATGTGATGGTGTCTCCGCAGTGGTGGATGTTGATCTCCCTAAGGTCAACCATCCTTGCTCACATAGTCTTTTACTAGGCAATGCTCCCACTAGCCAGATTCCTACTCCACACTGATGAGGGGCAAATACCCCGAAACGGCTGTCTGTGGATGGATACCATGTTTGGCATAGGTGGTCTCCTTGACTGGAGACTGCTCTTCCCGTGGTTGTTCCTTCCCGGTGAAAGACCTGGCTAGTTTCCTGCCAGCGTTGAGACATGTGATGGTGTCTCCGCAGGCCTTCTTGCTTTGAATATTACCCAGGGGGCATTGCTCTAGAATCACTGCGTTGAGAAACATGTGATGGTGTCTCCGCAGTGGTGGATGTTGATCTCCCTAAGGTCAATCATCCTTGCTCACATAGTCTTTTACTAGGCAATGCTCCCACTAGCCAGATTCCTACTCCACACTGATGAGGGGCAAATACCCCGAAACGGCTGTCTGTGGATGGATACCATGTTTGGCATAGGTGGTCTCCTTGACTGGAGACTGCTCTTCCCGTGGTTGTTCCTTCCCGGTGAAAGACCTGGCTAGTTTCCTGCCAGCGTTGAGACATGTGATGGTGTCTCCGCAGGCCTTCTTGCTTTGAATATTACCCAGGGGGCATTGCTCTAGAATCACTGCGTTGAGAAACATGTGATGGTGTCTCCGCAGTGGTGGATGTTGATCTCCCTAAGGTCAATCATCCTTGCTCACATAGTCTTTTACTAGGCAATGCTCCCACTAGCCAGATTCCTACTCCACACTGATGAGGGGCAAATACCCCGAAACGGCTGTCTGTGGATGGATACCATGTTTGGCATAGGTGGTCTCCTTGACTGGAGACTGCTCTTCCCGTGGTTGTTCCTTCCCGGTGAAAGACCTGGCTAGTTTCCTGCCAGCGTTGAGACATGTGATGGTGTCTCCGCAGGCCTTCTTGCTTTGAATATTACCCAGGGGGCATTGCTCTAGAATCACTGCGTTGAGAAACACGTGATGGTGTCTCCGCAGTGGTGGATGTTGATCTCCCTAAGGTCAACCATCCTTGCTCACATAGTCTTTTACTAGGCAATGCTCCCACTAGCCAGATTCCTACTCCACACTGATGAGGGGCAAATACCCCAAAATGGCTGTCTGTGGATGGATACAATGTTTGGCATAGGTGGTCTCCTTGACTGGAGACTGCTCTTCCCGTGGTTGTTCCTTCCCGGTGAAAGACCTGGCTAGTTTCCTGCCAGCGTTGAGACATGTGATGGTGTCTCCGCAGGCCTTCTTGCTTTGAATACTACCTCCATGATCATGTCACAGGTGTGTCGGGGGGAGTGAGAAGGAGCACACTGCTTCACACTAACTTCTATTTGCCGCCATCACTAATGATGGCGGCGTATAGCAGATCGCAAAGGGTTAACATCATCAGGACCTGATCCAATCAAGTCGTGATCATGTCTCCAGTCAGTACTATCGTTCTGCACCGGAACCCTGGCATTTGCGGGCCTCAGGGGGTCGGAATTCCTCTCCTGACCGCCGACCGTACTAAAATCTTGGTGCTGCACATGTGATGCCCTGGACTAGCCAGGTAGTCACAGACATAACAGCACACACACCCCTTCCCCTGGACAGTTCATACCAGTCAAACAAAACCCTTGTTTCCTCCCTCCAGGGTCTGATGTCCACACCAGGTGGGGCGGAGCCAGGCGGTTGGCCTCACCCACCGAGGAGTTCACACGCCTGGAGGTGGGAAAAGTGACAGATTGTAGTAGAGTGTGGAAGTGAGAGGAGCAAAAGTCTGTGTGTGTCTGGGTCGGAGCCCAGGCACCATCAGCAAGGTTGGCAGACGGTGGTGGCCATCTGCAGGAGTTAGCAGATCGCTGCGGAACCGTAGGACCGGGGTCGGGCGGTGGCCCACCGGTACCGAACCGGGGAGCGGAGTGAAGCTAAGCACAAATGCAGGGCCATCGGACCCTGACTAGGCTTGGAGCCGCCGACAAAGGTCAAATCCGAGAGTGACCGGAACCCCAGGGGTTTCCTAACACCCAAGACCCGACAAAAGGCAACCGTCCACACCGTGAGGATACACAGCCACCACCACAGGCTAGAGATCCAAGGGCCAGCGCCTGCGGGCAAAACGGGCTCCTTCGGTACCTATATGTCAGGGAGCGGACTACCATTGTGAAACCATCGGAGTCAACACACTCTACACAGGTGCAGGGAAAGACAGCCACCATCAACCTGTCCGGGGAGAGCAAAGACACTGCAGCCAGCTGCGGGACCTGTCCATCCAGCCGTTTGGTTTACCAGAGACTCTGTGAATTTGTGCATGAGTGAGTACCACAGTGCCATCCGGCACCGCGCTGTGCTGCCCCTGCAACCCTGTACCCCGGCCAACCAGCCTCCCCGTCCCACAACCGGGCCCCGGGATCACCAACCCCTACCCACGGAGGGGATAACATCCTAGCTGCTCCCTGCCATCGCTCCTGGGATCCCCGTTATCAGCAGCGGTGGTGCCCATCATCACCACGACCCGTGGGTGGCGTCACGAACTATCTCCCCAAACAAACCACCCCCTTTTCACTCGTGGGCGAGGAGCGCTGCTCGAGTCCCCGGGTCCAGCCCACCGCTCGAGCCACCGAGCAGCAGCAGAGGTCCCCGGACCCGAGCGTGTGAGCGCGCCCCTCCGCCCGCGACACACACAGCCTAGCAAGCGCTGACGTTTATCTATAGTGAGCGGTCGCGAAAAGGTTATGAGCTTACTGAATTTAGCATTGTATGGTAGTAGAATGCTAACATTTGTAACAAGTCAGTTTGAAATCTTTCTTCCTTCCTAAATATTCTATAATCAACTGTGAGTGATATTTTTGAAAAGTGTAAGTATTTAGGAACCAAAGCAACTAAGCCATGAAGGGGTAGACTAAGAAGTGTCAGGGTTGCCAAATGGAATATAGCGCATAAAACTTCCCAAGGCTTTGCTGACTTAATAACTGCAGAGTTCAGACACAAATTGTGTGCAGGTTCATTGCATGGGTTTCCATGGAGGAGCAGTTGCAAGCAAGCCTTACATCACAAAGCACAATGTCAAGTGTCAAATGAAGTAGTGCAAAACACATCACCACTGGACTAAAATAACACTTATCTATCTGGTGGATGAGTATGTGTTTAGCGAATGTCAAGAAAACATTACCCTCCTGACTGATTTTGCCAACTGTAAATGTCGCGGGCGGAGGAGGGGACGCTGCGCTCACCCACTGCTCGCTTCCGGCTGCCGCTGCTGCTCGGTGGTGGCTCGAGCGGTGGTCCGGATCCCGGGGACTCGAGCGGCGTTCCTCGCCCGTGAGTGAAAGGGGGTGGTTTGGTTTAGGGATATTGTCCGTGACGCCACCCACGGTTGTGGTGAGGTTGTGACACCACCGCTGCTCTGGACGGGGATCCCGGGAGCGATGACAGGGAGCAGCTTGGATGTTGTTTCTCCCCTCCGTGGGTAGGGGGGTTGGTTGTCCCGGGGCCCTGTGAGGGTAGGGATGCAGGCGGGTTACGGGGCCTGGTGAGGTGCAGGGTCACAGGGGCAGCGCTGTGCCGCGCGGCACGGTGGTACTCACTCAGCCAGTAATTTACACGGAGTCTCTGGTCAAACAAACGGCTGGATGGACGGGTCCCACAGACGGCTGCGGTGTTTTTCCCCTGACCCCTGGTTGGTAGTGTAAGTCCTTTCCTGCACCTTCGTGTACGCTCTTCCTGCGCTCCGGTTTCCAGCTGGTCCACGGTCCATACGGTTTGCTCCAATCGGCCTCTCCTGCAGACGGTCACCACCGTCTGCCAACCTTGCTGTAGCGTCCGGGCCACACACCCGGACGCCGTCAGACTACTCCTCTACCACTTCACTTCCTCTCACTTCAAAACTGAACTCTCATCTGACTCCTTTTCCCGCCTCCAGGACTGTGAACTCCTCGGTGGGCGGGACCAACCACCTGGCCCACCCCCTGGTGTGGACATCAGCCCCTGGAGGAAGACAACAAGGATTTTGTGTTTGGCTTCGGTGTGTCTAACCGGGCTGTGGGGTGTGTTGGTGTAGTTCTGTGACGACCTGGCTTGTCCAGGGCGCCACATAAAATTTAGTGGAGGAGAGCTAATGCTATGAGATTGTTTCTGATGGGATGACCTAGGCCCCTATGTTTTAGTAAAGTTTAATGTTTCAGCATATCAATACATTTTGAATAACTGCATGCTTCCACATTTGTAGGCAAAGTTTTAGGAAGGACCTTTTATGCTTCAGCATGACTGTGCCTGAGTGCACTTTGAAAGATCCATAAAGGCATGGGTGGGTGATCTTGGTGTGGAAGAACTTGACTGGCCTGCACAAAGCCCTAACCTCATCTAATGCCTTTTGGATAAACTCAAAGAGAGATTCCAAGCCTGGCCCTCTCGTCTAACACCATTGTCTGATGTTAAAAAAATGCCTTTTTTTCCTCTGTGCCTGCCGTGCCTTTCGGCCATCTAGGCTTCTGACATTCCTGCATGGCATAGCACAGCCATGATGTGCACAGCAACAACATAGCACGCAGGGATGTCAAAAGCCTATTAGTGCCGGGAGCCCAAAATGACGCAGGCCAGGGGGCCATGGCGATGCACGTGTGTTCATAAGACATATCTGGGGAGAGCTCCTGCCATCCTGCATTTAATCTTTCAGATACCTACTATATATATATATCTATGGTTCCCCCTGACCCAAGCTATAATCCCTGACATGTGGGATACTAGCCTAGCTTCAATGGAACTCCTACCCTGAAGGCTCCAGTCAGGCAGACCCCTTGGAGATTCTGCTGATAAAGGGTTGCGGGGAGACAGTATCCTACTGGAGAAGTCCCAAGGGGCGTGTGGCACTTACCGGGCTTCAGAGGAGCTGCTATGGAGGGGCTACGGTTTGACACACCCCGTAAGTATTCCCATGGTTGTACACATAGAGGAGAAGGTAACCATTTTGACGTTCAGGTCAGGCAGTAAGATGGAGGTGAGAGATTCCATGTGGTTCCCCTGTGTACACCTCTCTTTTCATTAAACTCCCTGCGTGGGCCATAGACTGTCTGGTAATGGATGGTGGGTGATGCTGCACTCCTCCTGATTTGGATAGGGAGCCTTCATCAGCTGGATCCTACTGACGCTGCGCTGTTCCTACTTGGTTTAATCAATCCACATAGGGATTTGATTCTGTTGGGCACAGAGTGAGAGGACTTGGCATAACAACCTGTGTGAGATGTAGGATCTCCTTTGTGCATTTCATATTATATAAATCTGGAGACAAACAAGGTATACTGTAGTCACAATTTATGTTCTCTCCTATGGAATATTTGTAAGGAACTCTGCACTTCGTTTGAGTAACTTGTAATCCCAGTTACATATATATCTTGGAGAAGCTCTAGATGCTGTTACTTTATCTCAATATACAGCATCCTTGCATTTGTCACATAGTATTACAATAATGAACCTAAAGGCCATGTCTCACTAAGCGACATCGCTAGCGACATCGCTGCTAAGTCACGTTTTTTGTGACGCAACAGCGATCTTGCTAGAGATGTCTCTGTGTGTGACATCCAGCAACGACCTGGCCCCTGCTGTGAGGTCGCCGGTCATTGCTGAATGTCCTGGATCATTTTTTGGTCATTGCTCTCCCGCTGTGAAGCACACATTGCTGTGTTTGACAGCGAGAGAGCAACGATCTGAATGTGCAGGGAGCAGGGAGCAGGGAGCCGGCTTCTGCGGACACTGGTAACCAAGGCTTTGCTTGGTTACCCAATATTTACCTTGGTTACCAGCGTCCACAGCTTCTAGAAGCCGGCTCCCTGCTCCCTGCACACGTAGCCAAGGCACACATCGGGCTACTAGGCAAAGCGCTTTGCTTAGTAGCCCAATGTGAACTATGGTTACCAAGCACAGCGTCGTTACACGGGTCGCTGGTGGCTGGTGGCTGATCTCTGATCGCTGTGGAGATCTGCCTGTTTGACAGCTCACCAGTGACCATGTAGCGATGCTCCAGCGATCCCTGCAAGGTCAGATCGCTGGTTGGATCGCTGGAGCGTCACTAAGTGGGATGGTACCTTAAGTAACAGCTCCACTGCAGCTGATAAACTCAAGGTGTTGCTAGAGGAGATACACTTAACATCCCTTGTACACTGAGGAGTAGCGCTGTATCAACTTCCAAAACCAATGAACAATTTAGAGGCCAAACCCAACATGATGATGAGTAGGAGGGGATGACTTGACCCTACTTCAAGTATTGGAACAGTTTTCACAGGCCATATTCATTTGTACTCACTACTTAACTGGAAAGATAGATTAGGTGCGGGCGTGAAGTGGGACTACTATATAAAGACATGCAAACTTTAAGGGGTCGCAGCTCTGAAGTTGAAACAAGTGTGTCAACCTCGCAGATAAAATACCCCCAATGGCTGCAAAGTCCAAATTGGCTGGATTAAATGATGTCTGATGCCAAAAAGAGGATGACCTGAAAATTGGATGCATAGCAATAACATTTGTGTCATTGGTCAACCCGAAAGATCAGAGAGTCAGCACCCTGAATAATTCCTGGAGACACGGATGAAATCTAACCTGGGAGATGAATTTTCCTCTACGTTTGTGAAAGAGCCCACAAACTCTCGCCAAAAGTCCCTCCTCCAGGTGCCATTCCAAGGCCCTTTCTGGCACAACTACTAAATAGCAAGGATAGAGACACAGCTCATCACATGGCTAGGTAAAAATGTCCTCTTAAACACAACAATGCTAAGGTCTCAATGTTTCCAGATTTCTCTGTGGATCTTCAGAAGCACAGAGCTCAATTTATGGATGTCAATAGAAAATTTAAGGACAGAAGCATTGCCTATTTGACGATCTACCTGGCTTCTCCTCATATAGTATATGAGGGCTTCTCTACAGTTTTCACCACTACTGATGAGGAGTGGGAATGGCTTCAACTCCACCCTGAACTAAGGAAGTAATAACTTTCGTCTTCTCAAATTTGTTGCATTTCCAACAACAAAAGGGAAACTGGAACTTTATCTATAGCAATGGGAGTCTCTACATTACACATTATGGGAAACAGCTATATCTATCTCTTCCACCAGTGCAGGTATCATTGTATTGGAATACTATTAGAGGTGTTAAATTCTATACCCCTCTTTAGTCATGTTGAATTTAGCTTCTATGTTTGCAACTGTCATGATACTGTAACTAACCATCTTGTATCCCCACATTTTTATTAACGATCTAGCCAATTGAATTTTCTCTTTAGTGGGTTAAATTATAACAACAGACATGAAGGCCTTATTGGTTGTAATTTGCAATTGATGCTGTGGTTGATATGTTTTGTCACTTTGATACTTCTCTTTGGGAAGTTTATGGCTTCCCAATTAAGATGTATGACTTGGAATATTAGAGGCCTAAATTCTCCTCGGAAGAGAATCAAGGTATTTTCTCAGGTCAGATAACACCAAACCCTTATTTTAGTCCGTTAAGAGACCCATCTTACTCTAGATTCGACAAAATAGCCTAACAAACCGTGGTCATTACACTCATTTTATACAAGCTATTCTAGAGAGGCATCTCTCCTGATGCATAAATCCACCAGATGGGAGATTAAAGTAGCCCACAGAGACCCGGAGGGGCATTTTGTTTTTACGTATATTTAAAGAATATCTTTTGACCCCACTCACGCTTCTTTGGCAGTTGTCAAGCAGGCGGTGAGCTTTGCACTGAACTATCCAGATGTTCATGTCTTATGTATGGGAGACTTCCACTTAGTCATGGATTATTGCCTGGATAGAGTCCATTTAGATTGTAATTCTCCCCCATCTAATTCCTCCTCTACTCCCTAATCAGCATATGTGGACAGTAATAGCTGGTTGAAATTATGGACAATGCGTTACACTGATGCTCGGTAATCTTTGTATCACTCCTTAACTAGGCAAACTCAATTGTGATTAGATTACATATTTGGTTCTAGTAATATGGCCATCTGGGTAGAGAATGTGGAACATGGGAAAAAGGGTTTTTTTACACCACAGCTCAGTGATACTTATACTGAAAATTTATCAAGATGTATCTAGACTTTTCTGGAAGCTTAACACCTTCTGGTTGACATTAATCGTCCCTAATGACAGAATCCTTGATGAAATAGAAATCTTTATAGCAGTACACTCTGTCCCTAGTAATACAGGTGCCCTTTATCATGGGGACCTGTTGCATCCTGCTTGTGCATTGGTATCTGGTCTTGTATTGGTAAGGCTTCTTTTTCTGTGATGGTTTTTGAGTTTATGTCCTATGTGAGCTATTTTTTAATTCAATGTAGTGTAAGGATTTGCAAGTATGGTGACCTTTGCGTATTTTGGCCAAAATATGAACCTTATGTATTTTTTAGATTGCAAAAAAAATAATATATATATTTTTTTTTTCATTTTTATGTAAGATGCAGCACGACCCCATAGTGTTCGTTGGGAGAACTGGGGTGTCTGTCTTGTGGGGTGCACTTATATAGTGCTGGGCAGCCCGCCTGATCTAATAGTATTGACGGCATAAATAGGTTGTAAGCCAGACACTGTGCATTACATGTATCTGCGTGACTGGCGCCCTTTGCAAGCCTTATCTGTGTGCATGTCTAATACTAGCAACCACCTGCTTCATGAATTGGTAGGTAGTAAGTGGTTGTTTCATCAGTATTTTGCACCTGTGCTGCCACCGCTTTTATCATGGGGCATTGCTAATCTGGTCTTGTGTTGGTAAGGCTGCTTATTTTTCTGTGATTTCTTTTTGAGTTTATGTCCTATGTGAGCAGTACCTTCATTTTATACACAATCATCTTGGCTATTTTAGACATAAATTGGACTTGCAACTATTTAGCATATGGTTAGTTATGCAGATTCTTGTTGTGTCACTGCATTTCTATTGTTTTGCTCCTGGTGGTGAAAAAAATATATTTTTCTTCCTGTATACTATAAATTACAACCTGTTCTCACATTCCCTAATAGCTTAGTCTGTTATTAGGTTGATTCTCATGTGAAAGGTCACTCGTTCGAATTGAGGGGCAGCCATTAAAAAGATTTTGTGAGAAACAGCATCATCCAGCTCATCGATTGCGATCTCTCTGCCAACAAAATTGTCAAGCTATAACATGCGAGTGTCCTGACAATTGGAAGAATATGAAATGAAGTCCGTCCATCCATTTGTAAGGGGATGTAAGGCGGGCTTTGCACGTTGTGACATCGCAAGCCGATGCTGCGATGTCGCAGGTGATAGTCCCCGCCCCCGTCGCAGGTACGATATCTTGTGATAGCTGGCGTAGCGAAAATAATTGCTACGCCAGCTTCACATGCACTCACCTGCCCTGCGACCGTCGCTCTGGCCGGCGACCCGCGTCCTTCCTAATCGGGTGGGTTGTGCAGCGTCATAGCGACGTCACACGGCAGGCGGCCAATAGCGGCGGAGGGGCGGAGATGAGCAGGATGTAAACATCCTGCCCACCTCCTTCCTTCCGTATAGACGCCGGCGGCAGGTAAGGTGAAGTTCCTCGCTCCTGCGGCGTAACACACAGCGATGTGTGCTGCCGCAGGAACGAGGAACAGCATCGCACCATCGCTGCAGCAAAATTATGGAAAAGTCGGAGCTTGCAACGATGATACGATAATGACTCGTTTATCGTATCATCTAGAATTTACACACAACAATGTCGAAAGTGACGCCGGATGTGCGTCACTTTCGATTTGACCCCACCGACATCGCACGTGCGCCGGCCTAAGGCACAGTCGCCCCTGCCCTGCAATCCACTGTTTGTGAAGTGATGTATGTTTTAGCATAAAATGTATATTGAGAGGATTTGACTAATATCTGTACAATGTGACCACCTAGTGGTCGGGTTTTGAATAGCTTTTCCCTGGTTCCTGGTAGGGTTAAAAGACAGACAGACAGGGTTAAAAGTGTGGTAGATACCTTTTTACGGGAGGAGTGTTAGTAAATAGAAGATAGGCAGCGGCCATGTTTTAGTCAGTCATGGAGTAGAGAAAAACAGGAAAGCTGCATCTGTGGGAGGTACAGTTAGGTCCAGAAATATTTGGACAGTGACACAATTTTCGCGAGTTGGGCTCTGCATGCCACCACACTGGATTTGAAATGAAACCTCTACATCAGAATTCAAGTGCAGATTGTAACGTTTAATTTGAAGGTTTGAACAAAAATATCTGATAGAAATTGTAGGAATTGTACACATTTCTTTACAAACACTCCACATTTTAGGAGGTCAAAAGTAATTGGACAAATAAACCAAACCCAAATAAAATATTTTTATTTTCAATATTTTGTTGCGAATCCTTTGGAGGCAATCACTGCCTTAAGTCTGGAACCCATGGACATCACCAAACGCTGGGTTTCCTCCTTCTTAATGCTTTGCCAGGCCTTTACAGCCGCAGCCTTCAGGTCTTGTTTGTTTGTGGGTCTTTCCGTCTTAAGTTTGGATTTGAGCAAGTGAAATGCATGCTCAATTAGGTTAAGATCTGGTGATTGACTTGGCCATTGCAGAATGTTCCACTTTTTTGCACTCCTGAACTCCTGGGTAGCTTTGGCTGTATGCTTGGGGTCATTGTCCATCTGTACTATGAAGCGCCGTCCGATCAACTTTGCAGCATTTGGCTGATTCTGGGCTGAAAGTATATCCCGGTACACTTCAGAATTCATCCGGCTACTCTTGTCTGCTGTTATGTCATCAATAAACACAAGTGACCCAGTGCCATTGAAAGCCATGCATGCCCATGCCATCACGTTGCCTCCACCATGTTTTACAGAGTATGTGGTGTGCCTTGGATCATGTACCGTTCCCTTTCTTCTCCAAACTTTTTTCTTCCCATCATTCTGGTACAGGTTGATCTTTGTCTCATCTGTCCATAGAATACTTTTCCAGAACTGAGCTGGCTTCATGAGGTGTTTTTCAGCAAATTTAACTCTGGCCTGTCTATTTTTGGAATTGATGAATGGTTTGCATCTAGATGTGAACCCTTTGTATTTACATTCATGGAGTCTTCTCTTTACAGTTGACTTAGAGACAGATACACCTACTTCACTGAGAGTGTTCTGGACTTCAGTTGATGTTGCGAACGGGTTCTTCTTCACCAAAGAAAGTATGCGGCGATCATCCACCACTGTTGTCATCCGTGGATGCCCAGGCCTTTTTGAGTTCCAAAGCTCACCAGTCAATTCCTTTTTTCTCAGAATGTACCCGACTGTTGATTTTGCTACTCCAAGCATGTCTGCTATCTCTCTGATGGATTTTTTCTTTTTTTCAGCCTCAGGATGTTCTGCTTCACCTCAATTGAGAGTTCCTTAGACCACATGTTGTCTGGTCACAGCAACAGCTTCCAAATGCAAAACCACACACCTGTAATCAACCCCAGACCTTTTAACTACTTCATTGATTACAGGTTAATGAGGGAGACGCCTTCAGAGTTAATAGCAGCCCTTAGAGTCCATTGTCCAATTACTTTTGGTCCCTTGAAAAAGAGGAGGCTATGCATTACAGAGCTATGATTCCTAAACCCTTTCTCCGATTTGGATGTGAAAACTCTCATATTGGAGCTGAGAGTGTGCACTTTCAGCCCATATTATATATATAATTGTATTTCTGAACATGTTTTTGTAAACAGCTAAAATAACAAAACTTGTGTCACTGTCCAAATATTTCTGGACCTAACTGTATGTGGGAGGTATGGTGAGTTAGTTGTCCCTAGTGAATTTTTCTAAATCCTCTGGGTCAACCCCGGACCCTGGCCATGTAGGAAAAAAGCAGTCAAAGCAGCCCATGATTCCCCATGTCAGGACTTTCAGGAGCCTGACCCCGGGGAAAGCAGCTGTCTCTCTCTGGTGTTCCAGGCAGATACCCTGCAATGGAGGGTCAGGCAAAAAAGGGCCTGTACCACATAGTGAATGAGCTCCGTCTTACAGCTGACCCAATAGTTTTTCAGAAGCTAAAACCGTGTTGGTGTTACGGGACAGCACTGCAAGGAATATTTAACTTTACTGTGCGGTTTCATGAAGTTAGCTAGGAAGACGGGACTATTGGAACCAGGGAAGCAGTGTGCGTTTAAAGTGTTAATTAGAGATGAGCGAACCAGCCGTGGTTCGGCTCGAGTTCGGTTCGTCGAACGGAGGTCTCGTTCGAGTTCAGTTCGGCGAACGTTCGACGAACCGAACTCGAACCAATAGGATATAATGGGAGGCAATCACAAACACATAAAAACGCATTATAAATGTACACATACAGTTAATAAACATTGCCATAACACTTACCGGTCCCCGCGATCCCTCCTGCACTCTGTCTCCTGCCGCTATTCCATCCGATGATCGCTGAATCCTCCAGGTGACCAGCACTGCCAGCAGTGATGCAGTACCTATCGTGACGTCAAAATAGCCATGTGACCAGTCACGTGGCTATTATCTCATTGGCTACAGACTGGTCACATGACTATGACGCGTCATGTAGGACCTGTCATTGCACTCTCCGGTACACGGTGCACATTTGTGTATCGCCGTGTACCGGCGACATGCGCTAGCACACGGTCGACTCCCCGTTCCGTTAGGGACCGGCTGACACAGCCGGTCATTAACGGAGATCACCGTTGCCATAGCAACGCAGTTAGCGGTGACGTCACCGCTACCTGCGGCTCCGAGAATCACATGATCGGAGCCCTGTTGCTATGGTAACGCGTCTGTCACCACCAGCAGCCAGCAGCACTGATCTCTCACGGAGTGAAGGCTGCACGCTGCTTCCCGTGCAGCCTTCACGGAGTGAAGGCTGCACGGGAAGCAGCGTCTTCCCTCATGCAGCAGTGATGGAGCAGAGCTGCATTTGTTGAACGAGAAAGACAGAAGACCATGGATCGTGGAGGGCTGACAGGGGGTAATAAAGATGGAGTCTCTAATGTGTCTGTGTATTTATTTCTATTAAAGTATTTTTTCTCTGTGTGGTGTCTTTTTTTTAACCCTTTATTGGAGATTCTTAATGGCCGGGTCAAACGTGCCTGACATTAAGAATCTCTGGCTTAATACTGGCTAGTAAAACAAAGCCAGTATTAACTCATGATTACCCAACAAGCCACCCAGCTCCAGGGCTGTTGGAAGAGTTGAATTGATATAGAAGGGTTAATAGTTTCTCTATTTCTTCATTAAAGATTTATTGTTATTAGTAAGTATATCTGATGGTAGTTCATAGTCATGGAGCCTACGGAATAAGAGACCGGCTCAAGGATTATTATGGTCTCTAAATGTTCTTCTAATCTTCTCCTTATCTCATATGCATGACTCTACATTTTTGTTTTGCTAAAACTTAAAGGTCATATGAACAACTGGTAAAGTTCAGCTAGAAGTTTTTTTTCTCTTTCTTTTGCAATATCACATTGATCTGTAAATGGTATAAATAAACTGTACTTTCCTTAAATAAACAGAAGAAATTGATCATGCTCACATGGATGCTGGTCTTTTCTCTCCGAGCGCTCGATCTTGATTAGGTCTGAAGAGGCCTAACTCAAGAGGACCTCGCTGGTGATCCCATAAGCTGACTTGTGACAAAACAGAACAGCTACAACAGTTTTGGCGCCCAACGTGGGGCCGTGGCCAACCAGCCTATTCGGAAGAAGTTTTGGGGACTCTTGAGACAGTGAAATTTCAGCTGCAGCAAGGTGAGAAGCTTTATTCTTACACTTCATTTCACTCTCTCTGATTTCCCGAATATTCTGGGTAAGGCTGTACACACGGTTCAAGAACTCTGGCATCACCAGTGAGTATTGTTTTTTTCATGCATGTCTGAATGAGAGTTGAAATATAGAGTAATAAGATAATCTGTTGTCCGTCCATTAACTGATTGCATAGATTGCATAGTACGGAATTTGGGACAGTCTCTGTATAATTGCATTTGCTGTGTTGCTGTGTTTTGTGTTTTGCTTTGGCCATCTTTGCATCTTTGATGGGCAATACACTGGTCTAGGGATATGTGTTCATAAGTGGTTTCATATTAATGCCTAGATAAAGTAGGCAGGCAATAGGTTGTTGTATATTGATGAGAAGCCTCTGAATAACAAAGTGACAAGTAATTGAGATAAGAGACTTGGTGAAATAATATGTATGTATAAGCCTAATGGTTATAGGTCATACTGTGGACTGTGAAAAGATGTTCCGGTTGTGAAATGTCACAGGGCATAGCCATATAGAGTATTTGAGTGGATACCTGACATATGTATTTTTTCCCATCAGTGTCAAGAGCGGTTTAGATAATTTTATTTGCATGTGAGGTTAACTGATCCTTGGAAGGTGTATTGTTACATATGCTTCTGGAATCAATGAATGAGTAGGACAAGTGGTCCTGGGATCTGTCCTTATAGTGAGATATTGTGTGTTTCTTTCCCTCAAAATGGGGATGAAGGTTTTATAGTAAAGTAGGATATTAGTGCTGTGAAGGTATATAAGTGGTCTCAATTTTCTGCAGGGATTGTGTATTATACCAGTGGGTATTAGGATTGTGTTTTGGAAGCTGAATCTGAACGAGATAACACTCTTGCTAAACAAACTGTGCGCTGACATTCTTTTGGGAGGGGTCAAGTGAACAGCTGCGCGATTTTCTGCCCTTTGTGAGAAGTCAGCTCTGTTAATTGTATTGGTTTAACTCTAGTTTACGTTGGTGGCTGAAATAGTTTGTAAAGGACCAGCATGGAGTAGCCAAACTATACATCAGGTCAAGTGGGTTAGAGAGCATTTGTGGCCTTCCCACTTACATGGAGGTGGTCTAGCAGGTGAGAGGACTATCACACCTGGTCCTTCCTGCTTTAGTCATCTGGTCTATTGGGTGAGAGGTGTTTTTAACCCTTCCCAATACGCCCTACAAGTGTAGCAGGTGAGAGTGAATGCTGATTGAGCCTTCTTGCTACCACTTGAGAGCCCATTCTGACTTGCCAGGAGACGTGTGGCCTGTTAACAAGGTTCAGGGACACTGAGAGGGCATTTGCAGAAAGGTGGGCTGTGTGGGAATAAGTTGAAGCCATGGGCAACTTGTTCAGTGTGCAGCGTGGGGCTCCAGCAGGATCCAAAACAGCCAAACAGATAGTGCAAGAAAGAGAAGGCAAAGAAGCAGTGAAAAATGTCAGACCGATACTCAAAAAGGCAGACATGCCAGAGTACGGATGTTTGGATGTTGAGAAATGGCACAGATTCAGGGAAGAAAAGAGAGGTTGGATAAAAGACAAGAGGGTAGAGCAACAAGTAAATAAATGGTGTCGTGTGGCTGAAGAGGTGCAGCATTGTGGATATAAAGAGACCACAGCGGGAGATAAGGTGTATTATGAATGTTTTAATGCACCAAAAGCAGGAATTGTGACTGCTACCGCCCCCCCTTCACATAAGCAGAAACCCAGACCAGATGAATGGACTTGTAAACATTGTAGTCAGAAAAACCCAGACTGGAGAGGTACTTGTGCTACATGTAATGTTACTCGCCCTAAGCAGATTGCACTAAATCCTGTTCGAACCAGGTCACATGTGATGACAGAGGACGCTGACACTGAGACAGAGGTAGTGAAGGAATTGAGTTTTACGGAGGAAGCTGACGGTGAGGAAAGGAAAGAACTCCCTGGGACCAGTACAAAAAAATCAGATGCATCCCGACCGAGGAAGGTCACAAGAATCAGACAGACACAGGAATATTACCCCTGGAGCCCCTCTGACCAGCTAGCTATGTTGAAACAGTTACCTGACCCTGAAAACCAACCTTTCCCATTTTACAGGCAAATACAGACAATACAGGTGACTTATAAATGCACTTGGTCAGACCTCGAGAGTTTGGTGACTGCAAAGGCAGGTGACGTGCTGGGACACATAATTAAGACGCATACTGATATGATAAAGGAGCAATCATGGATCATGGATATTCAGTCTGAGAGGTCTGGAATGACGTACTGTGAGGCATTGAAAGGATGGGCTACAAAGAAACAGACAGAGCAGTCTGTACTGATGACTGACGTGACACAGCAAAAAGGGGAGAGTATAGAGACGTACTTTGGGAGGTTACAGCTGAAGTGGACAGACATGGGGTACAGTGCAAGAAACGACCTTGATATCAAAATATTGGTGAATGCATTCATTGACGGTATGAATAAGTTTTTACGAGAAGCAGTACAGACGGCCAGACCTGAGTGGAGAAACATGGACCCAACAGACCTTCTGCAAGTAGCTAAGGGGGTTGAACTGACAAAATGCAAGCGACCAGTTATGTATGCTAGAGCACAAGGAAGATAGTGGAAGCAGAGGGGGGGGCACCAGGTGACCGAGCGACCGTACAGTGCTGGAATTGTGGACAGAATGGACATTATGCCAGACAGTGCAAAAACTCCAAAAAGGAGAGTGAGCAGACTGATTTCCCTCCTCCCTTGCCTCTGACCTAGGAAACTGGCAACCCAGTGACAAATGTGTACCCTGTTTTCGTTCCCTCAGGACCTGGTCCCACCTTACTTACGACCATAACCATGCCAGGGGGGAAAGAGGCAGAATTTTTAATTGACACTGGGGCAGCCGGCACTGTGGTACATAAAGACCTGATAAAGCCAGAGATGATCACTGACGAGACTGTGGAGTGTGTTGGGGTGGAGGGATTGGTGTCTGAAACTCCCTTGACAAAACAGATGAAGCTGAGATTACAAGATAGCCAGGAAATTCTCACAAAGCTTATTGTTAGTGAAAACACTCCTATGAATTTGCTGGGGGCTGATGTGTTAAGTGCTATCCAGGCTACCATACAATACACCCCAGAAGGTATTACAGTCACAAGTCCCCTCTCTGACAAACACTTGTGCAAGATTGCAGCAATGGTGTACATGTCCAAATCTGCGAGAGTGTCCGATACCAGAACTAGTGAAGACATAGCAATGCAACAAGTTCCAGACATTGTATGGGCAAAGGGAAAAACTGATGTTGGTCGGCTTCCTATTCCCCCAGTCATGATAAAATTAAAAGAGGGCTCCACTCCTCCTTGTTTAAAACAGTATCCCTTAAGTCCAGCCAAATCAATGGCTCTGACCAGAGATATAAGAGAATATGTGGAAGCAGGGGCTCTAGTACAAAGGTCCTCCCCCTGTAACACTCCCTTGTATCCAATCAAGAAAAAAGGGCCCAAAGGTTCCCCTGACACG
The DNA here is from genome assembly GCF_048569485.1 of Anomaloglossus baeobatrachus. Classification (NCBI taxonomy): domain Eukaryota; kingdom Metazoa; phylum Chordata; class Amphibia; order Anura; family Aromobatidae; genus Anomaloglossus; species Anomaloglossus baeobatrachus. The sequence continues at coordinate 657,479,584 of NC_134353.1, forward strand.
TACAGAATGGTGCATGATTTGAGAGCTGTCAATGCTGTCACTGAGAGTGTAGAATCTCCCATCCTTACTTACAGTACTGTAAGCAAAAGGTAACATTTTTGGGTCACTGTATCTCTGAAGGTACGAGACACCTGACTGAGGAGAGAAAACAAGCAGTCCAAAATCTCTCCTTACCCAGGTCCCACCGGCAACTGCGCACCTTTTTGGGCTTAGTGTCATACTGCAGGCCTTGGATAAGGTCTGCCTCGCAAATGATGCAACCCCTCTATGATTGTCTGGCATCTGACCCCTTTGACCTCACTCAGGAAGCTATTGATTCCTTTCATTCCCTTAAACTACTCATTGTATCTGCCCCGGCCCTGGGTATTCCAAATTACGATCAACCATTTTTCTTGTTTTGCACAGAACAGGGAGGGCATGCGACAGCCGTCCTCACACAGCAACATGGTGACAAACAAAGACCAATAGCTTACTACTCAGCGCGATTGGACCCAGTTGTCAGAGGGTCACCCACATGTGTCCGTGCTGTAGCGGCTGCTGCAATACTGCTAGGGAAAGCTTGCGAGATCACATTGACATTTCCCTTAACAATTTACTCCCCGCATGACATCCATGCTATACTTGTGCAAGTCCAACCGAAACACCTGTCTATGGCCAGACAGCTCAGACTTGAATGTGCCCTTCTGATTCCTGAGTATGTCACCCTCAAGAGGTGTAATGTTCTGAATCCAGCCACCCTTTTGCCAGTAGATTCAGAAAAGGGGGAATTGGTGACAATGGTAGCAAGTGAGGATGAATACTTTGACATGACGCACGAGCATGACTGCATAGAGCTGATGAGTCAGGAGACAGCAGGTTTTCCACATGTCTATGATACACCTATTACTAATGCAGATTTTGAGTTTTTTGTAGATGGCTCCAGATACCACCTGGATGGGAGATTCTACACTGGATATGCAGTAGTATCCTCGCATGAGGTAATCCGAGCTGAACCACTCCCGCCGCACATGTCCGCGCAGGAGGCGGAGCTAACAGCGCTCATTGAGGCGTGTAGAGCGGGGTCAGGTAGGAAAATTAATGTTTATTCAGACTCAAAGTATGGATTTGGGATCTGTCATGATTTTGGCCCTATCTGGAGAAGTAGAGCTTTTCTTACGTCAGCTGGTAAGCCTATTAAAAATGCAGAATTGGTAAAACGGTTAATGGAGGCACTAATGTTACCAGTCCAGGTTGGCATCATTAAGGTGAAAGCACACACAAAAGGTGACTCACTGGAGGTAGCGGGCAATAGAAGGGCGGATGCAGCTGCGAAAGCAGCGGCAAAGAGGCCTAGGGATCAGAGGATAGTGGCAGGGAGCCAGCAAGTCCCAGCCACAGTGAGTCTGGATGTCCTGAAATCCCTCCAGCATCAGGCTGCCCAAACAGAGAAGGAACACTGGGGGAAAATGGGAGCTGGGCTGAACTCGAATGGAGTATGGGAAAGTTGTGTTTACCAAGGTCCCTGTTCCCTATGATGGCACAAGCAACACATGGCCCCACTCACGCCTCAAAAAGTCACATGTGTAACCAGGTGAATGCCTTCTGGATCGCTCCTGGCTTCAGTTACGTAGCCTCCAAACATGTACAATCCTGCATTATCTGCGCACAACACAACCCAGGTAAAACAGTAAAAGTCCCTAAGAAAGCAACACCCAAACCGCTCTATCCGTTTCAACGACTGCAAATAGACTACATACAACTACCCAAGGTAGGAGTGTATGAATACGTCCTGGTATGTGTAGATCTCTTCTCAGGATGGGTTGAGGCCTATCCAGTAAAATGTGCAAATGCTAAAACAACTGCAGAAAAACTGATGAAGGAACTAGTCTGTCGGTATGGCATCCCAGAAGCCATAGAAAGTGACAGGGGTACACACTTCACTGGAGAAATAATGAGGGACATTATGCAGGCCCTGGGAATAGAGCAGGCATTCCATACCCCTTATCATCCACAGAGCAGTGGAAAAGTAGAGAGATTAAACGGGACACTTAAACTAAAAATTCAAAAGGCCATGGCAGAGACAGGAAAGAATTGGGTAGAGTGCTTATCCCTGGCACTCTTTTCAGTCAGACACACTCCAAATAGAAAGACAGGCTTGTCTCCTTTTGAAGTCCTTTTTGGTAGTGCCCCAAAAACAGGTCTCTACTTTCCACAAGTGTTACAGATGCAGCACGGCACTATGACAGCCTACGTCCAGGCCTTACAGGAAAGACTTAATGTGGTGCATAAACATGTCTTTTCATCCATTCCAGATCCCAATGCAAGTGCAGATGTGCATCAGCTGAATCCAGGTGATTGGGTGGTCGTGCGCAGACACGTGAGAAGGAGCCTAGATCCACGCTTTGATGGCCCATTCCAAGTCCAGCTGACCACATCCACCTCAGTGAAACTTGAGGGAAAACCCACCTGGATCCACGCCAGTCACTGTAAAAAGGTCACTCCACCGGCAGAATGACAGTTTTGCTAATTATCCTGCTAGGTGTAGCAGGGTTGCTGCAACAAACAAAGACACTGAGCGAACTTTTTAATACGGACTGGGATAATAAACTCATTCGCCACCATATTTCTCTTACTGAGGACATGGAGGGAGAAAAGCCAAAAGACTGTTGGATCTGCACACACAGTCCTATTTCTTCAAAGACTATGCCTTATTTAGCCTTACCTCTGGAACCACAGGAGGTGTTGGTACCAGACTGTATACACAATGAAACCTGGACTCAATCTAGATTTTTGGGAGAAGATGTACCTCGTGATGTATCTGCTACATTGACTATAGTTGGATGGGTCACTAAACCCTGGTTCCAGCTAAATATCACACGACCCGATGGATACTCGTGGTGGATGGAATACGATTCAGACATGGGCATAATTGCCAAAATAAAGACTAAGATTCCTCATTCGGGCCCCATTCCCCATGATGGATTATGGTTCAGTCTTCAATACAATGGTGTTGGAAATTGTGGAGAAGACAATAACTGTTTCTATATACATACACATGACTCAACCAAGGACAATGAGACAGTATATCAGAAGGGTATTGAGGGCTGTACATCATCATTTATTAGACGGACTTTTAGGAGGGAGCGGGGTAGCTGTATCTCGGGTATGACCGGAAAACAAATGAACAATACATGGTGTGCTCATAAAGTCATGAAGGGGCTTCTGAATCTGCTTTATTGTGTACAAAGTCAAACTCACTTTTGTATTTTCCCAGAGGGAGTGTTTTTGGTTTGTGGGAATCGTGCTCACAAGTGGGTGAGCCCTGACATGAGAGGGGTTTGCACACTTGCCAGACTTACACCTGCCACTTTCATAGTTCCTCATAGTAAAGTAGATGTAGCAGCTGTCCCAATTCATACCTTGTATAAACGAGCAGCAGATAATAAACCCCGGCCAAATGGTAGGCCTCATGTAGTAGAATTGGGAAAAGCAAATAAGGTATTTAGTGCTATTTTCATACACCCTTTCTTAATGCAAATGTGGGACAAGCTAGTAGAGTCCACTGACTACCTGGATGATCAAATTTTTCGGGTTCTTGAGATTCTAAATGCTACCAATGCTATACAAAAACAATTAATTGTAGTCACTAACCAGCATACTATAGTACTAGACTTTGTGACAGCAAAAGACGGCGGAATGTGTCAAATAATTGGTCCTGCCTGTTGCCATTACATTGACCCTGCAGGCAACCTCCAGGTTAGAGCAGATATACAGAAAACAAGTGAACTTAGGGATAAATGGTTAAAAGAGCACGATGCCAACAAGGACTCCTGGTGGGGAAATACATTTTCTTTTATGAATCCAGCCAATTGGTTTAAGGGCATAGCAGGTTGGGTTTCTGGCATTATACAAACCTGTATGCAATTATTGTTGTTCTGTCTACTGCTTTATATAGCTGTAAAAACATTGATATATGCATTACCTAAACTAATGAATAATGTATGTTCTAAGAGTCCCAGCATTGAACCCTCTGTAGTTTACTACGGACCCCAAATGGCCTCTGCTGACCGGGAGTAGGTGTCCACACTGAGGGTGGATGGGTGAAGTGGTAGGAAGACCCCTCATGGGTACTAGGCCCATGAGCCAGCAGCTCCTGTTTGGACGCCTACTGACCGTGTAGTGAAGGTTATACCATTTACAAAAGGGGGAAATTGATATAGAAGGGTTAATAGTTTCTCTATTTCTTCATTAAAGATTTATTGTTATTAGTAAGTATATCTGATGGTAGTTCATAGTCATGGAGCCTACGGAATAAGAGACCGGCTCAAGGATTATTATGGTCTCTAAATGTTCTTCTAATCTTCTCCTTATCTCATATGCATGACTCTACATTTTTGTTTTGCTAAAACTTAAAGGTCATATGAACAACTGGTAAAGTTCAGCTAGAAGTTTTTTTTCTCTTTCTTTTGCAATATCACATTGATCTGTAAATGGTATAAATAAACTGTACTTTCCTTAAATAAACAGAAGAAATTGATCATGCTCACATGGATGCTGGTCTTTTCTCTCCGAGCGCTCGATCTTGATTAGGTCTGAAGAGGCCTAACTCAAGAGGACCTCGCTGGTGATCCCATAAGCTGACTTGTGACAAAACAGAACAGCTACAACAGGATACAGCGCCAGATGATGGCGCTTCTATGAGAGCGCCATTTTCTGGGGCGGCTGCGGACTGCAATTCGCAGCAGAGGCGCCCAGAAACCTCGGGCTAACCTGTGCTGCGATTCCAATCCCCAGCTGCCTAGTTGTACCTGGCTGGACACAAAAATGGGGCGAAGCCCACATCATTTGTTTTTTAATTATTTCATGAAATAAGTGAAATAATTAAAAAAAACGGGCTTCCCTATATTTTTGGTTCCCAGCCGGGTACAAATAGGCAACTGGGGATTGGAGGCAGCCCGTGGCTGCCTGCTGTACCTGGCTAGCATACAAAAATATGGCGAAGCCCACGTCATTTTTTTGGTGGGCAAAAAACTTCTGCATACAGTCCTGGATGGAGTATGCTGAGCCTTGTAGTTCTGCAGCTGCTGTCTGCTCTTCTCCATACAGACAGACAGCATCTGCAGAACTACAAGGCTCAGCATACTCCATCCAGGACTGTATGCAGAAGTTTTTTGCCCCCTGAAAAAATTATGTGGGCTTTGCCATATTTTTGTATGCTAGCCAGGTACAGCAGGCAGGTACGGCTGCCCCCAACCCCCAGTTGCCTATTTGTACCCGGCTGGGAACCAGAAATAAAGGGAAGCCCTTTTTTTATTATTTCATGAATTTCATGAAATAATTAGAAAACAAATGACGTAGGCTTAGCCCCATTTTTGTGTCCAGCCAGGTACAACTAGGCATCTGGGGATTGGAATCCGCAGCACAGGTTGGCCTGAGCTTTCTGGGCCCCACTGCTGCGAATTGCAGTCTGCAGCCGCCTCAGAAAATGGCACTTTCATAGAAGCGCCATCTTCTGGCGCCGTATCCAACTCTTCCAGCACCTGCCTGCTATACCTGGCTAGCATACAAAAATATGGCGAAGCTCACGTCCTTTTTTTGTAGTTTTTTGGCAAAAAAAATAAAAAATGCTTCCCTGGATTTTCCATTGCCAGTGAAGGTAACACCAAGCAGTGGGGGTTAGCAGCCAGTAGCTGCTTGGATTACCCTTAGCTAGCAATACAAAAAATGCAGCGGGAGCCCATATATATTTTTTTTAATTATTTATTTAAATAACTAAAAACAAAATGGGCTTCCCTGTATTTTGATTGCTGGACATCACAGTGCTGTAAAAATAAATCTTTAAAAAAAATGACGTAGCGCTCCGCGGTATTTTTGATTCTCAGCGCAGATAAAGCAGACAGCTATGGGTTGCCACCCCCATGTGCCTGCCGTTACCTTGGTTGGCAATCAAAATACAGGGAAGCCCATTAATTTTTTCTATTTAAAAAATAGTTAAAAAAAAAAATGACGTTGGGTCCCCCCATTTTTGATAGCCAGCTAGGGTAAAGCAGATGGCTGTAGCCTGAAAACCACAGCTGGCAGCTTTACCGTGGTTGGGGATCCAATGTGGAGGTCCCCCCAGGCTATTTTTTTATAATTATTTTATAAATATTAATAATTACACAAAAAAAGTAGGGTCCCCCCCAAATTGGATCACCAGCCATGGTAAAGCGGACAGCTGTGGTCTGGTATTCTCAGGGTGGGAAGGTCCATAGTTATTGGGCCTTCACAGCCTAAAAATAGCAGGCCGCAGGCACCCCAGACGTGGCGCATCCACTAGATGCGCCAATCCTGGCGCTTCACCCCAGCTCATCCCGTGCCCTGGTGCAGTGGCAAACGGGGTAATAAATCGGGTTGATACTAGCTGTAAAGTCACCTGAGATCAAGCCCAGCAGTTTGTGATGTCATGGCGTCCATTAGATACCCAACATCATAAACTGTCAGTACTAACAAAAAAAAAAAATCGACAAAAGAAATTTATTTGAAAAAACAGTCCCCAAAACATTTCCTCTTTCACCAATTTATTGTAAGAAAAAAAAAAAGGGATCCCACGACGACTCTGGACCGTCTAGAATATGGGGGGAGACACTCAGGGAACGTATCCCCCATTTTCTAGGAGTGCAGACCCTTCATGTGAGGAGTGTGGGTGCAATGAATCTCACTCACTATCCCCGGGTCCACAGCAGCAGAGTCCATGTCGTAATGGTTGCTACCAAAGCTGCAATGCCCTGCTCATGAGGTAAGGGCATGCCTAATCAGGAGAACTATTCTACATTTCCAAATATTGGTATTTGCTGATATTATTGCTATTCCACCTACTATATATTGGGGATAGGATCTTGGAGATGGAATACCCCTTTAAGTCCAGTTATCCAGCTGAATGAATACTTAACAACAGAGCTCGCTATTTAGGTGTGTTTTCTTGTGGCGTATAACGGACTCTCATGTTTGGTAGTCGTTCAGCAGGGAAACTATAAAAGCAAATCCCTCCATTTGGAAATGTAGTAAAAGTGGAAATGTAGTGGAAATGTACTCTCCTGATCAATTATGTTCCTTACCTCATGAGCAGGGCATTGCAGTAATAATAATAATAATGTATTCATTTATATAGCGTTATTAATTCCATAGCGCTGTATGTCTTTGGAGTGTGGGAGGAAACCGGAGAAGCCGGAGGAAACCAACGCAAACACGGGGAGAACATACAAACTCCTTGCAGATGGTGCCCTTGGTGAGAATTGAACCCAGGACCTCAGCGCTGCAAGACTGCAGTGCTAACCACTGAGCCACCGTGCCGCCCATTTAGCTTACAGATGCATAACCACCACTCACTGTGTCTGAACACAGGAAGCTGAGCTGACAGCCGCTCTGTGCATGCGGCAGCATCTATTGTGAAGGAGAGGGCTGTGGGGGGATCAACACTGCACAGGTACCATGGGACACCGGGGAACACCGGTGGGGTTATAGGGGGTGACCTGGCAGGGCCTGGGGAGGAGTTTTCTGTCGCATGTGTCATGGCACATGCGACAGAAATCAGAGGAGTAGGGTGAATGCGGCTGGCGCGCTGCTGTGCGCGCGGTCATCTTGGATTTCTGGGAGGGCATCGGGGGGGCACTTTGGCGACACCAGGGGACCGGAGGGGACCGGGGAGGAGATTTATCATGTTTGTTCATGCCAGATGGGAGATAAATAATTTTTTACCGGCGCTGTCATTTACTGTAACGTGATCATCGGTATACGGTGTATACCTGTGATCACGTGAGCGGGGACCGGAAAAACCGTCCTGAATCATGATCTCCAGGGTCTCAGCTAGCCCTGAAACCGCGGAGATTTTCTGACGCTGGGGGGCCTTATTCACTTATTTCTGCCTGCTGTTTATAAACGGCAGATCAGAATAAGGCTACATTCACACGACCGATCCATTTTTGTGGTCTGCAAAAAACAGTCCGTTTTTTTTCACGGGTGCATCCGTGTGGCATCCGTTTCCGTTCCGTAGAAGGTCCGTATGTCATCTGTTTGTCATCCGTGTGCCTTCCGTTTTTTTTGTGTACTGCAAAAAAACTGAAGGAGGGAAAATACATAAATTTACCCAGGATCCTTAGCTTCAACCTACATGAGGCGGTCACATGTTCACTCCAGTGCCATTTTCTACTGCTTTTCACAGCGTAGAGCGCTCTGGTGATTTTCCTGTGCTTGTACACTTCATATCAGTCTTTTCTATCATTATAATGGCAGAAAGACACATAATGTCCCACTCTCCTGCATTTTGTAATTTTGCACCCTTTGGTGCCTTTCATGTCGAACTAAGGGGTGCTTAGCTTTGTATTTAGCCAAAAAAATGAAAAAATAAAATTACGTAGGGTTCCCCCTATTTTTGTAGCCAGCTAGGGTAAAGCAGACAGCTGCAGCCTGCAGATCACAGCTGGCAGCCTCACCTTGGCTGGTAATCCAAAACTGAGGGCACCCCACGCTGTTATTTTAAATTAAATAAATAATTAAAAAAAAAAAACACGTAGGGGTCCCCCCAAAATTGGATCACAAGCCAAGGTAAAGCAGACAGCTGGGGTCTGATATTCTCAGACTAGGGAGGTCCATGGTTATTGGACTCTCCCCAGCCTAAAAATAGCAGGCCGCAGCCGCCCCAGAAGTGGCGCATCCATTAGATGCGCCAATCCTGGTGCTTCGCCCCAGCTCATCCCGTGCCCTGGTGCGGTGGCAAATGGGGTAATATATGGGGTTAATACCAGATGTGTAATGTCACCTGGCATCAAGCCCTGGGGTTGGTGAGGTCAGGCGTCTATCAGATACCCGACATCACCAACCCAGTCAGTAATAAAAAAAAATAGACGACAAACACATTTTTATTTGAAAAAACACTCCCCGATACATTCCCTTTTTAACCAATTTATTACGTGTTCTTGTAAGGAGAAGGGTATTTTAGGTACCGCGCCAACGACCACTCATGCAGGGGATGAATTTAACGTAACTTTATTCCATGCTCAGGTCTACGCGTTTCAGGAGGCTCTGCTCCCTTTGTAAACATCAGGGATGCAGTAGATTACACTCTGGTAATGAATGAGTACTACCGGGGGCCAGCTTATCCGATACTAATCAAAGGGTATGAAATGCATACCGGACTGCCAGTCCACACAGGTGCTTATACCTTTGTGAATATCAGAAGTTTGGACTAGTGGCTAATGTGATCGCTCAATGAGAATACTGAACAAAAAAGATTTCTTTCTTTCTCTAGAAAACAGGCCAATGCCCAGGTGCCAAACACCTAATGTTTTTAGTCTTAATCCTATTTAGGAAGTGTGACCAGATAATCCTGAAGCAGGAGATAATATGATTAGGGGAAGGAGATGAAGTTCCTGGTGGTGGAGAAATTCCTGTGTGAATACCGATTGGAATCCGGATTCCAATTGGTATTCACACAGGAGTTTCTCCACCACCAGGAACTTCATCTCCTTCCCCTAATCATACTATCTCCTGCTTCAGGATTATCTGGTCACACTTCCTAAATAGGATTAAAGGTACCGTCACACTAAGCAACTTACCAGCGATCCCAACAACGATAGGGATCGCTGGTAAGTTGCTAGGAGGTTGCTGGTGAGCTGTCACACTGCGACGCTCCAGCGATCCCACCAGCAACCTGACCTGGCAGGGATCGCTGGAGCGTGGCTACACGAGTTGCTGGTGAGCTCACCAGCAACCAGTGACCAGCTACACGTGCAGAGAGCAGGGAGCAGCGCACACTGAGCGCTGGCTCCTTGCTCTCCTAGTACAGCACACATCGGGTTAATTACCCGATGTGTGCTGCAGCTACATGTGCAGAGAGCAGGGAGCAGCGCACACTGAGCGCTGGCTCCTTGCTCTCCTAGCTACAGCACACATGGGGTTAATTACCTGATGTGTGCTGCAGCTAAATGTGCACAGAGCAGGGAGCAGTGCACACTGCTTAGCGCTGGCTCCCTGCTCTCCTACTTACAGCACACATCAGGTTAATTAACCCGATGTGTCCTGCAGCTAGCTACATGTGCACAGAGCAGGAGCCGGCACTGACAGTGAGAGCGGGGGAGGCTGGTATCAAAGGTAAATATCGGGTAACCAAGGACAGGGCTTCTTGGTTACCCGATGTTTACATTGGTTACCAGCCTCTGCAGAAGCCGGCTCCTGCTGCCTGCACATTTAGTTGTTGCTGTCTCGCTGTCACACACAGCGATCTGTGCTTCACAGCAGGACAGCAACAACTAAAAAATGGCCCAGGACATTCAGCAACAACCAACGACCTCACAGCAGGGGCCAGGTTGTTGCTGGATGTCACACACAGCAACATCGCTAGCAACGTCACAAAAGTTGTTCGTTAGCAGCGATGTTGCTAGCGATGTTGCTTAGTGTGACGGGGCCTTAAGACTAAAAACATTAGGTGTTTGGCACCTGGGCATTGGCCCGTTTTCTAGAGAAAGAAAGAAATCTTTTTTGTTCAGTATTCTCATTGAGCGATCACATTAGCCACTAGTCCAAACTTCTGATATTCACAAAGGTATAAGCACCTGTGTGGACTGGCAGTCCGGTATGCATTTCATACCCTTTGATTAGTATCGGATAAGCTGGCCCCCGGTAGTACTCATTCATTACCAGAGTGTAATCTACTGCATCCCTGATGTTTACAAAGGGAGCAGAGCCTCCTGAAATGCGTAGACCTGAGCATGGAATAAAGTTACGTTAAATTCATCCCCTGCATGAGTGGTCGTTGGCGTGGTACCTAAAATACCCTTCTCCTTACAAGAACACGTTTTCAACCAAGGGGTAACTGCTGCCGCTGACCCATTATATATGCCCTTATAGTGGTTGTGACTTTCACAACTCCACTTGGTGAGTAACCTCTGTGATTTACACCCTATTTGTTTGTAGGGTAAGACCCTATTGCGCTCTCTTTCCACAGTGTTCTCATAACCAATTTATTAGAAAGAAAAACAAATCCAGGTCTGGTGTAATCCAAGGGGTTGCCATGACGATCCACACTGTACCAGTCAATGAAGAGCAGGATGTTCCCCATTGGCTGGGAGAGCAGTGCAGTGACCTGAGCTAACATCAATGGGTCAGCCCAGGTCACTGCAGGGGGATGACAAGTGCTGCTGTCAGCGAGGTACATTACCTGCGCTGATCTCCTGCACTGCTGACAGCACCTGTCATTGAGTTCAATGACCGCCGCCTTCACAGCCAAGTATCGCGAGAGGCCCGTGACGTCACCGCTAGTCAGTCTCGGGTCGGAAGCGAGAGAAGGTGATGTGACAAGCGGCGGCCATGGAGGACAGTGACAGCGCTGAGGTCGGGACTTCATCACCGCAGGTAAGCCGAGCGGGACTATGTGTGCAGAGTGCCAGGAGGACGTCAGTGTCATGGACTGCATGGCTGGGGACGTGTGTGTGTGTGAGTGAGTGTGTGTGTACATGCCGCGTGCAGGAGGGGGCGGAGTGAGCTGAGCGGGGAAGTGTGGGCTTCCTGCACGTAACTAGGATAAACATCGGGTTACTAACCAAAGCGCTTTGCTTGGATACTCGATGTTTATCTTGGTTACCAGCTTCTGGCAGGCTGCCAGCGATGGCTCCTGCACACTGTAGCTGTAAAAAGCCCTGCTTTTTGCTGCTAGAACCGTTCTCGAACGTATCTAGAACTATCGAGCTTTAGCAAAAAGCTCGAGTTCTAGTTCGATCTAGAACAGCCCCCAAAATCACTCGAGCCGCGAACTGGAGAACCTCGAACCGCGAACCGTGCTCAACTCTAGTGTTAATGATGGAAGAATCTGCTGCCCTTGTAATGTTGAAGAAAAGTGCCTGTAATGTACCTGTTCTGCAAGTGTTACGTGAAATGACAAGTAAAGAACTGTTTATTGTTGAATTGGACTCTGTCTGAGTGATGCTTGAAAGAAAGGGAATCTGCTGCAGCTGGCAGATTAAAAGTAGTCTGGAAGATCAAGACAGCCCACAAGTGAGTACCATGCACGATATGTCCCCAAAAATGATCCCTTGCACTGCAGAGGTGGGACTGATACAGCAGGTGGGACTGATACAGCAGGGCTGCCTCAGCAGCTGGGTTTCGTCCTTGCCTGTGACTACAACTAGCCCATGCCACCCCTACACAGTTGTAAGAGGAAAGGGTTAACCTGTGCTCCTAGGAAAAACTCCAGAGGTTAATTCTTCGTGATTTCATTTTTCAATGCCTTTCAGAGTCTAACTGACTCCTTCATCAGGAGTAGAAAACCACTGATGTACATCAAGAACTAATACAAAGTGGATCCTTATTTACAGGACGCTGAAATTTGAAAAAAGGCTCACAGGTAACAGACATGGCAGCAAGAATTACCTCCGGAAGTTTTCCTGTCTATCTCCACGGCAGCACGGGTTAAACCTTTCCTCTATCCTGTTGTTACCGATGTATCAGCTGGGTCTGCGGCAGCCAACTTGGTGATATACTATACTTGATTGGTAGTTGTGCCCCTGGTGCGTGTTTCCGAGCTCTTTATTCTATTTAAACTGGGATAAGACACCAGCTGTGCCTTTGTCTCATTCAGATATTACTTTTATCCCTACACATTTACAAGCCAAGAGGTGGACGTCCAGACAAAATATTGGAGTCTACAAGTCAGCTCATCACAACATCTATCAGTTTTTGTGTGACAAACTCGGTAGTGTAATATGCTTTGTAGTAGTGAGATCACAAACGTCCATGCAAGTACCATGCAATGCATGTTACACAAGTCTGGATTAGTGGCCCGAAAAAAGGTGAAGAAGCATTGGCTCGAGTTTGCAAAAACGTCTGAAAAGTGGACAGCAGAAGATTGGTAATGGAGGATTTGGAGTGATGAGATGGAACTCAATAGATTAAGCTCTGATGTGTGCAAATGAGTCTGGAAGAAACAAGGGCAAAAGAGGCTAATGATCTAGAAATTGAAGGAACTGTCAAGTTTGGTGGAGGAAGCCTGATGATATGGGGTTGTTTCACAACCAAACGCATTGGATACGTGACCAGGATGAATGGTGGTCTGCAATGCAGAACAATTTGTGAGTATCCTACGAGAATAGTTACTTTGTACACTTAAGTACTAGAGGAATAAAGAGGATGACATAATCAGGCAGAACAATGGACCTGAAGCATACATCAAGATTAGCGAAGAAATAATTCAATGATAATGAAATAGAGGTGCTGAATTGGCCCCCACAGTCTCCAAACCTCAATCCAATCAAACACTTGTGGGTTGAGTTGAAGAGAAAGCTGTATACATATCCAAGTGAGTTAACTACTATGCACCAACACTGGGATCACATTTCGGTCGAGATATGCTAAAATGAGCTTTAGAGCATGCACAGAAGGATTCAGGCAGTGTTGAAAGCCAAAGGTGGATTTACAAAATATTAACAAAATAATAAAAACTAAAATTTTGAATTTTAGGAGCGTAATAATGCAGTGACATGACAAGAATCTGAATAGTTAATCATATGCTAAATAGTTGCAAGTCAAATTTGTGTATGGGATAGCCAAGATGTTTGTTTATAAAATGAAGATAGTCTCAAGTTCGAAGCTGGAGCCTGAAAGTCAAACGTTCAAAACATTGTTACCCTTTTGCTCATCAGTGTAAATTTGGCATTAACTTTTGTTCATTTGTTGTACGCAGCCCTTGGAGCTAAAGTATATATAAATTATAAATAATGTATCATCCACATCCTTGTCATTGGCGAGGAGAAGCCGTCAGGGCTGCTATTTATCTCTGACCCTTATCACTCTGAGTTCAATGAGGTCAGCTGAGGTCAGCTCACCTGCAGTCACAGGTGGAGGGCCGTGGGAACCTCCAGTTGTGTCCGCAAATAACTTGCGTGACATCACCGCTGATCGTGCGGCTCAGTCTCAGCCTAAAGGTCACAGCAGGCAGCCATGCTATATGGCCCTCGCTGTGAATTCTGATGTAGCAGAACTGGAAGCGACGTGAGACCTCACAGTGGGGATTACGTTGGACCTGGGTGTTTTGGGGGTTAATAAATTGAAAGAGGGTGTTTTTTATATTTTTTTAAGTGAAGAATTTTTCTGTGGGTTTGTGTTTATTTCTTTTTACTAATTGGGTTAGTGGTGGGGAGGGGGATCTCATATACCCTCCCCATCACTAATCCAGGGCTTAGTGACAGCTGTGAGCTCCCATAAACCCCTTATTACCCCGATAGCCACCAAATCAGGGTAATGGGAAGATCCGGGTAAACTGCCGGGATCATTGCATCTAATGGATGCGACAATCCTGGGCAGCTGCAGGCTGCTATTTTTAAGCTTTGGGGCTCTCAATAACCACGGGTCTCCCCAGCCTGAAAATACCAGCCCCCAGCTGTCGGGATTTATGTTGGCTGGGTGTCACGAACAGCTGGGGGAGTCACTCAGATATCCCACGACTGCCACCAATTTGTCACGAACAGCTGGGGGGGGTCACTCAGATGTCCCGCCGCTGTTCACTAATTTGTCAAAATCAGACTGCTCTCTATCACCCCTCTTGTCAGCAGGCCACTATTGGTACTGAGGGACAATAAACAAAATGAGGCTGCTGAGCTAATGATGCCAAATATTGGAAGTCTCATAGCAAGGGTAAATGTATATCACCGATTCCCGCTAATGGAGTATATATATACCTCTGTACCCTTAATGATAGCACCCCAATAATTCTACACAATAATTCCGCTGCCACCACCCAACTTTAGGGATAGCTGGGGACCCATTTCAGATGGCAGAAGGCTTCTCGGAAGGGTTTGGGTTCGTATAAAGAACAGGAGGAAACAAACTATTAAATTTTATATATTTAATCCGAAAATAGGCAGTGTTTAAATAATATACAAGAATTTACAAACGGGAACAATACAAATACAATATAGACAGTTACATAAAAATAAAAGGGATACACATGAAACTTACTAAACTCGTGCCATAGATGTGACGTCCGAATTTAGAGAGGGAAGGTCTCCAAGACAAGAAGATGGTAGAAAAATGGCCTGCATCACCACTTAACAGTGCCTTCCAATACTGACTACCCCCAGCAATAAGCTAATCGCTCTTATGCCCTCAAGTAACTCCCATCTCTGTGACCTCATTTTACGATCTCTTGTGGGCTGTGCCAAGATTGTCACAAAGTTCCTTAATTCTAGCTTTTCCTATATCTTTGCCCCTGGGCCACACGGTGAAAGATATTAGTGTCATATTTTATCTCTCAATTTTACATTTTTGTAGATACCAAACACAATGCATCTAGAATGATTATATTGCAAAATACCCATTTGTCACTATACCAGCAATCTCCTAGTAAAGCTAAACGGTGCGCTGGATTCAGGGATTCTGGCAATATGCTTTTCATTTTTCTAGCGTTACCGGAGCGCCTAAAAACTGTTTTAATAGTTTTTCCCTCCAAAAGAACAAAGAAATGTTTTTTGTGTGCACTTTTTGGCTGTAGCGCTACCATTACCCGAGTCATAAATTCCTAAACTTCCAGGCCGATCAGTTAATCGTCATGACGATCTGTGGCTGATGGTGGGGAGGGGGGTAAGGACCCTTCAAGAGTTTTACATGACACTGGGTATCAAAATTGGGGGAGACCATGCTCCGGGATCTTTAAATTATTTATTTATTTAAATAATTTAAAAAAAATCTGCATGCAGTTCCTCTTATGTTGATACACCGCCAAGAAAAGCGCACAGTTGGGGGCTGCAGCTATGGGCTTTATCTGTGCTGGTATCAATACAGGGGGGACCGTATGCCAATTGTTTTATTTATTTATTTATTTTACACCACGATATAGACTCACAGACAGGGACTGTGATGCCAACCAATCACAGATACTGTCTCAGAGGGTGGGGGCATGGTCCAACAGCGGCCAATTAGAGATGCCAGTGAACGGGGAAAGCAGTGAATATACATTAGTGAAAATTGTTGGACCCGAAAGTAGACTTGCAGCTGTGGGGACGGGGTAAGTTTGTACTGCTTTATCCCTTTCGCTTCTTTTTTTTTTTCCTTAAAGTGGTCAATCACAGTCATGTTAATATATGACATGGCTGTGATGGGCAGGGAGGGGATTTTTTTTGTCATTTGATCATTAACCGATCCATGGCAAGATTGCTGACTTTTGCGGTAAATGCTCGGATGTCCAATCCCGATCTGATTTGGCCAAAGATCATTCGATTTTAACATTTTCCGATCTTTGTCAATTAGGATCGCTCATCTCTAATCCTTATGCTTATCTTACTTCTCTGAGGTGAGATAATCTTTTGTGACAAGTTTTCAACATAGCGTATTATTTCAATATACCAAAAACCATATTAATTATTCCAGTACACATGATCAACTATACCTACATAAATTATAATGAAACACATAATTTAATCACAATAATTTTTATTATAGAAAAATTGGATATTAAAATATACAGATAAAATAAAACGGAGAGGATATACAGTGAGAATAAAATACCCTTGGGTGGTTATAAATAAATAAATAAATAAATGAATAAATGATCAATGTCATAAATGGTCTATAGTGACTTATATGTTGCAAATATGCCTGTATTTTATACCAACATGATTGTAGGGAAATAGTCTAGACAGTTGAATAGGGAATTACTTGATAAATATTCAGAATACCATAATACATTAATAAATATACATCAGTAAGGTGCAAAGTGCTCAATTAAATACTGAATATATAAGGTATAATAGGCCTATGCAATTTTATATAAAGTATCTCCATACACATGTGGTACTTATTGCACACAGACTGTCATTGTAATGCCTAAGTGGAATGGTCATAGAATAGGTAATATGTTCAGTGTATAGCCATCATTCACATAATAAATATACAGTATAGTGCTTGTAATCATAAAATGCATTGTGCTAGAAAGATTCACTGTTTGTATATAAAAAACAGTATATTTTACTAAACTAAATTAATAAAAAGTTGATGCACTGAACATATTCAGTCTAAGTAAGAAGGTGACCATACCGCCATGATTATCCACAGTAGTGATATACAGAAGAAATATCTATATCATACACATAATAAAAATCATACGACAAATAGCCACATACCAGGGACCCCAGGGAAGCTCCCAACGCACGTTTCACCGTCTGTCTCAAGGGAACATGGTAATGTGTTGTGTGTGAATTCCTTTCATGTTGAATTTGGCACCAATTGATTGTGAAATTCATGGTCGTGCGGCGTCTGACATCAGTTCCGGTCACGCAACCGTGGTCAATGCGAGCGGGACAGGTACCGACAGCAGTGTGTGCTGTCGTGTGCTTGTCCGCAGATGTGTTGGTGCGCATGTGTGGAAATGAGTAAGAGAGGGAGAGAGGGATCCCAAGAATGTGTGCGTTCCACTGTGGAGCGCATCCGGCAATGTGTCATTCACACATTTGTGAATGACACATTTGATACCACACGGAGATCAGGAACTTTTTACTCACCTGTACCCTGCGCTGCTGTCCATGGTGCAGCTTTCTATGGCACTGCTGCTTCTGAGTCTACGGTGCAGTGAATATGCAAAGAGCATAATGAGCGGGCCCTGATGCAAGTGACAGGATCGCTGAACACAGCATCGCTGGAGACAGGTGAGGATAGAAATTCATTTTATTTCAAAGACATGGGTTTTCTCCAGTACATGTCACACAGATCACACTGTGTGGTCTGTGTGACATCAGTGCTGTCAGAGAAAAACTGACTTGTCTCCATCCAGAACAAACAAAAACGTGTGTGCGCCATACAGACACACAGTGAAAACACTGATGTTTGCACAGACCCATTGATTTTAATGGATCTACATATGTCCGTGATTCCGGTACGTATGAAAACGGCATCATATGTACTGGAATCACTTACGTGTGAAGAGGGCCTAAGTTACATATGTTATAATAGTACAGGGTGGGCCATAAGTATGGATACACCCTGAGTGGACCATAAGTATGGATACACCTTGATAAAAAAGAATAAAGTTGAATTCAAAATGGCAGCTTTGTAGATGGCTGCCATGGGTGTCACCCAGCCTCAAATGTTTTGCTCCTCCTATGTACTAATATGCCGTGAACGGTAAGGTGATATCAGTAACCACTTCCATTTTAACAGGGTGTATCCATACTTATGGCCCACCCTGTGGATTAAAGCACTTGTAACCAGATGCCAATAAGGGCATAATGATGTTTGGGTGGATACAAAATTGGGCCAGGTTCACATAACCGTATTTCCGGCAGAGTGCTATCCATGAAAAAACGGACAGAAATTTGGGCAAAACCTCTGTTTTTCAAAGAAGCAACATGTCAACTGTTTTTGCCATTTGTGTTTTGAACTGCAAAGCAGAGTTTTTGCCAAAATTTCTGCCACAAAAAGGCACCTTTTTGAACAGCATAGTGTGCACAAGAAACCCAAATTCCCATAGACTATGCTTGAGAAGCAGAACACATCTATTTTGGCATTAAACGCTGCAGTTGAAAAAGCAGCAAAAAAGCAGGTAAAAAGCAACGTGGACACATAGCCTCAGGGTGGATGGGATGTACATACGATGGATGACCATTGTTGGAAAATCAGGCAGGATTTCCACAGATTGAACACTCCAGGAAAAGCTATAAGAGTACATTTTTACCTTAAATGCTACCTATCTTTACTGCTTGCCCACAATTTGACTTACAGTAACATGTATGAACAAAATAGCTTTGAATAAACATCACAATCGGGGGATTTTTGCATTATTTTCCATTGTATGCCTATTTTTTATGGTTTTAGAGACAAAAGAATGGTATCCTGTAGCTTAAATAGTTGTGATATTGAGAAACTGGGATCACTTTTGGATTCACTACTTTTGTAGTCAAAAACAAGTGTCAGATTTAACTCAATGAAAATTGTGTTCCCTAGTGTAATTAATTCTTTCATTCTACAACTTTCTATACTGAGTATCTTCCGTACGTTAAGCACAGAACCATAGATTTGTGAAATTACTTGTTAAATACCTTCCAAAACACAGTGTCAAAGTCAGCACCATGAAATTTGTCCGGGATCCCAGAAGTTGTAATTTTTGGTCCCAGTAATGTCACAAACTCTTCAAAATCCACCTGGCCATCCCCTGAGGAAAAAAAATGCAAACCAATTAATACATGAGGCTATATATAAAGACTTTAACAACCTTTTTGGACCCCTTCTGTTTAAGTAAGAGAAATCGACAATGAAATAATTTGAAACCAACACAAATAATTTTCAATTCAAATATACTGAACATCAACGAATGAAAATCAGATGCTTTTGAATTGTGTTTCAACAAAAAAAAAATTAAAAAAAATAAACTAATTGAAAATGGTTTGGTCAAAAATAATGGCACCCTGAACTTAACATTTTGTATCATGAACGTTTAGGGAATTACTGCACTCAAATGATTTTTGTAACTCTCATTAAGACTTCTGCACCTGTCCACTGGTATTTTGGCCCACTCTTCGTGAGCAAAGTGCTCCAGCTGTCTCAGTTTTGAAAAAGGTGCCTTCTCCAGACGTCATGTTTTAGCCCCTTCCACAGATGTTCAACAGGATTTAAATCAGGGCTCATAGAAGACTACTTCAAAATAGTCCAATCCTTTGCTCTTAGTCATTCTTGGATATTTTTTAGCTTTGTTTTGGGTCATTACCCTGTTGGAGTTGACCTGCAACTCAGACCACAATTTCTGACACTAGGCAGCATACTTCACTCCAGAATGCCTTTGTAGTCTTAAGATTTCATTGTACCCTGCACAGATTCAAGATACCTTGTGCCAGGTTTAGCAAAAACAGCCCCAAAACATAACGGAGTCTCCTCAATGTTTCACATTAGGTAATAGGTGCAATGTTCTTTTCTTTATATGTTTCATTTTTGAAGATGTGAAGATACAGCTGATGTGTTCAGTTTTGTCTCATCTGTCCAAGGACATTGTCCAAGAAACTTTAAAAATGATTAATTTTGGCAAAGTCCAGTCTTTTTTTTAATGATTTTCTTTCAACAGTTGTTTCCTTCTTGGTTTTCATCAATGAATTCCAATTTAGCCAAGAATGCGATCTGACACTGATGTACCTTGACCTTTAAAGGTAACCTTTAATTTTTTTGGAACTTGTGCTTTTGGGTTCTACAATCACCATTCTTATTATCCATGTTTTGCGGCCATGTCTGGGGGCTATATTTTTTGTGGCAACAGTCCCATAGGTCTTAAACCTCTGAATAATACAGTAAGTGCAACTGTAGTAACAGGAACATCAAGCTGTTTGGAGATAGTCTTATCTTTTAGCCCCCATTTAGGAACATGCTGTCTGTTGCGCTTTCCTATACAGTTAGGGCTGCTTCTCACTTGCGAGTTTCTCGCAGTAGAGCAATGCGAGAAAATCTCGCATTGGAATCGGACACGTTAGTCAATGATTCAGCTCTCATCTGCGATTTTTTTCTCAGTCCAAATCGGACTGAGAAAAAAATCGCAGCATGCTGCTTTTTTGCGAGTTTCTCACACCATTTTTCTCAATGATTTCCTATGGAAGCGTGTTTAAAGAAGGATCACACACACACATCAGCGTTCCTATTTGCGAGTGTGGCAGTAACTTTGCTCATTCATTATTCAACAGATGATTGTGACAGCACATTTCCAAAGGTTAATTAAATGACACATGTGTAATCACATTTAGCTAATTAAGATGTTGCAGGAAACTAGCATCGCAAACGCGACACACACGCGTCGCACACGCGAGCAAAAAGGATCGCAGTTGCGTTGAAATCGGTCCTAACGTGAACTAAAATCAGCCGAGTTTTTTTCAGCCCAGTCGGACCGATTTTACTCGCATAGATGTGTTTCCAGCCTTAAACAAACATACTGGCCAGATGAAATAACATGCTTTTGTCTCTGGCATCGTTACGGCATACGTGAGGAAAAGCGCAGAACAGTGTGCACCTAGCCTTAGCTGGCTTTTATTAAATTGGATGAATTTTCAGAACAGATTGCTGTACAGTCCTGGCTGAAAAAAGAAATTACTTCCTATAATGAAAATAACGACTAATCTATGTGCAACAAAATAGCGAGTAATACTGAAAGAGTTTTGCTCTGAAGCCTAAATTTTGAGTGCATATTATTTTTCTGTTATTTTGTTATACAATTATAATTCAGTACCTGGTGATTTCTCCTTTTTTGAAGATGTAATCCATTTAAAGGGTGAAATTATTTTAGCAGCTCTTCAATAAGGAGATTACTATTACGCCACATGTATTTTGTCACACGAATACTTGAGAGATGTTTTGACCTGGACCTCCACTGGCCTCCTGTCACACAGTTTTCCATATAGCTTCTCTCCAAGTGTGTGTTATGTCAAAGGGCCTGCCGGGCAGAAACGTAAACCGCCAGGGTAAGTTCAATTTGGGAATTCCTTCTAATCTGTTTTCCAGTACGTCAGGCCCACCTTGCACATTAGCCTGATGCTTTGGCTGCACAAAAGAGCCAAAGGCAATCTGTCTGCATCATGGGACCAAAAACTTCACTGGAGTGTATGCTTACATATCATGGCATGAAGCTGCTTTTGCCATGATATGATTTCATTTCTACAGAGCAATCAGTAGTTAATATATACAGTACCTTTAAAGCATCAGAATCCAGAATAAAGTAGACACTGAACATAATGGTAAAATATGTCTTCTTGTGAATACTTGGATTGTCTTGGTAAATGCCATTGCATTTTACCGATTTGACTTCATCTGAACCAATAATTGCCAGAATATTTAAAGATAGGATAAAATTGTCTAATATATTTCTCCTTTAAAGTAATTTTCTGGCTATTTTTTGCATAATGTACTGAAATGGCACTTCTTCAGTAAATACACGTTCACAGATAAATGTGACCCTTGTCATAAACTTGTCTGGACAACGATGGTTAGCTTATTCTCTGCAACCTATGAGGACAGAATATACATGTTCATTTGTATGCATGTTTATATCCTGGAGACGTCTGCGGTGGCAATTTCTTAATAAGTAAGGTCTGGAATTAGATTTATCATTATTGGCTGCAGTGCTTCCAGAGTGGTTCATTTCTCTGATATATGTGGACACGAGTAGCGGTACACTTACCCGCTAACAGTTTTATTAAACTGGATAAAAATACACAGAGGAGAGTTGTCTTGAATGAATAGAATGAGATAATATTTAATTTTTTATTTATGATATTGACTCATGCACAATGTATGGGAGAGCAGACACACTGGGGGAGATTGTCTACATAAAGAAGCTAAAAATGGTCATACATGCTTTACACCACATTTATGTGTTTTAGACACTTATTGTGTCTTGCTTGACAAGTGTAGTAGTGTAAGGGGTGGGCAGACCCCTTACAAGGAAGCAGAGTTTTCCCCCCCTGAAAGTTGTTAATGCTAATGTTATTTAATAAACATGTTTTTACTGTGCAGTGTGTTTTCCCCTAGAGCCCGGGTGGGACGGCTGTCCCCATAGAAACAGGGCAGGAGAGAGGAGGAGCCGGCAGCTTAGAGAGAGACGTGTGTGTGTGTTGAAGTCAGTTGACTCCGGGACAGGGGAGAAGGAACAGCCAGGGGCAGAGTGTGGAGCTGAGTGGGCAGAAAGAAAGAAAGAAAGAAGGGAAGAAGAGAAGAAGTGTCCTCAAGAGTGGAAGCAGAGCAGGGGCAGAGTGTGGGAGCTGGATGTAAAGGGAAGCCGGAGAGAAAAGGAGCGGGCGGAACCTCAAAGTGCGAAGCAGTACCGGTGTGGGTCCGGTCTGTGGGTAGCCGTAGTGGGAGCCAGGTGAAGCAGATTAGCCGGGCACATCCCCACTGGAAGAGACGTCAGGAC